>NW_027397071.1:37029625-37281622 GCF_003265705.2 Callorhinus ursinus
ACCATCCCTCTCTTCCAATTGCTGTACACAATTCTTTTTTTTTTTTTTTTAAAGATTTTATTTATTTATTTATTTGACACAGAGAGAGAGAGACAGTGAGAGAGGGAACACAAGCAGGGGGAGTGGGAGAGGGAGAAACAAGCTTCCCAGTGAGCAGGGAGCCTGATGTGGGGCTCAATCCCAGGGCTCTGGAATCCTGACCTGAGCCAAAGGCAGACGCTTAACGACTGAGCCACCCAGGCACCCCTCAAGACAATTCTTAAGCCACTTTTACCAGTGAAATATTTTCCCAAACTAATTATAATAGAAATCGTGATTTTCTCCACTAAACCCTAAGCAGGAATGTTTTCTCTCCTTCAGTCTGACACCTCTAAATGTGCTTAGGCTTCTAGGTATACCTGGTATAAACTTTTAAATTTTTTATATGGTTAAACATCCCAGACATATCAGTTCTTTACTTTTATATTAAGGAAATTTCTGACATATACAAAATTAGACAAATATAATGAACCTTCATATACCCATCAAGAAGCTTCAACGATTACTCACTTTTTCCATCATCTTCAACAATACAAAGTCTGTTTCATTTATTTTGTAGTACATCTCTTGCAGCATAACACATAAGTACTTCCTAGGTGTTTTAAATCCTACTGCAGCTGCAACCACCACATCCTAGGTACCACACAGACCATCCTCCTATTCCCTCAGAATCAAAACCCTTAATTCTTGCCTTTTATTCTGTCTTGGGAAGACTTCAAAGTAACTACTCAAAGAAAATCGCTAAGTTCTCATTTGATGAAATCATTAATAAAATTAAGATACATATGAAAATAAAACATAAGGATATTTTTAAAGCTACAGTACATCTCAAGAAAGACCTGGAGTCTCTATACTGATAAAGGAGAAGTGTGGAAACTAACAACTGAATCCCTATAATGGACCACACAGTAGGTGGTTTGCATGTTATTTCATAGATATAGGTTAAGAGTGTCATAGAATTAAGAATAAATTGGAAGTCAGACTGATGAATCACAGATCTGTACCCCTGAAACAAATAATACATTATATGTTAATTAAAAATAAACTTTATAAAAGAATAAATTGGAATACCAATCAAAACCACAATGATACCACGTTACACTAGTCAGAATTGGGATAAAATTAACAAGTCAGGAAACAACAGATGTTGGCGAGGATGCAGACAAAGGGGAACCCTCTTACACTGTTGGTGGGAATGCAAACTGGTGCAACCACTCTGGAAAACAGTATGGAGTTTCCTCAAAAAGTTAAAAATAGAGCTACCCTATGACCCAGCAATGGCACTACTGCGTATTTACCCCAAAGATACAGATGCAGTGAAAAGAAAGGGCATGTGTACCACAATGTTGATAGCAGCAATGTCCACAATAGCCAAACTGTGGAAGGAGCCGAGCTGTCCTTCAACAGATGAATGGATAAAGATGTGGTTCATATATACAATGGAATATTACTCAGCCATCAGAGAGGATGCATACCCATCATTTGCATGGACATGGATGAAACTGGAAGGGATTATGCTAAGTGAAATAAGCCAAGCAGAGAAAGACAATTATCATATGGTTTCACTCATACATGGAATATAAAGAATAGTGCAGAGGACAATAGGGGAAGGGAGAGAAAACTGGGAAGAAATCAGAGAGGGAGACAAACCATGAGACTCTTGACTATGCGAAACAAACTGAGGGTTGCAGAAGGGGTGGTTGGGGGGGAAGGGATAACTGGATGATGGGCATTAAAGAGGGTACGTGATATGATGAGCACTGGGTGTTATACTCAACTAATGAATTACTGAACATTATATCAAAAACTATGATGTACTATGTGTTGGCTAATTGAATTTAAATAAGAAAATAAATTTTAAAAAAAGAATAAATGGGAGAAGATTAAACTAGTTAAAATGAGTATTCACTCAAGAAACTTATCTTTCTACAATGTGCTGGACATAGTATAAGGCACTACAAAGATGAAGAGAATAAAGTATCTCTCCTTTTATTTTTTTTAGAGAGGGAGAGGGAGTAGGAGGGGGAGAGGGGGAGAGAGAATCTTAAGTAGGCTTCACTCCCAGTGCAGAGCCCAGCAAGGGGCTCAGTCTCACAACCCTGAGATCATGACCTGAGCCAAAATCAAGATTCGGACGCCTAACTGACTGAGCCACCCAGGCACCCCTAAAATATCTTTTTTATGGAGCTCATAGTCTAGATGGGATAAAAGATAATTACCAATATAATGAGGCTAACATTTTTAGTTAGAAAATGATTCATTTAAATAACATCTGAAAGTGTGAACACATATAAAAGTAAGTTCTCTGATGTTAAAGAAAAATGCCTCCAGGGACACCTGGGTGGCTCAGTCATTGGGTGTCTGCCTTCAGCTCAGGTCGTGATCCCAGGGTCCTGGAATCGAGCCCCATGTCGGGCTCCCTCCTCAGCAGGAAGCCTGCTTCTCCCTCTCCCACTCCCCCTGCTTGTGTTTCCTCTCTCGCTGTGTCTCTGTCAAATAAAGAAAAAACTTAAAAAAAAATCTTAAAAAAAAAAAGACAGATACATTCTCATACCTGCTTCTGCATTCAAAATTGTGATATGTTATTCGGACGGAAGTATTTAAAGATATGGCCTCATACAGAGATATAATTGGAAAAGGAAGGGCTTCATGGGCTCTGAAAGGGTCTTGGGGACTCCCGGGGATTCTGAAACCACATTCTGAGATTGGCTGAATTATAGGAAAGAATGTTCTATCAAATCATGTCAGTTCTCATTCCTCGACGGGAGTAGTTGGACCGAGCACGCCCTCACGGTTTTAGAATGCTAAATGAAGTTACTTTAATAACTTAATTCCTATAGTCAGTAACCTGAATGCCAAAGGATTTTATATGGGGAATCTCAGAGCCTTTTCCTAATCTAGTCTGAAGTGGCTTTTCTCCTGTCTGCACAGGCAGATGCGATGTTCTTGGCCACCTTCAGGGGGCAGCAGCAACACAACAATTCAGCCCCTCTGCAGGGTTCCAAGTGTTTTAAGATCGCAGGCAAGCCAGATGAATTGTTATGAAGAATGCGTAGAGAGAAAACACCAAAGGATAAGGTAAAACATGTAGCTCATCAGTAAGAGCTTGGTCATAATACAGAAGGCTGGGATGATGAAGGGGTTTAATGATTCCGTTCTAACATATTAATCATTCATGTCAAATGAAGACAACTAAGTACCCATCATAGGTTTCAGAGAGTGTATTGCAATATTACTATAGCCTATAGCATATTACTATACAATTTATCAAAAAGGCTGCATTTTTTTCAAATTTGATATATTTGGTCTGTATTTATAATATCGTATTTTTGTGAAAAGGAGAACGTACTCTGGCAATGGGATACAAAAGGTATGAAAAAACTTTTGAAATCAAGTAACTTTGTTGGGAGAAATAGATGGGACCACAAATGATTATAATACAAAGTATTAAGTGGTATAATAGCAGTATATATACAGGGCTATAGAAACATGGAAAAGTTGTGGAAAAGACAATGGTGGGGTGAAGGAGGGGGTTGGGGTTAAGTTACACAGAGACGGTGACATTTGATTTAAACCTTGAAAGATAAATAGGATTTAAGATAAATAGGATTCCACACATTCAGACAAAAGAAGCAATGTGAACAAAAACACCAATGCCTGATGACCCATTGCAAATTTCGGGAGCTGTAGGTTAGTTACCCAGCAAATCCATGGTGAAACTAGAAAGGCTGGGCAGACTGGGAAGATTCCCGAATGTCCTATTAAGAAAGTTTAGACTTGATCTACTTAGTCCAGGGGCACCTGGGTGGCTCAGTCGGTTAAGCGTCCGACTCTTGGTTTTGGCTCAGGTCGTGATCTCATGGGTCTTGGGATTGAACTGGGTATCCAGTTCTGTGCTCGGCAGGGAGTCTGCTTGAAGATTCTCTCCCTCTGCCTCTCCCCCCACTCGCACACATGGGCCCACTCATGTGCTCGCTCTCAAATAAATAAATCTTAAAAAAAAAATCACTCAGTCCAACCCCATATAAAAAAATAGGCACCAAGAGATTCAGTGACTTGTCCAGGTTGTAAGTTGTTCAGCCACAGAACAAGGAAGTAGACTCCAGGTTTTTTGACTGTTACTCAACTACTCATTTCACCTTACATTCTCCATTTTTATCTAATTTAAGTACATGAAACATATATATAATATACCCAATGGTAATATTAATACTGGTATCAACAGGCATAGCAATTAGTGAGATAAGCTTCAAGAAGCTTTTGAAAATGACTTAATAGCCTAATAAAATGTGTTCTAGAGTATAATTTTGGGCTGTTATAATTTCCAGGTTGAATATTAAGGTATGAAGCTCAAGCTGTGAGACAATATGTAAGTCTCATAGTAGAATGTAATATTAAGTACAATGGATCAAAAAATATGCATCTAGTATTTCTGTTCTAGAATTTCATTGGATCTGACCTCTGTATTTTCTATTAATTTTCCTTGACTTTTTAGACATGCAATTAAAATATTCCAAGAGAGCAAATAATGCAGGAATCAAGAAAAGAATTTTAAATCATAGCTATCATTTATAATAACCGTTTCATTGTGTTAATGTTATCTCCTTTCTCAAGGAACAGAATTGTCAAGACGGACAGCTTTAAATCTGCATTTCATTAAACTCAAGTAAATTCTTTGTCTCAACTTTTAAGATAATTTTATTTTTTAAAATTTTGTTTATTTGAGAGAGAGAGAGGGTGTACAAGAGAGCATAAACAGGAGTAGGGGGAGAGGGAGAAGCAGGCTCCCCACTGAGAAGGGAGCCCGATGTGGGACTCGATCCCAGGACTTCGGGATCATGATCTGAACTGAAGGCAGATGTTTGACGGAGCCACCTAGGCACCCCTTTAAGATTTTAGAACACCTAACTATATACCACAAGTAAATGTTAAAACCTATTTCTTCACAGTCTTTGGAAAAAATGTTTTGAGCTTTATAAAATGTGAGCCTAAATTTTTATCATTTTTTACTTTAGCAGAAAAATACACTTAAATACAATGTAGCTTTATTACATTTAGTTAATGAAGATTATAACCTTATAATTTAAAAATATCATAAGGGGTGCCTGGGTGGCTCAGTCGGTTAAGCGTCTGCCTTCGGCTCAGGTCAGGATCCCAGGGTCCTGGGATTGAGCCCTGCATTGGGCTCCCTACTCAGCGGGAAGCCTGCTTCTCCCTCTTCCTCTGCCCTCTCCCGCTGCTTGTGCTCTCTCTGTCAAGTAAATAAGATTTTAGAAGATAAATAATTTTTTTAATTTTAAAAGATAAATAAAAATATAAAACCAGTTATTAACCTTATCACAATTCAAAAATATTTTTCTGTTTGAAATAGTGAGATTGTTTTCCTCCTACCAACAATTCCTCACTGATAACCAAGAATCTTATTTTCAACCTGCTTTGATATTCTTCTGTATTAACAATATATAACACTTTGCACTCATAAGACTGTATGTGACAGTTTCCAAAGAGCATTCACCATACTATAAGCCCCTTAAAAGAATGCTGCTCTACTCTGTTCTTTATCCTTGGTGTCTCACACAACAACTAGGACACAGTACAAACTCAATTCATATTTGAGCAAGTGGATGAATGACAAAGAGGTAACAGGTAAATGGTCTGATCCAAAGTCAGTCCAAGTAAAATTTATGATTAACAGCTCCAAAAAGAGGGCTGACGATGAAGATGCATAAATGAATGAATAGAAAATAAAATCGAGTGGGTTTACATTAAGCTAGGTATCATGAAAAACCAGAAGTTGGTTTCACAAGCACATGGACATGGTACTCTCTGGAGGAGACTGGGCCTCCTCACCCTCTCTGGGAATGGGCAGACCCAGGCCTCTGGCTCCAAACAAAGGGAGGGTGAGGAGGCAGAAGAGGAAGAGTAGTTAGCTCCTCTTTATGGTCAATCTCTAGGGGTTAAAAAAAAAAACTCTCCTAAACACTTCCAGGGTGGAGAGAGATGAGGAGTATTTTAAGAGTTCCTAGGAAAGCTTTCTTTCCCAGAAATACCTACCCTACGCTTTCTGAAATCCCACCAGTTAAAATGTTTTAGTTAGTATACATGGTCTCTTCCAGCTCCAATTGACATGAGCAATTAGTGTCAATGAATGTTAACCTCTTCTCATTCCCATGATCACATTATTTAAAAGAAGGATTGCTGACCCAAATATATCTACAACATTTCAAGTGCAGGTCCCTGATGCCGGGTCCAGACTCTCCATCCTATCACGGCTTCAGACTTGCCTCATACGGACATCAGGGGACTGCTGCATCATACTCCAGTGTCTAGGGTCAGGCAAAGTAAATGGAAGTTAAGGTAAGGTAGTGTCACTGACAGGTAACGTGAGCAAGTGACAGCCGGTTGTAAGGTAACAGGGAATGATGGCGACAGTGTCAGAAGGGGTATGTGTGCCCTGAGGGGGAAGCAAGTGCTCAGTCCCGGGGTACTGCTGCTATGCAGAAATGACCCAGTTTTTCAGGAGACGCTAGAAATCCTTATCATAAAATGTACGAATTTGTAAGCATGGCCATGGCTGCAGGTGGCTTTCTGGCTGCTAATCTGTGGCCCCTGATCTAAAGGAACAGGCGGCACTGAGAAAATGGAGAGACAAAGGGAGGCCTAGTTTGGCCTGAAAGAAGGAGGCACAGTTAAGGGGGAGGAAAGGACAAAAAAGAGGCATAGAAAAGAAGGCAGAAGTCGAATTTCACCAACCTCAAAATGTGGCCCAGGGAGCCCCAATCTGCCTTCTAATCTCACAGTCAAAGGGAGGAGAGGACAAGAAGGAAAAAAAAAAAGGGAGGTGTGGGGAGAAAAAGAAGGGGTACTGAACACTTACTGGATGGCAGATACTGCACCCGGGGCTTGCACACACGGCTTCCCAGAGACCCGGCAACCCAAGAGAAAAATCCTGTGCACGGGGGAAAAGGAGGAAACATATCAAAACACTAACGGTACACGTGTCCCGTTTTGAAAGTCCCCCTTTCCATTCTTGATCATTTTTAACCATAAATATAATATGGTATATTAACTTTAGAACAAAAAACAAATTTTACTAGAAGTAAGTTGGATTTCAGGGTAAAAATCCACTCATCCTAGAGTGTAGAAAGTATAGTACCCTAAGTCCAGCCAAACTATGCACTGAATATTTAAATAGAAAGAGAAAATATAACAATTCCAAGTGTATGTAAAGAATATGTAATTTTGCAATTACAAAACCAGAAGAGAGCATGAAAGAAATTACACAGGTAATATAAACCACAAATTGATTAAACAAGAACAGAAATAGGTGAAATTATTAAGAATGTTGTAGGTCATTTTCCCTCTAGACTACCAAGATATTTTTTGTGTGTATATGGCCTATATACTATAAAATGTACTGACTGATCTCTTCCATAAAAACTTTTAGACATCTGCCCGTCTATTACATCCTTTTCTACATTTACTGCACTGTTTTCTTTCTTGTAGGCATGTGTTTTTATTTAAACAATACCTTTATTTGCCTTCAGGGTGTTTCAAAAATAGTTTTTTTTTCCTAATTGAAGTATGTCATTTTAGGTCACTCGGGTTCTAAGCAATCTAAATCTCCAATTAATCTCTTCAAAATATACATCCTCAGTTTTCATTCTGTTCACAAATGAAACCCTAACCTAAATACTTCACGTATAATTTCAGGGGAAAAATACTGTTCAAAAGCCTAGATAACATATTCCTCTGTTGATGCTAAATATAGCCAGCCATCTCAAGATGACATATATTTGACAATGATCAATCTTACATATCAAATTTTCAAAAATAGCACAGATTCCATTGAAAGTGAGCAAGAAAAATTGCTATTCACTACAGTTCAGCCTAAAATGGATGTAGAAATGTGAATCTTCTATTAAAACTGAATTACACCAATCCTGTGTTGAGGGAAACTGGATTTAAAAGAATTTTGTTGTGGTTTTTGCTCAGGGCTCCTTAAGGAAGTTGTTACAGATAAAATACACAATTTCCCACATTTTTATTTAAATTATGCCAGTCAAAATATAAAAGATCTTGAAAAATAGGGGGCTAATACCTGTGAGGATGAATCTTAACTAATTATATTAAATAATCAAATTTCATTTATATCAAACACATCTCCCCAGAAAACTGTCGCTCAATCATGCACTTTTCCACACCTCATTTTTCGCACACCTCAAACTCAAAAGAATTTCAGAGACTTACGTGTATTTTGAGTTTTCTTATGGCAGTTCTTTAAGCTGTACAAGGTCTGGGGGGGGGGGGGGGGGGTGGATAATGAGATTCGCTTAATGACGTGTGACTAAGATGGTATAAATACTCAGGTTTACTTAACGGTACTACCAAACACATAGTTATGTTGTGACTCGCAGGCCAATGGGCCCGTTACATGAATTCATTAAGAAAATTTAGCTGATGAATGATGCTCCCATTGCTTTGCAAATGGAACTATTTCTTTCTTAAGGCTTACTTACATTTTTCTACCTGCCTCTTTCCCTAGGACAGACATTTTGTTAGGACATCTCTTTATGCTATTTTTACCTTGTTCTCGCTCTCTCTCCACCGCACCCTCCCCCCAACTCTTTGTTCGCGTTATGGACCTTAAATAAATACCAAATGAAGACCTCGAAGCCATTGCGATAATCAACTAACCTCTCAACTCGGTTATTTTCTTTCAAATGCCAATACATTTTTAGCATTGTGGAGCGTTTCACAGTTTACAGTTGGAATGGCTTCGCATTTTCAAAAAGCATAGGGACAAGGGAGGTCTCAAGAGGTGACCACGTTTTGCACTCCAACTTCCAACTGTAGCTGCGCCACCCCAACATCCCACCTCGGACAAAATCGCCCCAAAACATACTTTGGAGGGAGGGGGATAGACGATAGGCTGTTAAATCCCATTTTACTCCTCAGCCTCCGCAGTGACAGACCGGGACTGGTTTCTCTTAAAAAACAGCAGGCATCAGGGCGCCTCGGTGGCTCAGTCCTTAAGCGCCTGCCTTCAGCTCAGGTCATGATCCCAGGGTCCTGGGATCGAGCCCCACATCGGGCTCCCTGCCCTGCGGGAGGCCTGCTTCTCCCTCTCCCACTCCCCCTGCTTGTGTTCCCTCTCTCGCTGTGTCTCTCTCTGTCAGATAAATAAAATCTTAAAAAAACAAACAGCAGATATCGCGGGCGGAGACCGAGACCGCGCTGGGGGCACGTGGTGAGTGGGGGACGACACCGAACTTTATACCTGCTTGGACCCCAAGGGTAGAGCGAAGGGACTGCACCCACTCCGCTCGCTCGCGGAGGGCTCTTCCCTGCAGGAGTGGAGATAGCACCCGAACGCAACTCGGCCGACCGGCACGAGCGGGGCTGAAAGCAGGAGCGCAGGCAGGGCGACGCGCAGACCTGGGCCGCCACCCCGCCGAGCCCGCAGGGCACCCCTCGCTGGGGCCGGGCCGCCCGCGCCGCCACAGCTGGCAGCAGCCCCGCGCGCTCGGGTACTGCGGCCGCAGCCCTGCCAGGAGCCGGGAGCGGGGCGCTTCTCCCTGCGGCCCCCGCCCCCGCAGGGGGGCGGGGGGGACCCGACACCTCCGGGCCCCCGCCGCCCCCGCCCCACGTTCCCCGACTCCTCTCACCCGCCAGGAGCTGGCGACAAGCGAGTGTCCTCGTTGCGCGCGGAGAGGCTGTGCGCGTCCTGCGCCTGGGTGTGGGCGGGGGTCTGGGCGCTCCGGCCGCTGCCGCTGCCGCTCCGGCCGCTGGGAGCCCTCTGGCCGCCGCCGCCGCCGCCGCCGTCTCCACCAGCAAGTTTCCATAAAAGTCCTGGTGCGCAGCTTGTCCCCGCATTCCAGGCGGGCCCAGTGCCGGCTGCAGCTGTTCCAGAACACTAGGCCAGTTCCCCCCACCCCCACCCCCGCCGTAGCGCCCGGAGAGGCGCGGGGGGCGGGGGGTGTCGGGGAGGGAGCCGGGAGAGAGGGCGGTGGCTGCCAACTTTCCGCCAGAACCTGCGTGTCGCCCGACTCTGGATCGCTGAGCCTTTCACATGGGGTCAGCCTCCACCTCCCGGCAGGGGCCGGGGACGGAAGGCCGCCTCCCCAGTGGGAAGGGAGTGCTGTTGGAATGGGATTCGTAGTCAGGCTGGAGCTGGCTCCCCCCCACCCACAGCCGGTTTGCCCTGGGGCCCACTTCTCTGGGCGACTCTTCCAGTCCTGGTTTCTAACCAAGACGCCGAGCCACTACCTTGTCTTCACCCAAAGCATGACCTTGGGCCAATTTTTCTTTTATTGCTGAGACCATAGGGCAGCAGTCCGGGGACCCCTTTGTCTGCCTGTGGCTGTCCTTTCCTTGGCTCTCCTCTTTAACTCCAAGGAGGGTGGTGATAGAGAAAAGTGGAAGGAGAAGGGGAAGGGAGGGGAGGAGGTTTAAAAAAAACAAAAAACCTAAAAGCAAATAATACTTATATAATCTTCCACCTTTCCTTAGTTGAGGGCAAGTCATCTCTGGTCCTTCTAAACCTACATAAAGGCACCTGCGAATATTAGCACCCAAGGGCCTTTTCAACCTGGACCTCAAGCCTGTCAATTAAACCCATCAGACAACCCATATTAAAACCCGAAATGCTCATCCAGAGGGGAAATTTTTCTGGTGGGGGAGAGTTTCAGTTCTTCGCTGCATGCAGAAAATAAATAATAAAAGATAGATGAAAGAAAAGAAAAAAATTTAAATTGAGCTAGCATCCACAGAGATACACCATGGACAACCACTTCCAACTTGGAGCTCTGGGCAGAATGTGGTGCTCAGGCTATATTTTCAGGGGTATTGAGAAGGCTTTCTCTCAGCTGTAACTTTTCTTCTCCACTCCATCCCCATACATTATTTACTCAGGATAGAAATTCTTTTAAAAGGTGTAAGCTATTTATTCTTCAATTAGAGAAAAGTTCCAGATTGGTAATTAAAACAGCTGTTTAAACTTAATCTAATATAGACAGGTGGGTGGATGACCCAGCTCACCCCGCCCCCTTGCTCCCTTCAATACCATCATCCTGACCTTCTTTAGTTCATGGAACTTTCCAGCTTCAGGGCCTTTGCACAAGCTGTTCCCTGCATGAAATCCTCTTTCCCCCACTCCCCACCTACCTAACTTCGGTATAAGCTTTTGTTGTCCACTTAGATGATGCTTTCTCAGAGAAACCTTTTTTTCACTCCCAATCTGTCAGTGTCCCCTATTATAAACTCTCATTCCACCCCTTTTCTCCCTACACTTTTCAACTTCTAAGGATACATTTATTTTCATGACTTAAAGTAATGAGTAGAAGCTCTCTTAACACATATCCACTCAGTGGATTCACCAGATTAAACAGAGTGCTCCATTTTTTCCTACAAAACTCTGATAGCTACCCACAGCATGCAAGGCCTGTTTCTTCTTTCGCCAACTCATTATTCATTCATTCATTCATTCAACAAATACACAGTTCTAGATACTGATACAGCAGTAACAAAGCAAATAAAAAGCTCTGCCATCATGGAAGAGACATTTTGTGGAAGGGGGCAGACAATGAGCAAATAAACTATGTACTTAGGGATATGCACGATGGATAAATCCAGAGCAGGAAAGTAGGGAAAGCCGTGATTGGGGCAGGTGGATACTGAGGGGACAGCCTCATTATAGATCATTCCTAAGGAAAGTGAGATGGTGAGCTAGGTAAATCTCTGCAGATGCAGAACATGAGTCATGTAAATATCTGGAAACACATGGGGGAAAGGGGTCCAGGGAAAGATTATAAAAAGCCCGAGGAGGATCCTGACATGTTCTAGGAAGAGCAAGGAGGCTTGTGCAGGTGAAGCTGGGCAGGCAAAGGGGGAAAGAGGAAGCGGAGTGGGGTAGGACATGGCTGGTGAACCCTTTTGCCCAACGTTGGAAGGACTTTGGCCTTTAACGTGGGTGGCCATGGTGTTTTGAACGAAGTAGTGACATGATCGGACATATCTTTAACACGTTCACTCTGGCTGATGTGCTGCAAATACACTAAATGAAGCAGGGAGACCAGCTGGGAGGCTTCCAAAATAGCCGGGCTGGCAGGTGATGGGAGTTTGGACCACAGTGATGCCTGTGAAGATAGTGAGACGTGCTCGGCACTTTTTTTTTCTTGGTACATTTTAAGAAGTAGAACTGGTAGATTTGGCAACATATTCAACATGTGGTGTGAGGACCAAGTTTTTAACCTAGAAGAATGGAGTTGTCATTTGCTGGGATGAGAAAAGACTGGCAGGAGGAGGTTAGACAGGTATAGTCAGGAGTTTGGACAAGCTAAGTTTAAGACTATTGGAAATCAAAGATTTGCCAATTTGTATGAACATTCCTCATATACCTCATATACCTGAGTCACTTGGGCTTGTTCTCCCACTTGATTGTATCAGTTGCATGCTATCGAAATGACATCAACATTACAAAAGGAAGAAATATAAAGGCAAAATGAGTTATGGTTTTATAAAAGCTAGGATGAAAGCTTTAAAGACTTGATAAATAGATGATAAAAATTACCATCGAGCTAGATGTGGGAAAGACAAATATATAAAATTGGGTACAAAATTATAAAAACTAGGGGGATTCAGTATACATTTTTTAAATTTTTTATTGTTATGTTAATCACCATATATTACATCATTAGTTTTTGATGTAGTGTTCCATGATTCATTGTTTGTGCATAACACCCAGTGCTCCACGCAGAACGTGCCCTCTTTAATACCCATCACCAGGCTAACCCATCCTCCACCCCCCTCCCCTCTAGAACCCTCAGTTTGTTTTTCAGAGTCCATAGTCTCTCATGGTTCGTCTCCGCCTCTGACTTACTCCCCTTCATTCTTCCCCTCCTGCTATCTTATTTTCTTTTTTCTTAACATATGTTGCATTATTTGTTTCAGATACATTGCTTTTCATGTAAATTTTTTCTCCTTCAAAAGTAAGGGAAACTGGAAATCCCAGATGATGATTTAGCGGTGCAGTTTATACAACAAAGATACCTCAGAACACTGAATGGATCCATATTCCAAGTAAAGGCCTTGACCCTACATCAAGACTGCTCAAAGAAAAAGGTCTACCTTAACTAGATATAGTGTATTATCGTTCCTTATGGTGGTGTCCAGCCACTAAGATGACCCCAAATGATCCCACCTTTTAATATTCACCTCCCACATTGTGTCAAAAAGGTGGTCTGTATGATCACTATAACACGATATGTTAGCATGGTATGATGGTATGTCACTTCCAAGTCTAGGTTATAAAAGATACTGGGTCTTTTGCCTTGATACCTCTTGGATTACTCAATTTGGGAGATGCCAGCAGTAGTTTTTTTTTTTTTTTAAGATTTTATTTATTTGTTTGAGAGAGAGAGAATGAGAGATAGAGAGCACGAGAGGGGGGAGGGTCAGAGGGAGAAGCAGACTCCCTGCCGAGCAGGGAGCCCGATGCGGGACTCGATCCCGGGACTCCAGGATCATGACCGGAGCCGAAGGCAGTCGCTTAACCAACTGAGCCACCCAGGTGCCCGATGCCAGCAGTAGTTTTAAAGAGACTCAGGGAGCTCTGTTATGAGGCCCATATGGCAAGGACCTAACGCCCCAACAACAGCCATGTGAGTGAGCAAATCTTGACAGCAGATCTTCCAGTCCTGGTCAGACCTTCAAATGGCTGCAATCTCAGGAGAGACCCTGAGCCACAACCACCAGCAACAGCCATTCCGGGATTCCTAACCCTCAGCAACTGTGTGAAATAATGTTTGTTGTTTCGAGCTGCTAAATTTTGGGATAATTTGTTATGCAGCAGTAGATAACAAACACGCTTGCTTTAACCTACTTTTTTAAATTAGCCACCCCTTACCACATTAAGGATCTAGTCCTTTTTAAAGCCCGTAGGCCTATTCTCTCACAGTGTTGTAAAAACAAAACAAAACACCCACACAGCAAAGTTCTGGAAATCATATATTTCAAGTGCTTGCAAATGTCAAAGTGCTCCTCTATATTCAAGCATTATAGTATTATTTCAAACATAGCAAATTATAAAAGTTCTGTAATCTCCTATATATAAATGTACTTTGTGAAAGGCTTTTGTGACACACATAAGAGACAGTTAAAAGCAAAAGGTTGAGGTGGTATTTGATGTACCAGTTGCTTTGCTGTGGCTTTTCAGTAAAGAATAAAGCGTTGTAGGAGGGTCTGCTTTACTCTTCTGTACTGGAATTCAGTCCTTCCCTGCACAAACGATGAAGGTTACTTAGAGGTAGGGGAAAAAAAAAAAAACAAAAAAACACCTTAGCAGACAAGAGCTGTGCATGATCAAAGATGTCAGCAGCATGAGGAGAGAGGGAGATCAAAGGAGAAGAGGTGGCAGGGTAAAGTATCACAGAATACCGGGTATGAAAAGAAATACTATATAATAAAAGTCAAAAGTGGCATAAGAACAGTAAGGAAGACAGTGGATGAACCAAATGAGTTAATAGAGATTTCCAGCAAAGCCCTACAAATAATATAACAATAAGACATGGAGACGCTTATAGAGACGTATTTTAAACATACCTAAAAATTCAGAGATGTTTAAGGTTCTTATCTTTATTTATTTACTTAAGTAATCTCTACACTCAACGTGGGGCTCAAACTCATGACCCCGAGATCATGAGTCAATACTCTTCCGACTGAGCCAGCCAGGTGCCCCGAAACCCAGAGATGTTTAAAATATACAAAACATGGCATTCGGGCAGTGGGATCGAAGAGGATGGCATGGGACAGCCTGGAGGATGGTAGGTGACAAAGAAAACAGAAGAGGAGGCTGAGGTGCTGCTCCAGCCTCCCATCCATGTCCAGCCCTGTCTCCTCGCTGGGAAGAGTGCCCACAGACTGGGGTGCTTTGGACTGTTTTTCTATCCAGGGAAAGCCGCCTTGCCATCTGGTGCCCCCACGGCCGGCCCGGCAGCAGCCCCTCTCCTTGTATGTGGACTCTGACCAGGAAGTGGGGGGAAATGGGAAGTCTGAATAGGGACGGGTGCACAAACATCAATTAGATAAATGTATATTGTGTTTGATGGCATTCCCAATCCAAACACTTTATTAATTAAAACACAAGTACTCTGGCTTCACTCATCACAGAAATATCTTTTCTCCCACTTCATCCACAGAGGAGACCATGTGCTTTGGCACTTGATTCCAACAGTTCTGCGGTCATCGGCATTTTCTGTGCCCATGTATGTGGTCTAACGAACACCGAGAGCTCCCATATGACAGGGTCTGATGAGACCAGTGTGATCTTGCAAATATATATATATATATATAAGCATTCTATAACATAGTCAATACATCAGGAAGATGTACCATCACTGTTTTATTTGGCAGTAAGAGAAATACATCCATGTTACAGTGCTTATTTTAGCTAAAGAGCCAGTGCTATTTTTTTTCTGCTACTGTAGTGTTTCACCTGTAAATTATTAAGTACAGTCCCTACATTTAGGAAATAGACACATTTACTAATAACAGCCAAGTAAGGACAATACATGGTTGTTCCAAACTAAGCAAAACATAACACAATAGAATCATTAGGAACAAAGAAAGAATGCCCCTATTTCCACTAATCACAGATTATACAAATTCTTGAGTCTCACAGAGAAATTTCTAAATGTAATTAATCCAAGCAAAAAACAAAAGATTTGAATTCAGCCTAATTCTTATAATCACTTTGAAATGTATATTCCAAATAATTTCCTAAGATGTGTTCACATTAAAATAAAAGCAAATTGTCATGAACATAATTTAAAATTTCTGATTATGAAAGGTCACAGAGAAGAAGTATATTAAATGTTACTTTGGCATTCCTATTTCATAGGTTTAAAGGAATAATAAACTAAATTCTTTTGTGATGCAAATAAGCACTCTTTAGGTAATCATTTAAGCAGAAAATGTGACATCTTTTTTTTAATTGAAGTATAGTTGACAATGTTACATTAGTTTCAGGTGTGAAAATGTTACATCTTAAGGCAAGAAAAAGTATGTAAATATTTTTTATAAAGTCAGGTAATTTAACAATAGAATAAAAATAAATGGATGCAAATAAACAGTACTATTTTATGAGAGAAAGTTTTTTGGAGCTGACTATAACCGTATGAAAAACTTGGCTTCTTTTTTTAAAAAAAATCTCATTTTGACATTTAATAAACATACTGTAAGCCTTAAATGAAGAATTACTAGCTTTTTAGTTGAACAAAAACGTGGAGAAACCAAAATAGAAAGTTACCAAACATAAATCACCTGAACACGGATCTTTTTTCTTCCAGAAAACAAGAGGAAAAACCGTTTTCTCAGGATGAATTCAAGGCCCCCCCGATTATCACGTACACAGGAAGATGGTCGGTAGTAGGACTGGTGGTGGCAAAGGTGGTTTTCTGACAGTACCAGCGTGAGTGTCTAACAGGGTTTTTTCCTAAAAAACTCTAGACTAGTTTAATCATTTTTTATTATTTATAACACTGCTTTAGTTGCTTAACCCAATTTCAAGGCAAACTGAAATTGGTACTTATGTCCTTAGTACTCTGCTGTGGTCAGAACCATTTTTAAGAGATGTTTCTTTTAAAAAGTTCAAGTTTCTTCCCTTACAATAGAGAGGGTTTTTTTTTTTTTTTCTTTTCTTATTACCCTGAAATTCTATTTGGTCACTCTTGTCTCTTTTGTTTTTTTGGTTTTTTTTAAAGATTTTTATTTATTATTTGACAGTGAGAGATACAGTGAGAGAGGGAACGCAAGCAGGGGGAGTGGGAGAGGGAGAAGCAGGCTTCCCGCAGAGCAGGGAGCCCAATGCAGGGCTCGATCCCAGGACCCTGGGATCATGACCTAGGCCAAAGGCAGACGCTTAACGGACAGAGCCACCCAGGTGCCCCACTCTTGTCTCTTTTGTCAAAGGCCACAAAGAAAGCATTCTGCTGAAGTAGTAGCTATGTAATTGACCAGAAGCTAATCAAATTCAAACACTGAATTTGACAAACCAGCCTCTTGAATATGGGCAACTTTTTTTTAAGGTGAAGTGAAAAAAGAGAAAAAAAAAACACCTTCTGGAAAGCCATTCATCTTATCTGATGAACCAAATCCCCCAGAGTTATCTTATGTAGTAGCAGCATTATTAAATAGTGCAATTCTTCAAAATAGATTTCAAATAATATCGTCCTCAAATAAAAAAAGTAATTAAAAGTTTACTTACAGCTTTGTTTATAAAACCACAGCTTAAAACAGTTAGCCCCCCCCACAAGAAAATTAATATAAACAATACCTGTCTTGCCTACACAATGATGGGAATGTGTGCATGCATACACACGTGTATGAATCATTCAAGGCCAATGGTACCTCAACAAGAAGCTAAAAATACAAGATATGAATTAAAAATTAAACAACACATAATGGAATTTTTTAGCTTTGATACTTCTAATGCTATTCCTCCATCAATAATAAGAATTGTGAATAGCCAATTGTTAAATTAAGAATATATGTAAGAAACATCCAGAGCTAAATATCAGAGCAATATTTCATACTGTTTAATGCTGTAACCCACACATTATGGGACACAGTACATGCAAAGAGCATGAAGATTCTGAAACTCATAATTTGTAACTAATATTACATAAATGTGGCACAAATGTAAATTTAAAACCTTAAAAGATTATGCTTTTCTCCCTCACTTTTCCTTTTCTATTCCTTAGTCAGAAACTAGGCACTTTAATCTAAAAATTCATTTTTAAAAAATATATTTTAGATATTTCTGGGTAACTCCCTCTTGAAATAAATAAAGCCCACCTTAGGAGCAAAATCAATGAATCCAATCTGCTGATATGCTGAGTGAGCCACTTTAAATAAGTGGTATATGATTTAGACACGAAATTAACACAGCTCTGAATGTATCTAATATACTCTGAAGAACCCTACTCATATGAACAACTCATTTGTTCATTTATTTATCATAAAGGACAAGAAATATACCTCCATGCCATTAAAAAATATTTTGTTCTATATTCAGGGGAAAAAAACCTTTAAAACCTCATGAAGATTCAAAGTGTGAGTATTTTTAAAATATGGGCATAATATGACAAATTCCCAGTGTGCTATAAGTTCTACAGAGGAGAAAGGAGAAATTATTTTACTGTATCCAGATTAATACCTTCAGATATTGGGAAATAGTTTCAAAACTACACACAAAAAATCTTAATTACCTCTCATAGTTAATAAATGTTATCTTTTTAATCAATAATCATTCAAGGGAAAATGCTCTAATCTATAAAAAGATAAAAGAAATTTCTTCAGTCTCGTTATTCTAACTTATAGGACCAACAATGATATATTTTGGAAACTGAGTAAATCTAATATAAACTGCTAACTTGTAAACTTCTCAGAGTCAATTCATTTAAATGTTTTATAATGATACTCAGCCATTACAATTTCTTTGATTCAAACATGAGCAAATGCACAAGCAGTAATGTAAGCAGTACATATTAACACCACTACTGCCTAAACTTGATTGAATAATAAATAACTTTACAATGAAGAATACATTTTCAGGCAAAGTTAAATTTGTTGACACTAGGAGTAATATATTCTTACATAAGGGGGCCACGAAGGTCTTGGCTAAAGTGTATATTTTCAAGGTGCAAAGTATAAAAACAGAGCTTTTGAGAAGGATACTGGACTTTGCAGACAGCTTTGGGACGACAAATCAACTAACTCCCAAGTACTGGTTTCAATTCAAGCAATATTTCTATAAAATATACAGCATTTCATGACTTAAATTATTACCTAAAGACAAGAAAGCGCCACTTTGGATACAGTACACAGGGATTCAACTGACAGAACGTCTGTGTAAATACAGTGCGATCACTCATTCTCTACCAGATGTCTTTTCCCTCCCTGAGTCCATACCCCCCAATTCCTTGTAATACATGGTACAAAATCAATAGTTACCTGAACTATCTCAGAGCACACTCCAATTGTATGGTTTTTATGGTACTTATTGTACTTTGGCTTCCAACAGGCCACTGGACATAACATGACCATGACTACTTAGACAGCTACTTGTATGCCTCAGTGCATCAGCTCCAAGATAGGCCATTAACAGTTCGGTGCGGCGAGTAAGTAACTGCATGAGGTCTTCAGCCAAAGTCTCTATACTGGAATAGCGCACCTTCTCGAAGTCAAAAATGTCTTTGAGAAAGAAAAGAACTTGATTCTGGAAAATGAACATAAAACAAATTGGCACTATCAGACCAAAATTACATCGATCTAAATAGTTACCAATACTGTAACGAGCACTGAATTAGGAGTCAGAAGGCCTGAATGCCAGTACTAGTTTCATATCTCATTGGAAAAGGGACCTTGAACAAGTGATTAAACCTTTCCTAGGTCTCATTTTCTTTTTCTGTAAAATACGGGATACTACCACTTGTCCTTTATACTATTCAGGGCTGACATGATGATGAAAAAAAAATCTGTGGGAAATGCCTGTAAACCTTAAAGCACTGTCTAAATGTAAGGGGCTATTATTAATTCTTTCTCAATAACTGACACTTTCAATGTTACCTCTGAATAGTGGTACTACTCTAAGACAGAAGAGTAAACTATTTCCAATAGTTGTAAATTTTAAGATTTTTTTTGTCTTTTTTTTTTTTTTAATTTTAGAGAGAAAGCACGAGCAGGGAAGGGGCAGATGGAGAGGGAGAGGCAGAGAATCTCAAGCAGACTCTGTGCTGACTGTGGAGCCCCACTCGGGGCTTGATCCTATGACCCTGAGATCATGACCTGAACCAAAACCAAGAGTGGGACACTTAACTGACTGAGCCACCCAGGTACCCCTGTAACTTTTAAGTTTTTCTTTTTTTTAATTTTTAAAAAATGTTTTATTTATTTATTTCTGTGAGAGAGTGAGCACATGCGCACAAGCAGGGGGAGGAGCTGAGGGAGAGGGAGAAGCGGCTCCCCACCGAGCAGGGAGCCTGATGCGGGGCTCGATCCCAGGACCCTGGGATCATGACCTGAGCTGAAGGCAGATGCTTAACCGACTGAGCCACCCAGGCGCCCTAACTTTTAAGTTTTAAGTGTATATTTTTCTGTATATAAAAAACTTAAGATACGTGAAAAATAAAAAATTCAGGTCTCAAACCACTGGAAGATCTGAAGGATATTTCATTTCAGTAAGTTAATACTTATGCTGCAACTCATTCTTTTACTGAAGGTACAGTTGAAATACAGTGTTTTATTAGTTTCAGGTGTACAACACCTGAACAACAAGTCTACACATGACTCAGTGCTCACCATAGTAAGTGTACTTACCACCCATCACCACACTAGGTTTTTATAGTATTATTGACTATATTCCCTATGCTGTACTTTTCATCCTCGTGACTTATTTATTTTATAACTGGAAGTTTGTATTTCTTACTCCCCTTCACCTATTTTGCCCCTCCTCCCAATCCCCTCTCCTCTGGCAACCACAACTTTGTGCTATTTATGATCCTATATGTTTTTTTGTTCATTTGCTTTGTCTTCTGGTTTCCACATATGAGTGAAATCATGGCATTTGTCTTTCTCTGCCTGACTTATTTCACTTAGCACAATACCCTGTAGGTCCAACCCTGTTGTTGAAAATGGCAAAATCCCCTTCTTTTTTTCTGAAACTCATTTTAAGCAAGTTGTACACCACTAAGTCACAGGCTGTTATGCCATGATGGGGGGGGGGAAAGTAATTCCAAACAACAAAAAACAGAAATACTTAATTCCTATCGCACAGAAATCAAGAGTTAAGGAGTACTAGGAAGGCACACGTCATAGATTTGCTTGACTCTGTACCTGGATGAATTAGCAATCAACCTGTCAAGCCCCATCATTTTATAGATGAAGAAAAGGAGGACAGAGCATGATTTGCCCAGAGTCAGGCTGTTCATTAATGACAAACTTAATTCCCAGTCCAAATTCTTCCCACTAAACACATACCTTACATTTTGGGAGTTCAAAAAAACATGAGTCAAAAATTGATCAGTTTTGAATGATAGTAAAATAAATATTTCCTAAACATTTATATAAATGTTACATTAACAGCACATAAACATAATAATTTAAGTTTTTAAATGAACAACAGTGAAAATCCAAGCTTTCAGGGGCGCCTGGTGGCTCAGTCGGTTAGGCATCTGCCTTCGGCTCAGGTCATGATCCCAGGGTCCTGGGATCGAGCCCCGCATCGGGCTCCCTGCTCAGAGGAGAGCCTGCTTCTCCCTCTCCCACTCCCCCTGCTTGTGTTCCCTCTCTCGCTGTGTCTGTCAAATAAATAAATAAAATCTTTAAAAAAAAAAGAAAATCCAAACTTTCAAACATCAAAAACTTTCAAATTCATACTTGATTATGTTTACTTTTATTTGCTCCTTGAAACTCAGCCTAAATTCAAGACTATGAAATAATGAGACTTTTCTCGGCACTGTGCCAGGCAGAAAGTTCTGCAAGAAGCTGTAACTTGTGTTTTGGCAAACTGCTGACGATAGGATATGACCTTAAACTCCCATGTTAGCTCTCACAACTGGGGTTTTATCATTCATGTTACCTTAAACCAGAACTTCTAAATTGCCCACATGTGCAATAAAGACACATTATTATTTGTTTTGTACATTTCAAAAGAGTCCAGAGGTGAAGAACAACTGTCTGTAGCAACTTGATTGTAACAGGGTAACACCCACACAAAACTGCGTATCACACCACACAAAAGCACATATCCATTATACAAGGATTTGATAAGGTGAATGGACTTGCTGAATCTACTCTGGGATAAAGCACCAGATCTATATAATAATGTTCCACTGGCGTTTAAACACTGAATTTAGGTGACTTTTATAACTACCTCTCATTAACATTCTTTTTCCTACAAAAGCAAAAACAACACAGAATAAAGCCTCATCCACTTTTCAATTTAGAAAAAAAAAAGAGACAATTCAATGACTGAACATACCTTAAAGAAGCAACATAAATCATAGAGAGAATTTCGAGGACCCAAAAAGCCCCAGGCGAGGACAGGGCTGATCTGCTCACAAATGGCATAAAAATGGGCAAAAAATCCATCTGGGATCTGTTGGGAAGTAAAGGAGAATTGAGTTATTTTTACCTTCTTGAATTAGCTATCTCTAGCAGAGAAACTTAAATTGCTATCCATCATATGATCAGCTCTTTTTGAGGACAGACCAAGAGTTAATGATGAGCCGGCCTACTAAGGAAGTGAATAAGCTTATAAGTAACTTTTAGAGTCACAGAATGTTTTACATAATTTTCATATCCTAGCCAACAGTTTCAAATGTGCTGAGGAACACTATTTCTTAAGGCATTTTCACCTCATAAAAATACTTCATAAAACGTAATCATACCAGTGTTACAACCAAGCAATAACAAGAATGCTATGATGCTCCTTAGCAGCATGGTTTTTAGGATGAATGAGATTACTATGGTTTCAGCTATTAAACAGTTCCATTCAATCACTTAATTAAATTACCTGAAAAAGACCAAAATGATTTTTAAATGACTAAGCACAAAAATATGCTTGTTAGAACCCTAATTTTTAGTTGAGGAACCAGATATTATTGAAGCATTTAATTGTGTAATTACTACCTCTTCTTGTGCAATAATAATACATATAATTCTAATTCAGGAACCTCTCTAAGTTTACTAATAACTTTCTGAATTTCCCTTGTTAAATAACATCCTGTGGGATTTGTCATACAGCATCAACTGGGGATAACTATGCCTTAAGATTCTGTCTCCTGGAGGGGTTATTTTCTATTTTATAGGCCCCAAAACATCTTCTAAACCTCCATTTAAAAAATATATATACTCTAGCAGCAATTACATTTAATGAGTACTCATTATATTCCAGATGATGTGCTAGGTTCTATTTAATCTAATAAAACATTCCTGAAAAATAGGTCATGTTAACATTGTAGAAAGTGATACATCAGAGGAGTTAAGTAACCTGTCCTAAGTCACCCAGAGCTAACCAGTGAAGGCCAGAAAGTTATGAAGGATGCACTGAAGTTATTATTTAGTCTGAGAGGTTCTGCATATATTAAAATTCTAAATCGCATAGACTCTAACTGTAGTAGAAGTTCAGACAGGTAGAACATGAGCATGAGCTGACAGAAGAGACAGGCTTCCCCAAGTAATAACACGAGCTGAACTCAACAAGAGGTAAGATATATTTAAATACAGAGGAAAGAGTACAGCATTCCAGGTCCAGAAAATAGTTCCCCAAGAGGTGAGATATATAGGTAATCTGTGGATATGGAGAGAAGACTAGTCTAAGGTATAAGATTTATGCTAAGAAGACATACAGTTATATATGTTATCATGATTATTATGGAAACTACTACTTATTAAGCTCATTTTTATATTTACTTTTCATTTTATGTTTAAATGAAGCTGGTTGATATTATCTTATTTCATTCTTACACCAAGCCTATGAGGCAGGCACCAATTTCACCTGCAAATAGGAGAACTGGAGGTGAACTGATAGGAACTTGCCCGAGGTCATAATAGCTAGTTTAAGAATCAAGCCCAAGTCTACAAGTCTGCTCCCTAGCCCCAAACCAGTGGTTCCCAGATGTTAAGAGTTTTAGAATCCTGATTTGGAAAGCTTGTTTAAAACACAAGGTCTCTGGAATCTTTTTTTTTTTTTTAAATGTTTATTGAATGATAGAGTACAAAGCTCCCAAAGAGGGAGGGGACCTGAGAGAGATGCCCTCTGGAATCATTTTAAACAACAATTATTCACATACATGGTCCCCAGAATTATCTTAAAAATTCTATCAGAGCCATTTCTAACCCTAAACCCTCTCTCACATAGTAGAAATCCCATGCATGCCTCAATTTTCTCTACTGAGAACTATACAGAATGTTAAGGAAGAGGAAGAAGGAATTCAAAACAGGGGAAGCCAACCCAGTATCAATAAGTCACTCTTCCAGCTCGAGGGACAGTCCCTATGAGCTGCCATCCCCACTTGAGAACTGACTCTGCAGTTTCTTTGACAGGAGCCTCATATTACCCAAAAAAGAAGTCGAAGGCATAATGAAGTTTACCTTCATCTGTTGCCTTTTCTGTTTCAGCACTGACCAACAACTTGAAGCCACAGCCTAAATATATACAGAGAAAAAGCAAGACTTACATTTATGACTATATAAACTTTGCATTAGGAGTGATTTTTATTAGAAATTCATAGGTTTATGGGTTTAAAGTGTTCAAAACATTTTAACCAGTCCCGGTTCCTTCTATTGTTTGTGAATAAATAATGAAAAGGTATTTTGTTTTTATAAATTTTAAATTAAATACAAAGCCACTGAAGGAAAAAGGCTGAGCTCTGGCACCAAGAAACTTGGTTACCTATAATTCAACTCTCAGTTCTCCAGTTCTGTTCCAACGGGAAAAGAGTGAAAATATGTGTATACAGATACACATACACAACGGCTGTTTTATGCATAATAATGAAGACAACACAGTATTTTTTTTTTTCTTCAAGAACAGTACTGCTGGAAATAGTTGTGGGTAGAGCGAACGGTTATTCCAATAAAGAACTAAGAAATACAACCTTAATGATAGGGACTAAAATACCCAAGTGGATCTTAAGGAAATCTGGCATGGCCCAACTTTGATCAAGGTCACTTTACCAAATCAGTTAAGAAATGGGAGAACATGTAACTTTTATGGTTAAAACATATTTTGAGTGAAAAGTGGATTTATTAAAAATGCTTTAAAATTTAATATCAGAAATTTCCAAAATAATTGTGAAATAGGCAGCTGGAACATTTTTTTAAAGGCATTCTAATTGCAGCATGAATATCTATTTTACCTACTTCCTTCCAAGTACATACTTAAAGCACAACAAAAAAACAATGTCAAATAGAGATCTGAGTACAAAAAAAAACCCAGAAACTGAAAACATTCAAAGTATAGGATAGAGTTTAAACCTGTTTTATTTTTACATATGCCTATTTCTTTTACTCCCTTTTTTAATTTTTAAAAAATTTATTTTTAAGTACTCAATACACTCAACGTGAGGCTTGAACTCACAACCTTGAGATCAAGAGCTGCACTGTCTACCGACTGAGTCAGTGAGGCACCCCTTCCTCCCCTAATTTTTGATAGTATTTGGGAATATAAATCTCCATATCTTCCTCTAAAAAAATACATACTGTCTTTTTACAACTGCTGTATTTTAGGTTAGTCACAGAGACAGTTCAGTTACATTTTTGGTTAGGCCTGATCTGGTCTGAAGCCTGAGTTTGAGACCTGAAGAAACATTAGTCCTCCAGGTAGGCGCAGGGACAGACAGAAGAGCCAAAGGGAATTTCATCTGAAGATGTTGTGTATCATACACATCTGATCCCAGTATCAAAGACTGAGCCGTTTCCACACTAGTCATTGTATAGGCAGATATATAAGTAAATCTTATTGATCTTCCCAGCTCTGACCATTTCTCATCGAATTTAAATGGTTGAGAAAAAGGTAAACCACCACTTACAGTTTCTTTGAAGGAGGAGTTTAGCCAGCGGTTATTTACTACATTCTGTATGGATGTGGGTGGGTTTTCTAAATCTTCAAAGGAATCCATTAATATAAAATCCAGAACAACATCATAAAAATTTAGATTTTTCACCTGCATTAAATTATAAGTTAAAACACAAATTATTGTTACGTAGGGCTGAAATAAAGTCTGAACCAAGGCTTCATGCTTTATAACAGCAGGGTGTTTATAGTTGACTCAGATTATATCCCTGACGAAAAAAGGGGAAGAAGAGAGACAAATATGAAAACAACTCACCACCAGAAACTGTAATTCACGTAACAGCCATTCCTTCCTAGATCCCTTAATCTCTCCTTCACTGCATTCTAGGAGTCCTTTGTCTATGCTTTGCTTATGGTATCCACCATGCTCCATCTGCTTTGTTCTATAGCTCCTGGGATATCTGCTTATCTTCCCCACCACATCATGAGCCTCTTGCTCCTTCATTCAGTCATGCATATCATGCTGTCTTACATGCTGTACCAGGTGCTCAGACTTCCATGGCAACCAAGTAAGATGCTTAGAATTTAGTGGGAAAACAGATAGCAACAAATAACGCCACAAATGCACAATTATAAACTGTGATAAACCCAGTAAAGGAAAAAGGACATGGGAATATGAGAGCTTATGATGGAGATTCTAATCTAGACTAGATGTCAGAGAGGGCTTTCTTTTTTTTAAAGATTTTATTTATTTATTTGACAGAGAGACACAGCGAGAGAGGAACACAAGCAGGGGGAGTGGGAGAGGGAGCAGCAGGGAGCCCGATGCGGGGCTTGATCCCAGGACCCTGGGATCATGACCCGAGCCGAAGGCAGACGTTTAATGAATGAGCCACCCAGGCACCCCAGAGAGGGCTTTCTTTAGGGAGTGAGGCATCCCAGGTACAGGAAATACCTGTCAAAGTGTTTCAGGTAAGAAGGAACACAGTGGTGTTGAGTTGAAGAAAACGATCGAAAGTGCACTGTAGCCTCTATAGCAAAGGGCACGGGGCAAGTGGCTGGAGACAAGGAGGAAGGGCTAGGTCCACGTGCATAATTTTGGATTTTATCCAATATTTTGGAGGGGCAGTGGTAGAGGGGAGATGGATGATCAGATTTGCATTTTTTAAAGACTGTTTGGCAGCAGTGTAGAGATTGGAATGGAGAGGAGAGAGGGTGACTGGGTAGAGGGTTGAGTAGCCAGGGAATCTGGCAATGCAAAGACGCTGAGGCAGTCCAGGGAGAAAGAGTAGTTACTCAGGCTCAGCGATGCTGGCAGGATTAGAGAGAAGATGAAGAAACTAAAAAGACTGACAAAACTCAGACATAAATACGATATGGTAGGCAAGGACCAGGAGGTGTAAAGGATGAGTCCCAGGTTTCTGGCCTGCACAACTGAATGGATACCAATCCCTCCACCAAGTGAGGGAACACCAACAAAAGAAAGATTATGTCTCTCTGTCTTTGTACCGACTATTTTCTCTGCCTAGAAAGCCTTTCAGCCCTTGCAAATTCATTCTTTAAGCTTCTGTTACAACAAAATGTTCCAGCCTCATTATGTATTTCTCCTATCCCAGTGCTGAAATCAGCCATTTTTCCAAGGAGTCCTAGGTTCCTTTTAGTGAACAGTGGTACTTAGAAGCCTACCTCTGTGTGCTAGGAGTAATTTTTTTTTGAGGTGTTGCTGCTCCCAGACTCTTAGTGAACAGAACTAGGAAGTATTCATATGCTTCTAAATATGCAAACCTTTATATTTATTTCCACATCTTTACACACACACACACACACACACACACACAAACTACAAATTCACAGGGACAGCTCCCACTCCAATCTTAGCTTTTTATATCTTCCTTCCCTGAGAGTGCAAAACCTGGCTCCCATTATTCTCAATATATTTGATTATTTGTTTAATCCTGTGTAGCCAATCCCCCACTCCTCCCTCTAAGCTGTCTGCTGTCCCACTCAAAACCATCCCTGCCCAGGCCACCACTCACCCTCCTAGGGCCTTCTTGCTGATGAAAGGAGGGAAGGAGGGAGGGAGGGAGGGAGGGAGGAAGGAATGAAGGAAGGAAGGGCTTAAACAACTGTTTTACCCAAAAGTATAAAGACTGTGTTGTTATTGTTTATGACTGTGATAACCACTACCGCATAATTGGTTTTACTGTCATTTAACAAGGACAAGGAAACAGTGGCCTCAGATTATCTAAATATTATACGTACATAATTAAGGGGAATGAATATACAAAAAATTGAAACTTACTCCTCTAGCAGCAAGTTCCATTTCAGTACTATCCCAGTGATCAGTTTGCTCTAAAAAATAGATCATTTCATCAAAAACATCTTCAAACTTCTTTGGATTCTGCAGAAGAAAACACACTTTAATCCTAAACTCAACTTTATAACAAGACCCAAGCCTACAAAGTAAATGAGTTACTTTTCAAGTATGTTTGTTAGATCTTTATTCTATTAAGTAACTGAATTAAAATACATTTTCAAGGTATGTCATATTCACTTGGTTTAATATTTTGTTGTTTCAACATTAGTAAAATGTTGTAAGCAAACTGCTTACTAATCAAATATGTTTGCCTATCTAGGTCAGTCCTTCAGATGAAAACTTGGTTACAGCAGATACTTTGTGATGCTTTTGATGCAGTTCTATTCCTCTTGGAGGAACTCTAGGTGAAATCACTGGGTTTAATCTGTCATGGGAAGGTCAAGAAAGCAACGTAAGATTTGCACCGGGAATTACAAGTAGTTAATATCACCTTACATTTATTTTGCACTTTAAAAAAATTTTGCTTTCCCACTTATCATTTAATTAATGATCATAAGAACCCTCTGACATAGTGTATCATAAATATAATTCTATTATACAAATGAGGTAATTGAGGTTCAAAAGGATTGGGTCAGAAAACCAGGTGTTCAAATGGCTCAAGTGAACATAAAGGAAGGCCTGTTTTACTTGATTTTTTTCTCAACATCTGGACAGACCTTACATAAAGGGAAGTTGTTCCTTACAGTCTTAATGAAGTTCTTATGATTGCTCTGCCCCATTCAGTCCCATGAATAAGAGTAAGAGGCAGCTCAATTTGTATTTCCAGATTTCTGAGATCTACACTATTTCCTGGAACCTCACTGAGCAGGATTTGAGGGAGGTAAGTGAAGAGGTATTAGGAAATAATAGTGGTGGTTACAGGATCAGATCTAATGATAATCCCCATACAACATTCACAGACTTTACAGCAAGCTGGGAATAACATATGAGCAACAACTTGATCAAAATAGTGTAGACTTCATACATAGAAACTAAATCAACCCAAGTAGAAGTCAATGCTCTTTAGGTAATTTTTTTTTAAAGATTTATTTATTTATTTGACAGAGAGAGACACAGCGAGAGAGGGAACACAAGCAGGGGGAGTGGGGGAGGGAGAAGCAGGCTTCCTGCTGAGCGGGGAGCCTGATGTGGGGCTCGATGTGGGGCTCGATCGCAGGACCCTGGGATCATGACCTGAGCCGAAGGCAGGCGCTTAACAACTGAGCCACCCAGGCGCCCCTAGGTAATTTATTTTTAATATGTGAACCTTTGCAATGATCTACAAAAACTTTTTCTTCTATTAAAAATTCAATGTATTGTAATGTATGGTAATCTCCAGCAATCAACAGTAAAAAACTTGCCAACAAAACAAGTTTACCTTTCGTGCTTTCACAATTAATGCTGATAAAATTTTCCTTCCACTCTCAGCAAGGAATATCCTGTTGGCTGTTTCTGAAAGTATTACCTGAAAAAATATCCAACCCCAAAGAAAAAAGAAACCTAAAATTAATCTGAATGGACATCTGACTCTATAGCACATCTACACATAAACGACCCTAATACAGTCAATGCATTGCGTGTGGCCCTATGTCCGCAGGTAGACCACAGAGAAAAGTTGTAATTTACTAAGGTTTTAAAAAGAGCTCTTGAAACCTATAATCATAAAAGATTAAAGGGAAGTAAATATGAATTAAATTCTGTTCAATTTAATATTAGAAAATCCAAAATAAATGTTATATAGTCCCTAAAATGTAGAAAAATAAAGATAACTTTTTTGTTAAGTGATCTTATTTCATTTTAGGAAATCAATGATTTTCCAAGTGATTCAAATACAAAACAATCTAGAAAGCATACTAATTGATAATAAGCGGATTTTTATTTTAAGCAGCCATTTCCAGCATCAGAACACCCTGTTTAACAAAGTGTGGTGGACCTGGGAAGCCATGACAGAGGACAAAGACAAATGAAGGAACTAGCAGGCAGGAAAAATAAACTTAGTAGATTTTATACTTGCCATTAAAAATAAGGATAATAAGAGCAAAGAGCTGTCCTGTTTATATTCAGCTGGACTCTATAGCATGAGGGTGGGGATGAGTGGCTAGGTGAAGTCACTTAATGTTAAAAAAAAAAATACCTGAAAAGCCTGTCGAATACAGTGAAGTTTGGCAAGAAAATCACTGTCTCCTAGGCACTCCAACATTTCAGTTCTATGTAATAAACAGGGAAGACAACTGTTAAACTGCATTCAAGATCAAGCCCACTACAAATTTGGACTCAAATAAGGCTTAACCTCAGGACCTTAATATAAAACACATGTCTTTTCAATAATGACAAAAATGTAAAAAAATTTTTGAGCCTAAAAGACACTTCCCCCATTTTCATAAACATCTTTAATAAATATTACACCAACATAGCAACAGCACCTTAATATTTTTCATAAACAAAAGCATAACTGAAATGGTACCTAAGCACTCTTGAGTAAATTTTCCCTTCTTCAACTAAATGCATGGCTTCTTCATAAAAAGGGCAGTGGCAGAGAGACTCTAGACTGTAAGCATGTCGTCCTTCTCTGTGTTCTGCAAGCTAAGAATACAGTGGGTTACAACAGATTACACTGATATAAGAAGAAAAACTTAGAAAATAGGATCTTGCTAACATCAAAACATACTCAATTTGATTAAACCATAAAAATCATTCCATAAGATTTTACAGCTACTGAGCTCTAACTTCACTTTATTTCAAAATTCAGTTGTAAAAATGAGTAAAACTTTGTAACAAGCTTTTGAATTCAACAGCTTAAATCCATAGGATACACAGAAAAGCAGTATCTTATAGTTCAGTAAGAATAACTGAAGATGAAGCATTGCGGGGGAAAAAAAGGGAAGGATTTTATCATCCAACGAATGCTTCAAAGTATTAGAACTCACAATTGCAAATGGAGTAAAACTTCCTACAAAAATACTGCAATCTCAGTTTGGCCAATTCTAAGGAATTTTTTCTCATAGCCAGCTCTGACTAACCTTTGTATAACTGAAAAATACTCATGCACCTCTGGCTAGCATAACAACGCTACAGATGAAATTCCAGTCTTCTGACAATTCATTAAAAAATAACAACTGCAAACGCTATAGAGTAGCCAGCTAAGCAAGAAAGCTTTGGAGTGATTTTTATTTTTCAATACCAGATGATCCATTTAAATAGCACGCTGTAGGGGTTTTTGTTTTTTTTGTTAAGATTTTTTTAAAATTTTTAAGTAATCATTGCACTCAATGTGGGGCTTGAACTCACAATCCCAAAATCAAGAGTTGCATGCTCTACCAACTCAGCCAGCCAGGTGCCCCTGCATTTTTTTTTTTTTAAGATTTTATTTATTTGAGAGAGAGAGAGAGAGTACCTGTGTGCATGTGCACACATGCACACTAGCATGCTGGCATGCAAGCTGGAAGTAGGATGGGGAGGGAGCTGGCACAGAGGGGGAGCGAGAGGGACAAGAAGACTCAGCACTGAGTGTGAGCCCGATGCAGGGCTCAGTCTTAGGACCTGGAGATCATGATCTGAGCCGAAATCAAGAGTTGGACGCTGAACCAACTGAGCCACCCAGGTGCCCCTGTTTTTTCTGTGGGGTTTTTTGGTTTATTTTTAATAAACATTTTTTAAAATTTAAATTCAATTAATTAACATATAACGTATTACTGGTTTCAGAGGTACAGGTCTGTGGTTCATCAATCTTTTACAATTCACAGCGCTCACCATAGCACATACCCTCCCCAATGTCTATCACCCAGCCACCCCATCCCTCCCACCCCCCACCACTCCAGCAACCCTCAGTTTGTTTCCTGTGATTAAGAGTCTCTTACGGTTTGTCTCCCTCTCTGGTTTCATCTTGTTTCATTTTTTCCTCTCTTCCCCTATGATCCTCTGCCTTGTTTCTTAAATTCCACATATCAGGGAGATCATATAATTGTCTTTCTCTGACTGACTTATTTCGCTTAGAGTAATACCCTCTTCGTTCCATCCACACCATTGCAAATGGCAAGACTTCATTTTTTTGATGGCTGAGTAATATCTTCTTTTTTTTTAAATAGCTTTATTGAGATATAATTCACATACTATAAAATTCATCCTTTTAAGCATACAATTCAGGGTTTTTTTTTTAAGCATATTCACAGGGTTTTGCAATTAGCACCAACTTTTAGTTCCAGAATATTTGTACCACTCCAACAGGAACTCCCTTACCCATCATCAGTCATCCCCATTTCCCCTTCTCTCTAGCCCCTGGAAACTAATCTATTCTCAGTCTCTGGAGTTTCCTACTTTGGAAACTTCATGTTTACAAACAGTATGTGGCCTTTTGTGTCTGGTTTCTTTCACTTAGCATAGTGTTTTTAAGGTTCATCTATGATGTAGCTGGTATCAGTACTTCATTCTTTTTTATGGCCGAATTGTATAGATATACCACTTCCTTTTTTTATCTATTCCTCAACCTCATTTAGGTTGTTTCCACTTTTGATTATCATGAATAAGGCTGCTTTGAACATTTGTGTAAAAGTTTTTAATATTTTCAATTCTCTTGAGTATACACCTAAAAGAGGAAGGGTCAGATGGTTACTCTATGTTTAACATTTTTTTCTTAATTTTTGTCTTGAGAGGGAGAGAGAGAGAGAGAGAATCTTAAGCAGGGTGTGGATTCCGACATGGGGCTCGATCTCCCAACCCTGAGATCATGACCTGAGCCAAAATCAAGAGCTGATAAGCCACCCAAGAGCCCCACTGCCAAACTATTTGGCAGAGAGGCTATACCATGCTCCACTCCCACTAGTGATGTACAATGATTTAGATTTTTTTCACACCCTCACCAATAATTATTATATTTTTAAAAGACTTTTTATTTATTTGAGAGAGAGAGAGCACAAGCATACAAGTGCACAAGCAGGGGGCAGGGTAGAGGGAGAAGCAGACTCCCTGCTGAACAAGGAGCTGAAGGGGCTTAATCCCAGGACCCTGAGATCATCACATGAGCTAAAGGCAGACACTTAATGGACTGAGCTGCCCAGGCGCCCCTATTATTATCCATTCTTTACATTATAGCCACTCTATAATTAAAAACATCTTTCATCTCCTTACTGGCCTCTATTTATCTTCTTTGGAGAAATGCTTATTCAAATCCTTTGCCCATTTTTTTTTTTAAAGATTTTATTTATTTATTTGACAGACAGAAACACAGTGAGAGAGGGAACATAAGCAGGGGGAGTGGGAGAGGGAGAAGCAGACTTCCCACAGAGCAGGGAGCCCGATGCGGGGCTTGATCCCAGGACCCTGGGATCATGACCAGAGCCGAAGGCAAGACGCTTAACAACTGAGCCACCCAGCCTTTGCCCATTTTTAAATTGGGTTATTTGTCCATTTACTGTTGAGTTATAACCATTCATTATATATTCTGGATATGTGTCTTTATAAGACACATGATTTACAAATATTTCTCCCAATCTGCTGTTTTTTCACTTTCTTGTTGGTGTCCTTTGAACCACAAAAGTTTTTACTTTTGATAAATTCCAATTAATCATTTTCCCCCCACTTTTCTGCCTTAACTTTTACTCCCTGCTCATGCAGAACATCAAGGTCATCCAGAGGTGAGGAGTCAGGGACGTCTATAGTCTTTCCTGGACATATGTACAATCCTGCACATGCCTGTGCCCTTCTAGATTCCCAGGAATATGTTGGAACTTTTCAAAGCTCCCTGTTAAAATCTCATTGCCCAATTTTTCCTTTTAAGTTTTTTGGTCAGCCTCTTATTAGCCCTCACTGGTATCACCACCTCAGGTAGCTACAATGTTAAACAACTGCCACTGATTGTTTTCAACAAAGGCCACAGCGATAGGACTTTCCTTTGGAGCAAGCTCTAAATCAGATCAAATAAAGATTAAGTCCTGAGAATGGAACTTTGCAGGGAGCTGCCATATAGGTCAAAATATAATTTTGTGAAACTCCAAAATCATTAAGTTTCTTTTAGTGGTTGTCAGGCCTGGTTTTTGCAGTTTCCACAGTTGTGAGATTTTTGGTTTTCAAGCCTATGGAAGAGAGGGGGATGGGAACAGATCAAGTTAAAAATCCATAAAGTTCACTGTTGTTAGGGAGATTCAACCATTTTTCTTGAAATAAAAAGCCCCTTGAATTTCTGAAATATCTTTCATTAACATTCAGAGTTCTTAAAATTTTGACTTTGACAATTCTTGCCAGTGTTTTCATTGCTTTTATGGAGGAGATTTTTGGAGACTGTTACTCTATCATTCTAGAAGTATTTCTCCATGCTGTGGTTTTGACACTTCATATGCACCCAGTGCTGTGCTAAATGCGTTAACTTGGTAATTTGATTTAATCTTTAAAACAATTCATAAAGTAGGTACTGTTATTATCCACATTTTACAGATAAAGAAACAGAGATTCATATTAGCAGGAACTTGCCCCAAGTCCCACAACCAAATGTTGTGACCACAACCAACTTAAACCCAGGCATTTATTCCAGAGCTTATACTCTTAAATATCAAATTACACTCCCCCATCAGCCTTCTCCAAAAACCCAAGGAGAAAGAAGTTTAAGCATCAGCAATATTTAAGATAGTATAAATATGGCTATTAGGTCAGAGGCAAAAAAAAAAAGGTAAACAGAAATGACAATATCTGATATTATATATTCTCTGCTTTAATATTTCCCCCATATTTTAAGGAAAACATATTATGCTAAAGGCAATGTGCTTCTGAGGTTAAAAAAAATGAATACATTTTAAAATAACTTAGAAATTCTTTAGATATTAAATAGTTTAAAGTTTTGTACCACTATCAACACAAATAGGATTTATGTTCACATGCTAGTAGGGAAAAATCTTAAGGAGGAAAGTGGGACTCCAATTAAACTTTCTACGTAAAATAATTTATATTAATAAGAAATGAATAAATCCAACAATGAGAGATTCCAGAGTCAAGCCTGTTATTTATTGGAATACCTTGCTTATTGCTGGTTTCACTGAAGCAATCATTTAAATAAGTCTCTCTTTTTTAAAGAATTATTTATTTGAAAGAGAGAGAGAGAGAGAGACAGCATACACATGCATGTGTGCCTGTGTGTGTGTGTGTGGTGGGGGGGAGTAGAGAGAAAGAATCTTGAAGCAGATTCCCCGCTGAGTGCAGAGCAGAGCCTGATGGCGGGAGGTAGGGGGCTCGATCCCACAACCCATGAGATCATTACCTGAGCCAAAACCAAGAGCTGGATGCTCAACTGACTGAACCACCCAGGTGCGCCCAAATAAGTCTTTTAAAATAAGTTACAGGGCACCTGGGTGGCTCAGTCATTAAGTGTCTACCTTCGGCTCAGGTCATGATCCCAGGACCCTGGGATCGAGCCCCGCATCGGACTCCCTGCTCTGTGGGAAGCCTGTTTCTCCCTCCCCCATTCCCCCTGCTTGTGTTCCCTCTCTTGCTGTGTCTCTCTCTGTCAAATAAATAAATAAAATCTTTTAAAAAAAAAATTATCTGGGGAAGCAATGGACTCTTGAGTTCAGCTCAGGTCATGATCGTGAGTGGTGGGTTTAAGTCCCACGTTGGACTTTGCACTGGGTGTGAAGCCTGCTTGGGATTCTCTCTCTCCCTCTGCCCCCCACCCCACCCCACTCTCCCGCTCAAAAAAGAAAAAAGTTACCCGGCTTGCTGGGGAGAGTAAGTCGGCTAGGGTGAGGAATGGGCTTCCCAGAATAAGGCCTTTTTCATTCTGTATGGAGGTACATCCTGCCTACTAGGCTATTTCCAGACCATTATCCTAAAGAAAAGCCTACCAATCAACAGACCTCAAAGAAGTAAACGGAGTCCAGTTAGTCCTCCTGTTCATGGGAAAGACAAACATTATAAAACACTGCAAACCCACACAATCTATCTAAGAATATCAATCCAGTCACCAATTAAGCTTTCAAATTTGAGAAGAAAACCATCAGTACAAGAATGAAAGCCCAAGATAGACAAAATTGACCCCAGAGGAAGGAAGACAATTCAGGAAACAGAAATATGAAATGGCAGATACAGCTCTCCCTTTTCAGATTATTATTATTCTAAATATTTTTCCTTGTCATTTTGCATATTATAATTAGTGTATTATTTTGGATTGCTATCAACAAGTGCTATCAAGTCAGAGAGGTGGGTATTAAAAAGCTTTTCAAGGGGCACCTGGGTGGCTCAATTGGTTGAGTGCCAGACTCTTGCTTTCTGCTACGGTCATGATCTCAGGGTCATGGGATCAAGCCCTACATCTGGCTCCAAGCTCAGTGGGGAGTCTGCTTGAGATTCTCTCTCTCTTCCTCTGCCCCTCCCCCACCCCGTGCTCTCACACTTGCTCTCTCTCAAATAAATATTGTAAAAAAACAAAAAAATTAAATTTTTTTTAAAAATTAAAGAAAATAAAAAGATCTTCAAGCTTCCATTTAGTGTATAAGTAGAAGTATCTGGATTATAAGAAATAAAATTTTCTCTCATTTTTTTTTTTTTTAGAGGGGGAGAGAATCTCAAGCAGACTCCATACCCAGTACAGAGACCAATGGGGGCCAATCTCATGACCCTGAGATCATGACCTGAGCCTAAATCAAGAGTCCAACACTTAGGCCTGGGTGGCTCAGTTGGTTAAGTGTCTGCTTTCAGCTCAGATCATGGTATTGGGGTCCTGGGATTGAACCCACACCAGGCTCCCTGCTCTGCTTCCTCTTTTCCCTCCGCCCCTCTCCCTAGCTCATGCATGCACACTCTCTCTCTCTCTCTCTCTCAAATAAGACACTTAACAAACTGAGCCACCCAGGTGCTCCTCAAATTTTCTCTTTAAAGAGCACTCTAGGGGCGCCTGGGTGGCTCAGTTGGCTAAGTGACTGCCTTCGGCTCAGGTCATAATCCTGGAGTCCTGGGATCGAGTCCCGCGTTGGGTTCCCTGCTCAGTAGGGAGTCTGCTTCTCCCTCTGACCCTCCCCCCTTCATGTGCTCTCTCTCTCTCACTCAAATAAATAAAATAAAATCTTTAAAAAAAAAATAAAGAGCACTCTACAATTTATATATTAAACACATATACATGCTGCAGAGTGTTAATTCTAAGAAAAACTGAATCCACAGCTAAAAATTACTCTTTGCAGTATTAGTTTCTACCTATTAAATGACAATCTCCTTAACAGATGGGAGAGCTAGAAGCACTCAGTGCAGCAGTATCCTAACATAAAAAAGATCTTTCAGAACTTGAAAACATTATGCTAAGCGAAAGAACATCAAACCAAAAGGTCACATATTGTCTGATTCTATTTATATGAAATGTCCAGAATAGGCAAATCCACAGAGACAGAGGTAGATCAGTACTTGCCAAGGGCGGGGGGTAGGAGAGAACAGGGTGTGATTACTAAAAGGTGGGGGTTTCTTTTTGGGGTGATAAAAAAATGTTCTGGAAGTAGAAAGTGTTACTGGTAGCACAACTCTGTGAGTACACTAAAATCCACATAAGTGTACACTTTTTTAAAAAAGATTTTTATTTATTTATTTGACAGAGCGAGACACAGTGAGAGGGGGAGTGGGAGAGGGAGAAGCAGGCTTCCCGCAGAACAGGGAGCCTGATGCGGGGCTCGATCCCTGGGATCATGACCTGAGCTGAAGGCAGACACTTAACAACTGAACCACCCAGGCGCCTCTGAAGTGTACACTTTTAAAACGTGAATTTTATAGCATGTGGGCTATTTCTCAGTAAAGCTATTATTTAAAAAAAGACTTTTCAGAGAAAGAAAGCTGTAGTTCCAAACCAATGTTTGGCAAAGCTTATATAGGAAAATCTTGTTAATCACTTTCACAAATCACTGACCTAGCTTAGAAAAAAGCCTATGCCAGGATTTCCTTAATCTAAATAGGCAAAAAATCTTTCTGGTAATTCTGAGTAAATCTTTCAAATCTTCACAAACTGTTTAACTTCCCAAGGAGTTCACATCTTATTTTCTTAATAACTTTCTTTGTTAAAATGGTTTTCCCTAATTTAAGTATCTGGCATATAATAAATGTAATTAAAAATAATTTAACAAACATTTCTTAGAAAAGAACTTATTTTGGAATATTCACATTCCAAGATCATACATTTATACCCTAGAAGCATTCCTAAGATGTTTCTCAAATATTGACCCCTTCTTGTGGTTTTAATGTATTTTGTTTTCCATAAGGATTCTTTTTATCAAACCTCTGTAACTTAAACAACAAAGTAAGTATAATGAACACTTGGCAAAATATTTTTTAAAAGTTGCATATTATAAGGAAACTGGACAAATTAGGTATAACATTCCTCACAGCAGAAAAATGCAAAGTGAGTAGCAATTCTCCTTATAAATCATCTAGGATATAAGTATCCACAGAACAGAAAGATAAAAAGTATTTGACAAAATAGAACATCCTTTTATGTTAAAAACTCTCAATAAATTTGGTATAGAAAAAATGTACCTCAATAAAGGCCATAGTTAGGGCACTTGGGTGGCTCAGTCATTAAGCGTCTGCCTTCGGCTCAGGTCATGATCCCAGGGTCCTGGGATCGAGTCCCACATCGGGCTCCCTGCTCAGCGGGAAGCCTGCTTCTCCCTCTCCCACTCCCCCTGCTTGTGTTCCTGCTCTCACTGTTTCTCTCTGTCAAATAAATAAATAAAATCTTAAAAAAAAAAAATAAAGGCCATAGTTAGTATCGTACTCAACAGTGAAAGACTGAAAGCTTTTCCCCTAAGACCAAGATAAGAGTGCCCACTCTTACCACTCCTATTCAACATAGCACTTAAGTTCTAGCCAGAGCAATCAGGCAAGGCAAAGAAAAAAAGGCATCCAAATTGGAAAGAAAAAAGTAAAATTGTTTCTGTCTGCACATGATATAATCCTATATAGAGAGAATCTTAAAAGACTACCAAAAAACTGTTAGAATATAAACAAATGTGGTAAAGTTGCAGGATACAAAAGCAATGTAAAAAAATTAGTTGCCTTTCTATACACTCACAATAATCAATCAGAAAGAGAAATTAAGAGGAACATGGCAGAGTAAGAAGATCCTAAGCTCATTTCATCCCAGGGATACAACTAAATAATACTCACATCAGTGTAAGTAACCCAAAAACTGACTGAAGACTGGCTGAACAAACTCTCCAAAGCTAAATGTAAAGAAGGAGCCACATCAAAGTGGGTAGGAAGAGCAGAGTTACAGTCAGGAGCTAAATGGACCCACAGGGCTGTTCATGAGAGGTAGGGACACCACAGTGCAGAGAGGGAAGAGAAAAAGACCCTTACACCAAGCACTCGAACCACCTGAACCTTCAGAGTAAGACAACCAGAGGCTTTGATCCAAATTTTACAAGTTCTTAACAATTGGTGGAGCTTAACACTTGGAACTTCAAAAATCAGCAGGCTTGGTTCTGTACGAGCCAGAGGAAGACAGAAAACTGAGTCCCCACTCTTAAAGAGGCACCACAACAAATAGCCCCACTGAGATACAGCATAGAAACAGCAATTTGAAAAATGCCTGGGATATATGGGAGGGAGATTTGTTTACTAATCTCAGAGCATGTGCTGGAGAGGCGGGGACCTTTGGGAGAATTCTCCAGGAACAAAGGAGCTGGCGAACACTATTTCCCTGCCCCACCACCCAGCCTAGATACACGGATACCTGCAGTAACCAGTGAAGCACTAATATTTGACAAATAACTTGCTAACAGTACACCCTGCCCTGGTGTTCTCCTGTAGACATACCCTCTCCTGCTAGGCTTTCATCCAAGTCTCCTCCCATAGCAGAACTGCACAAACCTTGCTAACACACCACTTCTGCCCCTGATTTCTCCTGTGGTCCTCTCCCCTTCAATACACACTTGAATGGAGCCCATCCAAAGTGATGTTCTAAGCCTGGCAAGCAGCCCTGACAGGGGCCAGCACGACTCCAAAGTGACTCCAGCCTTGGAAAGAAAAATAACTACACATAACAGTCCAAATGTGGCTCCAGCACAGTGGACTGGGGAAAGATAGCAGTGGACTGGGAACAGATTCCATGTCTGACTGCAGGACCTGCCCCAAAGTGAAAGCTTCTTGGGGAAAACACAGGGAAAGTACCCTGCAGTTCAGGGCTACTGCATCTCCAACATACACCTGCTCTGACTCAACTCAAGCCCAAGGTGGCCCCAAACTGGCCCATTAAAAACACAGGGACCATGAGAAACAAACTGAGGGTTCTAGAGGGGAGGGGAGTGGGGAGATTGGTTAGCCTGGTGATGGGTATTAAAGAGGGCACGTACTGAATGGAGCACTGGGTGTTATATGCAAACAATGAATCATGGAACACTACATCAAAAACTAATGATGTAATGTATGGTGATTAGCATAATAAAATAAAATTAAAAAAAAGAAAAACACAAGGACCATGCCCTGCCCACAACAGGCAAAGAGAACCACTTCAGACAACTGGACTGAAGGCAAAAGCGGCTCAGCCACAATAGCTGGGCACATGAAACACATAGAGACAACCCTGAAGCACCAGGGGACACTGCACTGTAGGACACTAGACCCCTTTTTCATGAGTCCACTATTTTTAAGGGCAGGAGATACAGCTGACTTAGACAAAGAAATATATGCAGAGAGTTAGACAAAATGAGGTCACAGAGGAATATGTCCCAAATGAAAGAACAAGACAAAATCACAGCAAGTGAGCTAAGTGAAAAGGAGATAAGTAATATGCCTGAAAGAGAATTTAAAGTAATGGCCATAAAGATACTCACTGGACTTGAGAAAGAATGGAGAATCTCACTGAGACCCTCAACAAAGAGACAGAAAACAAAACAAAACAAACACTCAAGAGATGAAGAACTCAATAACTGAAACTAAAAATACAGTAGATGGAATAAATACTAGACTAGAGGAAGCAGAAGAACAAATCAGTGACCTGGAAGATAGAATAATGGAAAGCCATCAAGCTGAAGAGGAGAGAGAAAAAATAATAATAATAAATGAAAATAGACAAAGGGAACTCAGCAACACCATCAAGCATAATAACATTTACATTATAAGGTTCCCAGAAGGAGAAAGAAAAAGGAGGTAGAAAATGTATCTGAAGAAATAGTAGCTGAAAACTTCCTGAATCTGGGGAAGGAAACAGACATCCAGATCCAGGAGACACAGAGAGCCCCCAATAAGATCTTCCCAAGGAGGCCCACACCAAGATATATAGTAATTAAAATGGCAAAGAGTAGAGATAAAGAGAGAATTTTTATTTTTTTATTTTTTATTTTTTTTTAAATGTATACTTTAATAAGCATATAAACAATTAGGTAAGCTTGTGGAGAAGCTGACCAAGATACATATATTAGGAGATACAATTGTCCATCTAAATTTTCTAGATTTTTTTTTTTTTGCAGAGTATTTATTCAAGTTATTTACTATATAATTTCTCATGTGCCATTTTGGAAGTCCTTTATTGTAAAGACTAGTCTTCTGTCTGATAACAAACAGCAGCCACACTGTCAGTGATTATTCTGGACCTCCACGTTGGATAAATTCAATTTCTTCTTGAGATACAAGTTTCCTTCTGAATTTCTGAGGTAATGTTTTTATTATTTCTGCAGTGTCTGGTGGACCCTGATGCACCCGCAAATCTGGGGATTTACTTCCCTTAGAATGCTGTGAAATTGAAGAAGAGTGAGACGGTAGTCCTGCTGATCTCAGAACTTCTGATATGTTAGGTTTAGGATTGTCTCTTCTGTCAGGGAACCTTATTAATGGAGTATGTGGCTTGACTACCTGAAAGACCCTGCTGGCAGACGCCATCTTACTGCCCATCATGACCCCAGGATGTGGCAGCAGTTTCCGGGGCGCTCCGAGATACAGAGAGAATTTTTAAAGCAGCGAAAGAAAATAAAACAGTTACATACAAGGGAAACCCCATAAGGCTATCAGCTGATTTTTCACCAGAAACTTTGCAGGCCAGAGGGAGTGCCATGATATATTTAAAGTGTTGAAAGAAAAAACAAAAAACAAAAACAAACCTGGAACAAAGAATTCTCTATCCAGTAAGGGTATCATTCAGAATTGAAGGAGATAAAGAGTTCCCAGACAAACAAAAGTTAAAAGAATTTGTAACCACTAATTCAACCATACAAGAAATGTTAAAAGGGACTCTTTGAGAGGAAAGACCATATGCAGGAATAAGAAAAGTAGGGAGCACAAAAACAGTAAAAATAAGTATGCTTATAAAATTCAATCAAGTGACTCACAAAATAAAAGGATATAACCTATGACACCCTATGCTTAAAATGCTGGGGGGGAGACAAGAATGGGTTCAAACTTTAGTGACCATCAACTTAATATAGACTACTCTATGCATAAGATGTGATTACAAAACTAACAGTAACCACAAATCAAAAACCGGTAATACACATGCAAAAAATACAGAGAATGGAATCCAAATATATCACTACATAAAACCAGCAATCTGTGAGAGAAAAGAGGAAGAGAAGAAAGGAACAGAGAAGAACTACAAAAACAACCATAAAATAACAAAATGGCAATAAGTACATACCTATCAATAATTACTTTGAATGTAAATGGACTAAACCCTCCAATCAAAAGATGCAGGGTGATAGGATGGATACAAAAGCAAGACCCAACTGTATGCTGCCTACGAGAGACTCATTTCAGACCAAAAGACACATTCAGATTGAAAGTGAATGGATGGAGGAGCTATTTATCATGCAAAGGGAAGTGGGGAAAAAAAGCCAGGCGAGCAATACTTCCATTGGACAAACTGACTTTTTTTTTTAAAAGTAAGTTCTATGCCCAAAGTCGGGCTTGAACTCATGACCCTGAAATCAAGAGTTATATGCTCTACCGAATGAGCCAGCCAGGCGCCCCAGACAAAATAGATTTTAAAAGAAATATTTATTTATTTTAGAGAGAGAGAGAGCATGAGCAGAAGGGGGAGAGGGAGAGAGAATCTCAAGTGGATTCTGTGCTGAGCATGGAGGCCGACAAGAGAGTTCAATCTCATGACCCTGAGATGAAGACCTGAGGTGAAACTAAGAGTCAGATGCTTAACCGATTGTGCCACTCAGGCACCCCGACAGAACAGACTTAAAAAAAAGACTGTTAGAAGAGAACAAGAAGGACACTATGTAATCATAAAGAGAACAATTCAATAAGAAGATAAAACAATAATAAATTTTTATGCACCCAACATGGGAGCACCCAGATACAAAAAGCAGCTAATAACAAACATAAATGAAATGATCGACAGTAATACAATAATAGTAGGGGACTTTAACACCCCACTTACATCAATGGATAGATCATCCAAAAAGAAAACAAGGAAACAGTGGCTTTCAATGACACATTGGAAAAGATGAATCTAACAGATATATTCAGAACCATCCTAAAACAGAATAGATATTCTTTTCAAGTACAAATGAACATTCTCCAGAATAGATCACATATTAGGTCACAAAGCAAGCCTCAACAAATTAAAAAAATCAAAGTCATAACATACATCTTTTCCAACCATAATGTTTTGAAACTAGAAATCAACAATAAGAAAAAATCCAGGAAAAAAAAAAAGAAAAAATCTAGAAATAACACACATACAGAGGTTAAGTAACATGATACTAAACAATGAATGGGTCAACTAAGAAATCAAAGATGAAATAAAAAAATATATGGAGACAAATGAAAATGAAAACAAAATGGTCCAAAATCTTTGGGATGAAGCAAAATCTGTTGTAAGAGGGAAATTTATAGCAATATAGGCATAACTCAAGAAGCAAGAAATATCTCAAATAACCTGACCTTACACCTACTGGAGCTATGAAAAGAAGAACAAAGTGCAACACCAGTAGAAGGAAGGAAATAATAAAGATTAGAACAAAAATAAATGAAATAGAAACTAAAAAAACAACAGAACAGATTAATGAAACCAGGAGCTGGCTCTTTTAAAAGATCAACAAAATGGATAAACCTTTAGCAAAACCCATAAAAAAAAAAAAAAAAAAAGACTCAAATAAAAGAAAGGAAAGAGGAGAAATGACAACCAACACCACAGAAATACAAAAGATTACAAGAGAATATTATGAAAAATTATATGCCAACAAATTGGACAACCTAAAAGATATGGATAAATTCCTAAAAACATATAACCTTCCAAAATTGAATCAAGAAGAAACAGAAAATTTGAACAGACCAATTACCAGCAATGACACTGAATCACTAATCAAAAAACTCCCAATCAACAAAAGGGTTAGGACCAGATGGCTTCAGTTGAATTCTATCAAACATTTGAAAGAAGAGGTAATACTTACTCTTCTCAAAATATTCCAAAAAAATAGAAGAGGAAGGAAAGCCTCCAAATTCATTTTATGAGGCTTACATTACCCTGATACCAAAACCAGATAGTCAATACAAAAAAGAGAACTACAGGTCAATATCTGTAATGAACATAGATGCAAAAATCCCCAACGTTTTTATTAGCAAACCGAATCCAACAATACCTTTAAAAAATCATTCACCATGATCAAGTTGGGTGTATTCCCAGGATGCAAGGGTGGCCCAATATTCACAAGTAAATCAACATGATACAATACATCAAAAAGAGAAAGGATAAAAACCATATGATCATTTCAATGGATACAGAAAAAGCTTTTGACAAATTAGAATATGGATTCATGATAAAAACCCTCAACAAAGTAAGTTTAGAGGGAAAATACCTCAACATAATTAAGACCATATATAATAGGTAACATCATACTCAAAGCTGAAAAACTGAGAGCTTTTTCCCTAAGATCAAGAACAAGACAAGGAGGGGCGGCTGGGTGGCTCAGTTGGTTAAACAACTGCCTTCAGCTCGGGTCATGATCCCAGGGTCTTGAGATCAAGCCCCGCATCGGGCTCCCTGCTCTGCGGGGAGCCTGCTTCTCCCTCTCCCTCTGCCTGTCACTCCCCCTGCTTGTGCTCTGTCAAATAAATAAAATCTTAAAAAAAAAAAAAGAACAAGACAAGGATGTCCACTTTCACCACCTTTGTTCAACATACTACTGCAAGTCCTAGCCATAGCAATCAGACAAGAAAAAGAAGTAAAAGGCATCCAAGTTGGTAAGGAAGAAGCAAAACTGTCACTATTTGCAAATGACATGATGCCATATATATATATATATATATATATGTATATATATATATATATATATCTCCACCAAAAAACCAGAACAGATAAATGAATTCAGAAGGGTCACAGGATACAAAATCAATACACAGAAACCTGTTGCATTTCTATACACTAATTATGAAGTAGCAGAAAGAGAAATGAACAAAACAGTCCCATTTACAATTGCGCCACAAGGAATAAAATACCTAGGGATAAACTTAACCAAGGAGGTGAACGATCTGTGCTCTAAAAATTATAAAACACTGATGAAAGAAACTGAATATGACATAAATAGAAAGATTTTCCATGCTTATAGATTGGAAGAACAAATATTGTTAAAAGGTCCATATTGCCTAAAGCAATCTACAAATTTAACGCAATCCCTATCAAAACACTAACAGCATTGTTCACAAAACTAGAACAATCCTAAAATTTGTACGAAACCGTAAAAGACCTTGAATAGCCAAAGTAATCTTGAAAAAGAGAAACAAAACGGAAGTATCATAATCTCAGATTTCAAAATTAACTACAAAGTTATAGTAATCAAAACAGCATGGTATTGGCACAAAAATAGACACACAGATCAATGGAACAAAATAAGAGCCCAGAAATAAACCCATGATTACATGGCCAATTAATCTATGACAAAGGAGGCAAGAATATGCAATGGGAAAAAGAGAGTCTCTTCAACAAACTGGGTTGGGAAAACTGGACAGCAACATGCAAAAGAATGAAACTGGACCACTTTCTTATACCATACACAAAAATAAACTCAAGGGGTGCCTGGGTGGCTTAGTTGGTTAAGTGTCCGACTTTTGACTTCAGCTCAGGTCATGATCTCAGGGTTCTGAGATCAAGCCCCACTTTGGGCTCCATGCGAATTAGAATTTTCTGTCTCCCTCTGCCCCTCCCACCCTGCTCATGTGTGCTCTCTCTCAAGAAAAGAAAAGAAAGAAAAAAAACAAAACAACTTTAAGATAGATTAAGGACCTAAATGGGAGACCTGAAACCATAAAAATCCTAGAAGAGAGGACAGGAAGTTAATTTCTCTGACATAAGCCAGAGCAACATTTCTCTAGATAATGTCTACTGAGGTAAGGGAAACAAGGGCAAAAATAAATTATTGGGACTACATCAAAATAAAAAGCTTCTTCACTGTGAAAGAAACAATCAACAAAATTAAAAAATAACCTACTGAATGGGAGAAAATATTTACAAATGACATACCCAATAAAGGGTTAGTATCCAAAATATAAAAGGAATTTATGCAATTCACCAACAAAAAACCAAATGATCCAATAAAAAATGAGCAGATGACGTGAACAGACATTTCTCCAAAGAAGACATCTGAATGGCCAACAGACACATGAAAAGATGCTCAACATCACTCATCATCAGGGAAATGCAAATCAAAACCACAATGAGATATCACCTCACACCTGTCAGAATGGCAGAAATCAAAAACACAAGAAACAAGTATTGGCAAGGATGTGAGAAAAAGGAACCCTCGTGCTCCACTGGTGAGAATGTAAACTGGTGCGGCTACTGTGGAAAACAATGTGGAGGTTCCTCAAAAAATTAAAAATAGAACTACCTTATGATCCAGTAAGTCCACTATTGGGTATTTACCCAAAGAATATGAAAACACTAATTTGAAAAGATATATGCACCCCTGTACTTAATGTATCATTATTTATAATAGCCAAATTATGGAAATGGCCCAAGTGTCCATCAATGGATGAATGGATAAAGAAGATGTAGTATATATATACATACAATAGAATATTATTCAGCCATAAAAAAGAATGAAATCTTGCCATTTGTGACAACATGGATAGATCTATAGGATATAATGCTAAGTGAAATATGTCAGAGAAGATAAACACCACATGATTTCACTCATATGAAAATTTAGGAAACAAAACAAACAAAAAAAAGACAAAATGAATAAACAAACTCTTAATTATAGAGAACAAACTGATGGTTATGAGAGGGGAGGTGGATGGGGAGATGGGTGAAGTAAGTGAAGGGGATTAAGAGCACACTTACTGGGGCACCTGGGTGGCTCAGTCAGTTAAGCGTCTGCCTTCTGCTCAGGTCATGATCTCAGGGTCCTGGGATTGACTGAGTCCTACATCAGGCTCCCTGCTTAGCAGGGAGCCTGCTTCTTCCTCTCCCTCTACCCCTCCCTCCCCACTCATGTTATTCAGTCTGCTTTCTTTCTCATTCAAATAAATAAAAATAAAAAATCTTAAAAAAAAAAGGACACTTATGATGAGCACTGAGTAATGTGTGGAATTGCTGAATCACTATATTGTACACCTGAAACTAATATAACACTGTATGTTAACTATACTGGGATTAAAATTTTAGAGAGAGCGAGAAATTAAGAAAACAACCCTATTATAATAGTAATAAAAAGAATAAAATACTTTGAATAAATTTAACAAAGAAGGGGTGCCTGGGTGACTTAGTGTCTGCCTTCAGCTCTGGTTATGATCCCAGGGTTCTGGGATCGAGCCCCTCATTGGGCTCCATGCTCTTTGGGGAGCCTGCTTCTCCCTCTCTCTCTGTTGCTCCCCCTGCTTGTGCTCACTTGCTGTCAAATAATTAAATAAAATCTTTAAAAAAAAATTTAACCAAGGAGGTGAAAATTTGTACACTGAAAACTTTAAGACTCTGATAAAGAAACTGAAGTGAATAAAGTGAAAAGATACTTCATGTTCACGGGTCAAAAGATTTAATATTGTTAAAATCCATAAAGCCATTTTAGATTCATTGCAATCCCTATCAAAATTCCAGTGGCATTCTTCACAGAAAAAGAAAAAACAATCCTAAAATTTGTGTGGAACCACATAAGATCTCAAAGAGCCAAAGTGATCCTGAGAAAGAACAATACTGGAGGCATCATACTTCCCGGTTTCAAACTATACTACAAAGCTATAGTAATTACACAGTATGGTACTGGTATAAAAATAGGCACATAGACCAACATAACAGAATCAAGAGCCTAGAAATAAACCCTTGCATATAAGGTCAACCAATATTTGACAAGAGAGCCAAGAATACTCAATGAGGAAACAATAGTCTCTGGGAAAATTGGATAATCACATGTAGAAGAATGAACTGAACACCTATCTTACACCACTCAGAAAATTAGCTCAAAATGCAGTAAAGACTTAAACGTAAGGGTGCCTGGGTGGCTCAACTGGTTAAGCCTCCAACTCTTGATCTCAGCTCAGGTCTTGATCTCAGGGTTGTGAGTTCAAGCCCTGCATTAAGCTCCACACTGGGCATGGAGCCTACTTAAAAAAAAAAAGGACTTAAACATAAGACCTGAAACCATGTAACTGCTAAAAGATAACATAGAGAAAAAACTCTTTGACATTGGTCTTGACACTGATATTTTGGATATAACATCAAAATCACAAGCAATGAAGGCAAAAATAAGTGGGACTACATCAAACTGAAAACCTTCTGTCGAGCAAAAGAAGCAATCAACAAAATGAAAAGGTAACTTACTAAATGGGAGAAAATATCTGTAAACTATCTATTTGATAAGGAGTTAATATCCAAAATATATAAGGAACCCAAAGAACTCAATAGCAGAAAAAAATCCAATTAAAAAATGGACAGAGGACCTGAATAGACATTTTTCCAAACAAGACACAAATAGCCAAAAGGCACATGAAAAGGTGCTCAACATCACTAATCAGGGAAATACAAATCAAAACTACAATGAGATATCACCTCACATCCATTAGAATGGGCTATTATCCAAAAGACAAGAGATAACAAATCCTGGCAAGTACAGGGACAACAGGGAAACCTGGTACACTGTTGGGGGGAATGTAAATTGCTACAGCTACTATGGAAAACAGTACAGAAGTGCCTTAAAAATTAAAATGGAACTACCATATCATCCGAGCAATCCCACTTGTGGGTATATATCCAAAGGAAATGAAATCACAATTTTGAGATATCTGCACTGCCATGTTCACTGCAGCATTATTCACAATAGCCAATATATGGAAATAACCTAAATGTCCAATAACAGATGAACAGATAAAGAAGATGTAGAGTGTGTAGGGGAATGTGTGTGTATGAGTGTGTGTGTGTGTGTGTAAAGTATATTATTCACCCATGGTAAAGAAGGAAATCCTGGCATTTGTGACAAGACAGATGGACCTCGAAGGCATTATGCTAAGTGAAATAAGTCAAAGAAAGACAAATACTGTATTCTATCACTCACATGTGAAATCTTTTTGAAAAAGCTAAATCCTTTGAAACAGAGAGTAGAATGGTGATTGCTAGAGGCTGAATGAGGGAAATGGGGAGATGGTGGTCAAAGGGTACAAACTTCCCATGAGAAGATGAAGTAATCCTGGAGATCTACTGCACAGCATGGCAACTACAGTTAACAATACTGTATTATATACTTGAAAGTTGCTAAGAGAGTAAACATTAAACATTCTCATCCCCCCCCCTCATATACACATAATCCTGTGAGGTGAAGGACGTATTAACTAACCTTACTATGGTAATTATTTCACAATATATATGTATCAAATCATCACACTGTACACCTTAAATTTATATATTATATATCAATTATATCTCAATAAAGCTGGAAAAATTTTTTTAAAAAAGAACAGAAAGATAAAGTTGTCTATATCAAACAGTAAAAGGGAAGAGAAATATCTTTTCTACAAAAGAAGTAGATATGTTTTATCTATTGCAAACTTACAAATATAAAAATATAAGGAAAAATGTAAACAATTCAGGAGATGCTACTGTAAGCAATAACTAAAATATACATATACATATAAAGGAAAATCTTGAGAAGATTAAAGATTATGATCAGTACAGCTTTAAAAAAGGCAGAGGGGTGCCTGGGTGGCTCAGTTGGTTGAGCATCAGACTCTTGATTTTGGCTTGGGTCATGATCTCAGGGTCGTGGGATTGAGCCCCACATTGGGCTCTGCACTCAACACGGAGTCAGCCTGAGATTTTCTCTCTCCCTTTGCCCCTGCCCCCCACTCACTCACTCTCTCACATTCTCTCTAATAAATAATTTTTAAAAAAAAAATCTTTAAAAAATAATAAAATTAAAATTAAAAAGGCAGAATCAAGGCTTAGGGTACAAGATATTGGAATATTAAAGCTTTCTATGCTACAGCATGAATTACAGATGTGGATACTATTTATATGAAAAAAGACAGCATTAATATCCAAAATCTACCATAAAAATAAAGTTATTCTAAGATAAAATTGAGCATATGTGATTTTTAAAGTTGTTTTAAGTAGAAAAAAATTATAAAAAGATGAGCACTCTGCAAGCATTCTCTTTTGATACAAAATTTAAATCTCAGTAGAAAACAAATCACCTATAAATTTATAATTCATTGATCACCATTGTTTACACATTGGTGTATTTATATCTAGACTTTGTTTTCTCTGCCTAAATACTTACACAATATACTACATACATGTTTTTTCTGTTTTTATTACAAAATTATAATCATACTCTCTATATAAAGCTTTACGTACTACTCTTTTCATTTAACGAATGTTCCCGTGTCATTAAAAATAAATGGAAACATGTTTTTGGCACTACAATATTTCAAATTATGTATACACCATAATTTGGCATTAGACTATTTCCAGTTTTTCATTATTATTAAAATGCCATAGTGATTATTTTTATATATAAATCTTTGAATCTGATCACCTTCTGGAAAGAAGTACCTAGGGGCGCCTTGGTGGCACAGTCAGTTGAGTGACTGACTCTTGGTTTTGGCTCAGATCCTGATCTGAGGGTCATGAGACAGAGCCCCAAGTGGGGCTCTGCACTCAGCATGGAGTCTGCTTGAGTTTCTGTCTCCCTCTCCCTCTGCCCCTCTCTACTGAGTGTTCTCTCTCTCTAATAAATAAATAATCTTTAAAAAAAAAAATCTAGAAGTATGATTTCTAAGCTAAGGAATCTAAACATTTTTAAGAGTCCTGATATAAGATATTACTTTCCATTAAGATACTTATATGCCTCACCCATAATCCACAGTATATGACAGTGTACCTCTAAAGTATGTGTTTACATGTTTACCTCTCTAAAAAGACTATAAGCTCCTGTGCAAACTCATGTTCATGTTATAGTCATCTTTGTAACCTGGTATCTACCACATAGTAAATATTACTTAAATGGCAACTGAATTACAGCACAGTGGCAAAACTGTACTCTCTGGGTGAAAAAGAATGAGAAATTCTCACTGGGAACATACTGTCCTACCTCTGTTGCTGAAGCAAAGGAATCAGTTGATGCAACACTCAAGGAGTCTCGCAGGCCAAATTCATCCATACTCCCCTTCATGGTGGTATCTGTATTTTTATCTTAAAAGTAAAAGAAGAAAAGTTAAGAAATTGATATTCCTTGTCACTGACATTCTATAGTAGGTCTGGTCTTGTCTTTCTTTCTTTCTTTTCTTTTTCTGTCCTTCTTTCTCTTTCTTTCTTTCTTTTCTGTCTTTCTGTCTTTATTTAGACTGGAACCTAAAAGAAAAACAGTAAATACAAACCAATGGGATATAATCTGATAAGATTCTCAAAGTGTATTCATTGTTTAACTGATTCTGAAACACTGCCAAGCAGAGGAGAAAGTACTATAAAGCAGACATTTTTTACTTTAAAAAGGGATTAAACTTAATATCAGATTTAACAAGCTTTTGGATATGTAATAATTTAAACTGGTATATAACTAGAGTTGGATTATCTGCCATACATTGTAAAATCAGCATATACCAGAGAAGTCTGAAACAGAGCAAATTAGTTGCAAGTGACCTTGCCCAAACCATGAGAACGAGTAGGTTCATTCAAATTCAATAAATTATTAACATAAAATGTTGTCTGGCCAGTAACTTGTGATAAACTGATTAAAACTATTCAAGAAGGTATCTCTAGGGGTGCCTGGTGGTTCACTGGTTAAGCCTGGGTGGTTCATTGGTTAAGCAGCTGACTCCTGGTTTTGGCTCAGGTCATGATCCCAGGTCCTAGGATCAAGCCCCAAGTCGGGTTCTGTGCTCAGCAGGGAGTCTGCTATGGATGCTCTCTCCCTCTCCCTCTGCTCATTCTCTCTCTCATATATATCTGTATGTCTATATAGATATATATATCTGTATGTCTATATAGATATATATATCTATATGTGCATATAGATATATATATATATATATTTGTTCTTCAGTCCTTAAGACTTACTTTAAAACACTGAAAGGCCAAAAACAATCAGAGCTAGGTCCCCGATGTTTGCTCTGGCTACTTGAGGGTCAAATATAACCATCCCAATGATTATAAGGGCTGAAAAAATTTAAATATTTTGGCAAATGGTTTATCTAGCCATGCCAAGACAGTCTACCTATTAACATATGCAACATTCTGAATGTGGGTATCAAATCTTCACATACTATCATCGGGAATCTGTTAACATTGAGTTTTCAAATAAATACTGAACTTGCTTACAGATGTGTCTACATTGTAGCAAACAACTGATATCCTTTAAAATTTATCACAAGTATGAAAAAGCAAAGAACAAAATACATACTAATTTTTCTTACTGACCCTCAATCTGCTAAATTTGTCAGATACTTTATCTTCTTTAAAAAGGAACCAGAGGGGTGCCTGGGGCTCAGTAGTTAAGCATCTGCCTTTGGCTCAGACCATGATCGCCGGCTCCTGGGATCGAGCCCTGCATCAGGCTCCCTGCTTGGCAGGAAGCCTGCTTCTCCCTCTCCCACTCCCCCTGCTTGTGTTCCCTTTCTCACTGTCTCTCTCTCTGTCAAATAAATAAATAAATAAAATCTTAAAAAAAAATAAATTAAGAAAAATAAAAAGGAACCAGAAATCTCTTTGGCTTTCATTCATCCAAATTTCTATTCCATCATCATTTTTCCCAAAATAAAGTTCATTAACTTTACCAGGAATTTTCCAAGTCCTATTTAAAACCCTCAAGTACCAGAAAACATGGACATTTGTGATTCTATACAGGAAATGTAGAGTTTTTTTTTTTTAATGCAAACCATTAATTTAGTTTAAACTCAAGTTTTGCAACCAATTTATATTCCACACTGTAAGCCAAGCAGAAAAGCAAGTAAGCCATAACTGGTACAAAGTTCATTCCTACTAGGTACTGAAAATAAATATACACGTATTTTTCCCCCTACTTTATATTTAGGAGGCCTACATTTGACAATTCAACCATTTATCTTCCAAGTTTAAATTATAATTGTTTCCAGGGTTCCAGGGGTGCCTGGGTGGCTCAGTCGTTAAGCGTCTGCCTTCGGCTCAGGTCATGATCCCAGGGTCCTGGGATTGAGCCCCACATTGGGCTCCTGCTCCGCGGGAAGCCTGCTTCTCCTTCTCCCACTCCCCCTGCTTGTGTTCCCTCTCTCGCTGTATCTCTGTCAAATAAATAAATTTTAAAAAATCTTTTAAAAAAAATTGTAATTGTTTCCAGATGAAGGTTACATGAATCCTTTTAAAGTACCTACTTTCACAGCTTAAAACCCTTGTACCACTAAATGAGTATTAATGGAACAAAATCAGAAGTAATTATAAGTAAATTATTCTATTTTCAAAAATATATGTTCTTTTAGAAATTAAATTTTTCATTGAACTTGAGAACGAAACAACATAATTGGTTTTATGCTCATAAACAACTATAATAAGATTGGTATTTTTGGACATTCAATTACCCAGAAAAATTCCCATTATTTTCTTTTCAGTGCACACATGATTTTTTAAAATGCACACACAAACTTTGAGAGATAAACCATTTACAAAAGTGAACTGGCATTTACAACTTTCAAACCTTTATCTTATTTTTCCATTGTTAATATTAATTGTGCAAAATGAAGTCACAGTACAATTTTCATTATGCCAAACCACTTTTAAAGCAGGATTAAATTACAAGTCAATTAAGTTAAATCTTGGTTCCATATGACTTTTGCTATTTTCAGAGTGGAACACAGACATTTATCTTATGTCACTTTACCTTTCAGACATTACCCATGAGCTATTAAAAGTCTGTTTTACTTCACTCAACAGACCAGCTAGTACTTTACTCAAAAAAAACCAAAACAAAACAAAACAAAAAAAACACAACACCCTAACAAAGAAAAATGGCTCAGAGGAACTGGAAAGATTTATTCATTAAATATACTTTTGTAAACCACAGACCATACCTCTCATTTCAGTAATTGTTATGAGTCCTGGAATGGCAGCTTAAATTATGAAGAGAAATAATATATCTACTTTTTAGATAAGCCAATAAAAATTATAAAGAAAGAATACTGAGTAATATCTCAAACTACCTGCTTTCATGAATCAAATTAAATTTTAAAATACTCTTTCTAAAAAGTATAAATTCTTGATTGTGGTACTGAAAGAAAGGGACAGCATGGAAAACTGAAAACTAATGGCTTCATGTTAGTCAATATTTTCAGAAACATCTTACCAAATTTTTCTTAGCAGAAAAACACAAAAACCACATTATCATTACACACCTAACAGAATAATATAAATTGGAAAAAATGGCAATTTTTTTTTTGTTGTTGTTAAGGATGTACAGCAATGGAAACTCACATACCCCTGGTAGAAATGTCAATCAGTAGAATCACTTTGGAGAGTTTGGCAGTACCTCTGAAAGTTCAAGACTGCATTTTCTGTGATTAGCAATTCTATCCTTAGGTGTTTTTTACAGAAATACATGGTTATATATGCAAAAGAATGTTGGTAAAAACACTGCTTATAACAGCCCCAAACTAGAAAAAAAAACAACAACACAATTGTCCATCTACCATAGAATACACAAACGGGTATATTCAAACAACGAAATACCATACAACAATAAAAGTGAATGAATTCCTGCTATATGCAAGAATAAGGATGAATTTCACATGTTGAGTGAAGAATTATATGTATAATTTCATTCATATAAAATCCAAAACAAGCAAAATTAAACTACAGTGATCAGGACTACATTTAGTTGATCAAACTGTAAGAAAAGCCAGGAGGTAATTAGCATGAGCATCAGGACAGTGGTTAGTCTTAGGTGTGTGGGGGAGGGGTGTCGACTGGGACCAGGTATAAGGGGACCTTCTAGGGAGTTGTCAATGTTTTACTTTATTTTATTTTTTTAAAGATTTTATTTTGGGGCGCCTGGGTGGTTCAGTCGGTTAAGCAACTGCCTTCCGCTCAGGTCATGATCCTAAGACACACTGGGATCCTGCATCAGGCTCCCTGCTCAGCGGGGAGTCTGCTTCTCTCCCCTCTCTGTCTACCCCTCCCCCTGCTCATGCTTTCTCTCTCTCAAATAAATAAAATCATTAAAATTAAATAGATTTTATTTTATTTTTAAAGATTTTATTTATTTGACAGAGCACAAGCAGGAGGAGCAGCGGAGGGAGAGGGAGAAGCAGACTCCCCGCTGAGCAGGGAGCCCGATGCAAGACTGGATCCCAGGGCCTTGGGATCATGACCTCAGTGGAAGACAGAGGCTTAACCAACTGAACCACCCAGGTGACCCAAAGATTTTATTTTTTAATTAGTCTCTATACCCACTGTGGGTGGGGCTCAAACTCACAAACCTGAGATCAAGAGTCGCATGCTCCACCAACTGAGCCAGCCAGGTGCTCTGGCAGTTTTATTTTTTAAAGTATTTTTTTAAAGATATTATTTATTTATATGAAAGAAAAAGAAAAAGAGAGAGCATGAACAGGGGGAGGGGCAAATAGAGAGGGAGAAGCAAACTCTCCACTGAGCAGGGAGCCCTGGAGCCCAATGTAGGGCTGGATCCTAGGACCTCGAGGTCAGATGCTTAACCCACTGAGCCACCCAGGCTCCCCTGCAGTGCTTTATTTTTTGATCTACATGATAGTTACACAAGAGAGTGGGATAAATCACTATGCTTTTTTGTTTTGTGCACTTTCCTCTAAGGGTTTACACAGAAGCAAAGAAAACAATGTATCTTTATATCTTGCCCCCAAATGGCTGAAAGCAGAAAAGACAATGAAGTATTTCAGTGTTGGCAGTAAAGCTATAAATTATTAGACATACATTTTATTCCCGGATACAGGAAGTACCTATAATGATGCCAAGTTCAAAAAGTCAAAAGATCTGATGAGTCTGTTAAGTATAATAGCAAATTGAAAATAATTTATCTGTACCCCATAGTGGAATACAAGTACTTGTGGGAGACTCAAATTCCACGCAGCTACCACTCACAACCTTTCTCCTCCTGGCTTATCAATATTTCTTTGCTATTTAATGATTGGTTTAGAATTTTAAGTGGGAATGTTCTGGTGGGAATAATTAACTATTTGCAGGAAGAAGACATGGAAACTAAGCAATGCTTGCTATTTAATGACAACAAAAGAGTGTGATGAAACCAATATACATTTATTTTGCACTTACTACTTGCCAGAAACCAAGTTACATGCTTTACATACATTATCTCATAATTCTCACAATAATCCTTTGAGGTAGCTATTATTCTTTTTTTATATATCAAGAAGTTAACGTACAGAAATGTTAAGTGATGGTCCATACTCACACAGTTAAGAAATGGAATGGCAGGATTCAAAATAGGTCATATGACACCAGATTCCATGCTATGAAACTATGGAGCTGTGGTGCCCAACATAGTAGGTGCTAGCCACATGCATCTATTGAGCACATGAAATGTGGCTAGTCAGAATTGAGATGTGCTGTAAGTGTAAAACACACAATGGACTTTGAAAACTTTGTACCAAAAATATAAAATCGTATTAATATAAATTGGGTTCAAGAAAATTCACCTCTTTCATTTTACTTTTTCATGTGCCTACTGGAAAATTTAAAGTTACATTTGTTGCTCACATTATATTTCTATTGGACAGAACTGTTAGAGCATTCCTTTCTCATATCTTATCTCAGTGCAAAGAGTTTACAAGTCCTTTACAGGATTCAAATTCAACTCACATTTTTTGAGTGTCTAATAGTAGTGCTAAATGCTTTCACAGGCTATTACACTTAATATGTGTAACTATAAGGCAGGAATAGTCTAATTATTCACAAGAATGTTTTATTGGAACTAAAACAAAAAAAGCCATTTTCCAATCAAAATCTTCAATGGCTCCTCATCTGGTTTTCAAAGCTTTCCATAATTTCTCTTCACCCTACTGTCTAATCTTATTTTCTATTAATTAATAAAAGACCCCTGAGCTGTGACTGTACTATACTATATACTACCCTATTATTATATACTACCATACTATAGATTAGATAATGTGTGCTATATGCCATATAGTATACTCGGTATTATACTATATTATATACTATATATATTATACTATACTAATACTATTATACTTACACTATATTATATACTATACTATTCACTGTACTCTCACTTGCCTTAGTAATAATGCAATGGGTAAAAGCCTGGGCTTTTGAGTCAGCCATGTAGCACTTGGATCCCAATTCTGATCCCAGCTTTGCTACTTGTTATCAAGATAACGATACTGATTTCATAGAGTTGTCATAAGGATTAAATGAGATTCATGGAGGCATAGTACTTAGTACATAGTAAGTGCTAAATAATTTTTCACTGCTATTACTATTGCCATATGCATTCTTTTCAAGCCTTTGTTTCCTTCTGTATCTTCTCCAACACATAAATTTTTCCTTCTGCTCCCTTGCTCCATGCTACCCAGAAACACATGCTGTTTTATAATACGCAACTCAAGTACTATCACCCATTAAGTATCCTCCAAAAATTATCTAATTTTTTTGCTTCTATATAAGGCAGTGCAGCAAAAGTGTTAAAATTATAGGTTCTGGAGCCAGATTGCTTGGATTCAAATTTGGACTCTTTTTAGCTGTATAACAACCTTGAGTAAGTTTATATTCTCCATTTCTCAGTATCCTCACTTGGAAAATGGGAATAAAATCTACCTCATAGAGTTGTGTAAGGATTAAATGAGTTAATACATGTAAAGTAAGTGTTCAATAAATATTAGCTATTCATATTATTACATAAAAGGTAAGTATCATTTAATACACTACCTGAATTTTTTTTTTAGAGAGAGGGAGAGTGTGGGAGCATACGAGGGGTTTTGGAGGGGGGCAGAGGGAGGGAGAAAATCTTAAGCAGGCTCCACAGCCAGCGCAGAACCTGACGTGAGGCTTGATCTCGTGACCCTGAGATCACCACCTGAGCCAAAATCAAGAGTTGGACGCTTAACCAACTGAACCACCCAGGCACCCCTACACTATCTGAATTTTTACTTAAAAATTGCCTGAATATATATATATATATATATATATATATATATATATATATATATATAGATTTTCTGTCCAGCTGGACTGAAACAACTATTCATGGACTTCCTCATCTTTTTTCTTTTTCCTTCATTTTTTTTTCTGATGGTTGCTACAGTTCTCAATAGAGCACTGAACACATTGCAAACACTTCAATATTTGTTGAAATAAACTAAATAGAACTTGTTATATAAAGTGACCATCCCTAAGACGTGAAAATCCCTATTTTAAAAAGCCTCTCCTGTATCTCCTCTGAATCATTTTGCCTATTACATTACTTTTACTTGTTTTCAGAGCCCTGTTAAAATTCTTGTTTTTCCAATACTCAGCTGTAAATTTTTGATTTTTATTGATCAAACAAAAAATTGATTAAATTTGCAATTTCTTGTAAACCTAAAATATGCAGCTTATGCCCCATAATGCCTAATCTTTAACTTTAGAAGTACCTAAAATACTTTTCACATAATTGGGGGATTAAATATAAAAAATACTATAAGTTACCACATTGACTCTGAACAGACAGTGGCTCTTTTCTCTCTCTCTCTTTTTTTCTTTAGCAAGCTCTATGCCCAGCGTAGGGCTTGAACTCATGACCCTGAGATTAAGAGTAACATGCTCTACCAACTGAGCCAGCCAGGCGCCCCAAACCTAAAACTTTTTAAAGCATTGCTTTACCTATCTCAATCACCCAGAACTTTTAAAACATTCATGCATAGACATAAACTATGTTCTTCTTTGGAAGGATACTCAAAGTATAATATTTACTTTTAACTCAACAGTCACACATTTTAGGCCAAAAATCTGACTGGATTCAAGCCCTGCTCCTTCTTTCACAATCTCATAAAGCAGAATTTGCTTGAAAGTTTAAAAAAAAAAAAAAGAAAGAAAGAAAAAGAAAAAATGAGAAGACATTTCAACCTTGGAACTTAGAACTTCAGGCCTAGATCTAGTTCTTTAAACTAGTCCAAATGGGTTTTCTGCATGTCTCATTTTTGCCATCCCTAGGCACATTCTATTTTCTGTCGCTTAAGAAGCCATCAGGTCTATTTTAATCTCAGCAGATTCTAGTGGAGATTCCAAAGATGCCACTCTTCTTTTAAAATCCAGGCTGTCCACTGTGGATTTTATAACACCAGAAAGAAGGGGAAGGCTGCCAATGTCTCAATGTCATCTGACTTCTATGTCAACAGCTATTCTCCAGATGATTTTTAGCAACTTAAATATGATTTGGAACCTTGTCTTTTCTATGGTTTTATTAAAAGTGGAAAAGTTCTTGCTGCCGACAAGACAAGCTATTTTCCAAACAGTCTGCTATCGTCTGGTAAAAGAATTAAGAAATCTAGAAAACTACTGCTGCTCTTTGTCCATCTTATATGACTATGACTACCTGCCCCAGCTATACTGTGGACAGCTTTTTATTTTTATTTGTTTTAAAATGCTATAATATAGTTTCAGAGGAAAAAAAAAAGTTGAATACAAAAATTTAAACCAACATAATTTTAGGAAGTAAAAGAACTAAGAGAGCAGGAGATGATACTTCCTGCATTTTTTCCTCAATGTACCTTAATACTGAAAAGAGTAACAGTAAAATCCACTGAAACAAGAGAAAAAACTGATCAGTTCTTGATGTGTAATGACTTATAGTTTTGACTATGTGAAACAATACATGTACAAAACAACCTGATACTATTGATCTACCCAGAAGAGATTTCCATAACAGTTGTCTCTGGCGTTCCCTTTTTTTTTTTTTAAGATTTTATTTATTTGACAGAGAGAGAGACAGCGAGAGAAGGAACACAGGCAGGGGGAGTGGGAGAGGGAGAAGCAGGCTTCCCCGCCCAGCAGGGAGCCTGATGTGGGGCTCGATCCCAGGATCCCGGGATCATGACCTGAGCCGAAGGCAGACACTTAACAACTGAGTCACCCAGGCACCCCTGGCATTCCCTATTTACCAAAACTTCTTATATGCCATGACTGCCCAATATTAACAACTGTGATTCCTAACTGGGAAATACAGCTGCCAATGCAAAATGAATTATAGAAGGAAAGAAAAAGGAATAACAGCGTTTTCTACCATTTTTTAGCAGAAGAAATGACTGGATAACCCAAAGTGGAACAAAAAGTAATTAAGGTTCAGATGGTTGGGTGTCTGCCTTCGCCTCGGGTCATGGTCCCGGGGTCCTGGGATCGAGTCTCGCATCGGGCTCCCTGCTCCTTGGGAGCCTGCTTCTCCCTCTGCTTCTCTCTCTCTCTCTCTCTCTCCGTCTCTCATGAATAAATAAATAAAATCTTGAAAAAATATATTTTAAAAAAGTAATTAAGGTTAGGTCTGCAGTTATAGAGGCTTTAACAGGGTCACTAGCAAGAGTTGGTCATTCTGTATACTACACAAAGGCCACACTGGCCAATGAGACAAGTCAGGGCAGAAATCCAGCCCATATCCTGGGCCTGCATCTTCTAGGAGGAAGGTGAACCTTTTTCTTATCACAAAAGTACCCTTTCCAAGGGGCTACATAGGCCTTTTTCTAAATCAAAGGTTTCGTGTTAGTGAAGTCCTAGACTGAGAAATCCAAGCTGATAAGATGTAACTTAAATACAAAAGAGGCAAAGGCAAGGAGCAGGAATTTCTCGTTTCTGGCACCCCAACGATTTTCATTACGTTGCTTTCAGCTCTGAACCTATTTTGACTAATAGTAGTCTACAGTATTATTAAACACTTTGAAATTAAGAGTATGAGCCTTAAAACATTAGAGGAAATTACTAATCCAAATTTTTTATATGTTCTGCAATTTGTACCCTGTATATTTAGAAGTCTGAGTAGTCAAATGAAGCCTGTAATTCATGTCACCCCCTAAAAATAAACCCTTGGGGAGTTTATTCTCCAACCACAGTGATTCTGCATGAAAGGAAAAGGAGAAGGTCTTAGAGGGTCAACTCTGGGTTGTTTGACATTTGACTCAAGATCATAGGTTGAGGTATTTCCTCTTGCTGCCAAGCCCTTTCAATACTGCTAAATGTTCTATCTGGCCACTTATCAAAAGAGAAGAATAACATCTCCCTAGTGGTCAGGAGGTCCCACTTTACAGTTTTCCTATTCTCTGCCAGAGAATTTGTGCAGTCAGTACTAGTGTGGAAAAACCTCTAATTTTTCCTATAGGATGTGCCACTCTCTCAATGAAATCCTCTGCATAAGAGAGCAGAAAGAAAGATGAATAAAGGGGCACCTGGGTGGCTCAGTCGGTTAGGCATATGCTTTTGGCTCAGGTCATGATCACAGGGTCCTGGGATCGAGTCCCGCATCAGGCTCCCTGCACAGGGAGCCTACTTCTCCCTCTGCCTCTGCCTCTCTCTCTCTCTCTCTGTCTCTCTCTGTCTCTCATGAATAAATAAATAAAATCTTTAAAAAAAAGATGAATAAAATATTTAAACTTAACCAGTCAACACTTTCATAGTCTCCTGCAAACACATAAATTTGATTATGACTTCTTATAATTCTCAGTGGCTCCCTTTTGCCTAAAGGTACAAAACAAGGACTTTCATGATTTATCTCCTGCCCACTATTCTTGATTCACTTCTCACCACTCTCCTACGTATTCTGTATTCCCAAGACCTAACAGGCTTAATTTATGGTGTTTGCTCTGCTTGAAATGCCCCTTTCTCAAATGATCTTCAAGTGTCACACCTGTGAAGACTTCCTTGAGCCCCCAGATGAATAATCTATGCTTTTCTTTGGTGTTTTTGTAGCACTTTCTAAACACATTATTATAGTATTTACTCCACTGTGCTATATAATTTTTTAATGCCTACATAGACTCTGTGTTGCTTAAAAGCAAGGATGAAATCTTCATCCTTATTTCTCCAGTGCCTTATTTCTGACATATATTGGGCAATCAAATGTTTGCTAAATAAATACTTGAGACCTAAGATCCTAGGAGTTCATTCTGTTCAAAAAACAGATTATAATGAGGCCGAAACACATATCTGAAACATGCAAAGCAATACTGCAAAACTATAAAAATTCCTGGTTTGTTTTTAAGGGCTAAATTTGTTCCTACACATCAGTATGAAAGAATCTCAAAGTTCTTTGCTCAGCCAAAAAAACAATATTTATCAAACTCATGGCTTCAGATTTGCCTGCTAATACAGCTATTGCAAATACACACTACTCTTTATAGAAAACATAAGCAAACTATGAAGCCCAATTAATTTTAGAATAAATCTAATTACAGTGTAATTAACAAGCCTGAACTGAATTTCCATAAACTGTTATCACCTAGAGGCACCTGGATGGCTCAGTTGCTTAAGTGTCTAACTTTGGCTCGGGTCATGATCTTGCCTGGGATAGAGCCCCACATCAGGCTCCCTGCTCAGTGGGGAGTCTGCTTCTCCCTCTCCCTCCAACCCTCCCCCAACTCGTGCTCTCTCTCTCAAGTAAATAAAATCTTAAAAAAAAAGCATATCAACTAAATTATGTCCCCAAGAAACTGCTAGGAAGCTTCATTTGTTGTTAATCAGATTTATTTTTATACTAGTATTAAATTCAGCAATTTGGTCCAGTCCTAATAGCCTAAGCAAAGTGAGTAAAGAATAATATTAATCCTGAATGTGCTGTTACTGAAATAAACTACCAAACCACATGATAATGCATACCCTGCATGATAATAACAGAAGTCTCCTAAAGTATAAATCATTCCTTGATGTTAGGTTTTAATCCCATAGTCTACCAATCTCACTAGTTGTTGTGACCAACTAAAGTCTAATTTTTCCCAAAAGAATTAATAACACAAATTCCTGTTCAATATGAAAGATAAATATACTTTTATTGTGCAATATTTGATATGCACAAAAATTATATATGTAGCATAGATGTATATTTTGAATCAAAATAGTACAATTTTTTTAAAGATTTCTTTATTTTAGAGAGAGAGAGCAAGAGAGCATGTGCATAAATGGGGGTAGGGACAGAGGGAAAGAATCTCCAGCAGACTGCCCTGAACGCAGAGCCAGACAGTGGGCTGATCCCACAACCTGTGAGATCATGACCTGAGCTGAAACCAAGTTTTGGATGCTCAACCGACTAAGCCACCCAGGTGCCCCAATACAACAAACATTTGTAAATCTACCATCTATTTACAGCCACTCTTCAAAGTTTACAAAATTATTTACTTAAAAGGAAAAATAATGTAGTCATGAAGTACTATACATATCTTCTTACCTGATACTCATAATATGTATATGTGTTTCCAAATGAATTTAAAACACACTCAGATATTTCAGCAAAAACAAACAGTAGCAGATAACCAAAGATAACCACATGTCCCAAACCACATCTGTTTACTTTCAAGTTCTTATCTTAGGCTCTTAAACAGGCCAAGGGCACTTCAGTTGGGAAGTACAAAAAAGAATGGAGGTGGGAAGGAAAAGTTAAAAGAAGGATCTTATGCTTTGTGGAAGGAGTTTAGACTGAGTCTTATGAAATAGCTCAATACTGAGGCATATACTAACCTATATTGCTCTCTAATTGCTTCATAAAAATAAGTCTTAAATGGCCAGTCATACCAGAGGCAACCTGAAGACGGGGACTTTACTCCTTATTTCATCTGAATACCATCACATATAAGGCAAAGAGTAAAGTTAAATAAATAGTACCGAGTTGATTTTTAAGCAATCGTTTGCCTTCACAGTCTTCATGCGTCCCTGCCAACCCATCAACACTTCTGTACCTTACTGGGGAGCCACGGCAACAGGGGCACAGTGTTTGATTCTGTGTGGCAGGACAGCTAACTCATAGTCCTTTCTACATAGCTCTCTTCAGAGGCAGAAAGAACCATAAGAATCTACCCAAAGTAGTAAGATGGGCGGTGGGGGAAGGGGAGGGTGTGTAAAAGAAGAAGAGAAAAAGAAAAAGAAAGCAAGTGTTGAGAAGAAAGAAATAAAAATAAATGTTATCATTCACAGGTATGTATTCCAGATAAAAATTCCAAAAGAAATTATAACAAGTTATTGGTGGCAGAAATAATAACAGTTCAGAAGGGTTGTTGATAATATTCAAATACAAATATCAGGAACATTTTAGATAATGACAAGAAAAAAAATCAGTAAATGTAAATTTTAAAAATATACCATGTACAATGATAACTAAACTATAAGGGCTCTAGGAATGAAAATATGTAAGACCTTTATGAAAGAAATTATAAAAAGTTATGAAAAACATAAAAGACTTAAAGAAATGAAGAGCCATACCATGTTTCTAGATGGAAACATTAATGTTATGAAGATAAATTCTCCCACAAGCTGACCTATAAATGCAATGTAATAATCAAAATCCCAAGAGAGGTTTTCATGAAACTTGACAAGATGTCCTAAGAACTTCACATAGAAAAGCGAAGGGCTAAGAATAGCAAAGCAATTCTTAAAAAAGAACACAGTGAATGGACTCACCCTGCCAGGTGTCAAGACTCATAATAAAACTAAATAAAGCTACAGTAAAGAAAACACTGTGAAACCAAGGCAGGGACAGACAGACTAATAGAACAGTCCACAAAAGACACACAACACATAAGACAACTTGACATAGGACAGGGGCATTTCAAATCATTAAGAAAAAGATATATTATGCATTGAATGGTGCTGAGGCAACAATTTATTCAAATGTTAAAAAATAGTAATAATATAGGTTTAAAAAATCAGCTCCTGGCAGACTAAACACCTAAATATAAAAAACAAAACTTCAGAGAACTTCTGGAGAAGACTGTGGAGTAGAAGGAGCCTAGGCTTACGATGTTCCACAAATACCCCTAGATAACACCCACATCAATGTAAATAACCCAGAAAATGACTGAACACTGGCAGAACAGACTCTCCATAGCTAAACATAGAGAAAAGACCACACCAAAGACAAGAGAATTTACAACAAAGCTATGGTAGTCAAAACAGAATGGTGCTGGCACAAAAACAGACAGAACAGAAGAGAAAATCCACAATTATATGGCCAATTAATCTTTGACAAAGCAGGAAAGACTATCCAATGGAAAAAAGTCTCTCCAACAAATGGTGTTCAGAAAACTGGAGAGCTATATGCAAAAGAATAAAATTAGACCACTTTCTTAGACCATACACAAAAATAAACTCAAATGGGTTAAGGACCTAAATGTGAGACCTGAAACCATAAAAACCCTAGAAGAGAACACAGTAAATTGTCTGACATAAGCCATAGCAACATTTTTCTAGATATGCCTCCTGAGGCAAGGGAAACAAAAGCAAAAATAAGCTATCGGGACTACATCAAAATAAAAAGTCTCTGCACCACAAAGAGAACAACCAACAAAACCAAAAACAACCGATTGAGTGGTTTGCAAATGACATCCAATAAAGGGGTACTATCCAAATATATAAAGAACTTATACAACTCAACACCAAAAAACAGATGAGCCAATTAAAGATAGGTAGAAGATATGAACAGACATTTCTCCAAAGAAGACATCTAGATGGCCAACACACACATGAAAAGATGCTCAACATCACTCATCATCAAGGAAATGCAAATCAAAACCAAAATAAGATATCACCTCACATCTGCCAAAATGGTTAAAATCAAAAACACAAGAAACAACAAGTGTTGGCAAGGATGTGGGAAAAAAGGAACCCTCATGCTCTGTTGGTGGGAATGCAAACTGGTGCTGCCACTGTGGGAAACAGTATGGAGGTTCCTCAAAAAATTAAAAATAGAACTGCCCCATGATTCAGTAATTCCACTACTGAGTATTTACCCAAAGAATATGATAACACTAATTTGAAAAGATATACGCACCCCTATATTTAGTGCAGCATTATTTACAATAGCCAAATTATGGAAGCAGGCCAACTGTCCATTGACAGATGAATGGATAAAGAAGATGTGGTATATATATATATATACACAGTGAAATATACTCAACCATAAAAAAGAGAAATCTTGCCATTTGCAACAACATGGATGAATCTAGAGGGTATAAAGCTAAATAAGTCAGAGAGAGACAAATACATACAATTTCACTCATGTTGGAATTTAAGAAACATACAAACAAAAAAGAGACAAACCAAAAAGCTGACTCTTAACTACAGAGAACTGATGGTTACCAGAGGGTAGGTGGGCGGAGGGATGGGTGAAACAGGGAAAGGGGATTAAGAGCACACTTATCATGATGACCACTGAGTCATGTACAGAATTGCTAAATCACTACATTGTACGCCTGAAACCAATATAACACTGTATATTAAAATTTAAAAAAAATAAAAACTTTAAAACTTGCCAAACAAAATACAAAACAATTCTCTTTATATCTTCTAAACAATACACAAAAAGTACAAATCATAAAGGAAAGATGATAAATGTGGTAAAATTAAAATTAATGATAAGTTTATCATTTATATATCACTTGAAAGACCTCTTAAACAGAAATGCACATGAGAATTATCTACTGAACTATGAAATACCAATGTATTTCACAATCCAAACCCTAAAGTTTCAAATTCAATAGATCTGGAGCAGAGCCTAGGAATCCATGTTGTTGAAAAACTACAGAGGTAATTCTGATAAACATTTTGTTAAGACCCTCAGACCAAAGTGAGGGTGATACAGTGAAGCCACAGTATCAGGCATTAAAAAGAAGAGAATTAACTATTCCATCTGCCCACAAGGAGTTTATGGTCTGATATAAGAGACTGGATATGTACATAAATAACTGTAATTGGGACGCCTAGGTGGCTCAGTCAGTTAAGCGTCTGCCTTCAGCTCAGGTCATGGTCCCAGGGTCCTGGGATCCGAGCCCCACATCGGGCTCCCTGCTCAGCGGGAGCCTGCTTCTCCCTCTCCCTCTGCCTGCCACTTCCCCTGCTTGTGTGCTCTCTCTCTCTGACAAATAAATGAATAAAATCTTTTTAAAAAATTGTAATTTACTGTCAAAAATAACCAATTCCACAGAGAAAACCATTAAACATCCCACAATTTCATATTTCAGATGCGACTTCCACTCCCATCTTCTTCCAGGAAGAAGTTATACAGGATTAACACGTTAAGTTATTCTCTTCACCTCTCTATTTGCTCCTCCCTATAGGAAGAGTAACTTAGCTAATGCTGAGAACCTGAATGCCATTAAACAGAAGGAAATGGGAAAAAGTCATTGTTCACTGCATGGCTCTTGGTGTACATTAGTGTTTGTTCTCTCTCAAGTCTTTTAGAGAAAGGTCTAGGTCTGCAAACCCATCACTTTGGTGCTGGATCGCACTCTCCTGAGCTGGACAGAGTGTTTGCAGGGATTATAAGGCAGACAGGGAATTCCTATGCAACTGGCTAAGTGTGCTAGGCATTTTCTCTGCATTCTCAGCTTTTCTCCAGAGAATTTTTTTGAGGGGAAGGGAGGACAGTGTAGGAAGCCTTACCACATTTTCCAATCCAGACATTAGCAAAAAAAGTTCCAAATAAAGTTAAAACTATTGTTTAATCAATATCAGGCTCTTTTTGTGTTCTCAGTTTATTCAGAAATCAGAGAGACAGAGGAGTTTTTAAATGGTATCACTAAGAACAACAAATATTATTATGGAACAGAGAAAGGTATGAGAGGTTTCCTCCAGCTGAAAAAGCAGAGAAGGATGAACGGAGGAAGTAGTTTTGAACAGAGTTATATTCTATAGGCAGAAAAAAAATGCTTCGGAGCATGTTAAATTATGCAAAGGAACAGTATCAGAAAAAGAATGCAAAAAGAAAAAGAAGAAAAATTTACTAAAAACCTGAAGTTGATTATATGACTAAAATCTTAGAGAAGAATTTCAGTTCTGGAAGAGACTTTGTTCAGTTTGGCTGGAGTATATGGGAGAGAGATGGGAGCTCTGCACCAAGAGGATAACTCTAGAAACAAGGTACACATGTACCAATGCGAGAGAGACCAGAAGAAGGAATCTAATCAGGAGATTACTAAATCCAAGCAAACTTTAATGAGGGTGCAGAGAAAAGAGAATGAATGAGAACTATATCATGGAGGCAGAATCAAGAGAATTTGCTAAATAATTATACATGCTAACAAAAAGTATCTCCATTACTGTTTTTTGTTTTTCTCCTATGCATATGTCAAGATCAGGAATCAAAGAAAGCCAGTAATTTTAGCTATATCTAGAATAAATACTTTTGCAAAGTATTTGTCCTTCAGGATGACATTTTCTTTTCTAACACAAAGAAAAAGTATATTTATAAAGAGTATCTTCTTTACTTTCTCAAATAAATTATTTTTTTAAGTTTATTTATTTTTAGTAATCTCTACACTCAAGGTGGGGCTCGAGCTACAACCCTGAGATCAACAGTTGCATGCTCTTCCAACTGAGCCAGCCAGATGCCCCTCAAACAAATAGCTTTATTTTTTTTAGATTTTATTTATGTATTTGTGAGAGAGAGTGCATGCATGAGCAGGGGGGAGGGGCAGAGGGAGAGGGAAAAGCAGATTCCCCACTAAGCAAGGAGCCCAATGCAGGACTCGATCCCAGGACCCTGGGATCATGACCTGAGCCAAAGGCAGATGCTTAACCGACTGAGTCACCCAGGCGCCTCAAACAAGTAACTTTAAACATGACTTAAATACCTTGTTTCAGGAAATGCAAATTTAAGTTACCACTTTAACATGAGAAAAATCAAATTAATTCCCAGAAACAATGAATCTTGTCTGGAGAATATGATTGAACAATATCCCTTAAAACAAGTTATGAACATGTGACACCAATCTACCTGTAACCACTCAACTTTAAAATAATCTTAGAACAGGCCTCATGGGGCGTCTCGGTGGCTCAGTCAGTTGAGCGGTTGAGCATCTGCCTTTGCTCAGGTCATGATCCCAGAGTCCCAGGATCAAGCCCCAGCTTGGGCTGCCCAATCGGCAGGGAGTCTGCTTCTCCCTCTGCCCTTCACCTCGCTTGTGCTCTCTCTCACTCCCTCTCAAATAAATATAATCTTAAAAAAAAAGGCCTCATAAAAATGCTAGACTATAATATGAATAGATAACAAGTGTTTACCATGTACCTATACTAAAATGATACATGTTAAAAGAGGCAAACCAGAAAAAAAAAAAAAAAAGAGGCAAACCAGAAAACAGACTCTTAACTATAGAGAACAAACTGAGGGTCGGTGGAGGGGAGGTGGGCAGGGAATAGGTTAAATGGGTGATGGGTATTAAGGAGGGCACTTGTGATGAGCACTGGGTATTGTGATGAATCACTAAATTCTACACCTGAAACTAATATTACACTGTATGTCAACTAACCAGAATTTATATAAAAACTTAAAGGAAAAAAAATCAAATAAATAATAAAATGATATAGTTATCTCACTCAATCTTCACAATTCTATGAAGTTGATCCTAATAGAGTCCTCCATCTTACTTATGAAGAAGCTGAGTCTAAGAAAGGTCAGGGCTTGCCTAGGTTTCTTAGCTACTAAGAGTCCTAGAGCCGGGACCTGAACCCATGTTTACCTCCAGAGCCTATGTTCTTAATCATTAAGCTATACTGTCTATAATTGAAATCATATTGGATTATTTTGGCTTGTACCTTCAAAAATTACAATAACTAAATGATAATTTAACAATTGTAATTTAACAATTCTCTGAAAAACTACATATAAACATAATGCTTACAGATGCTGTTAGCTGGAAGAACTTAAACACTAACGGAAATTTACACTGTTATTTCAAGTCTGTGCATCATATCCATGCTCTCACTCTGAGTTACAGTAGCAGGTGTATACAAAACATGCCAGAAAAAAAAATGTAGTGACCTAAATTTAACTTCCAGGGCTAGGAGTAGCACAGAATGGCATTTGTGAGTCATAGGCTTTTAATATGTAGATATAATGTGCTGCCCTCTAGTGATTTCAATTCCTTGCATTTAACACTGAACAGTCTCAATAAGTAAAGCATTTTTTTATTAGAGAATTCAAATCTTCATTTCATTTTATAGTCGGAGTAATAGAACAAATAATTATCATTTAAGCCCCAAGCAAACTTTTGATGTGTAAGAGCAAATATAGAAATACAGCTGACCCTTAAACAATATGAATGTTAGGGGCGCCAACCCCCACGCAGTTGAAAACCTGAATATAACTTTTGACTCCCCCGAAACTTAACAAATAGGCTATTGTTGACCAGAAGCCTTACTGATAATATAAACAGTTGATTAACACATATTTTGTATATGTATTTTATACTGTATTTTTATAATAAAATAACCTAGAGAAAAGAAAATGTTAAGAAAATCATAAGAGAAAATACATTTACAGTACTACACCATATTTACTAAAAAAGATCTATGTATAAGTGGACCTGAGCAGTTCAAACCTGTATTGTTCAAGGGTCAACTGTACATCCAATAATGACTTACTAATTCAGAATGGTTAAGGAAATACCAGGACAGAACACTGCAAAAGATGAATTAGAGAATAAAGAGCGGTTATATTTTATGCAAGGAATTCATGCCTTAAAACCCTGCCTAGTTCAAAGTTATTTTCCTACAGGAAGAAATATAAGAGGGGTTGAAGTAGATCACAGCAACTGTGCTGTATTTCTTTTTTCAAGCATAGTTTTAAAGCACAGTAAATGACTATAATAAAAACATTTTTTAAAGAATGCTTTTAAAACATTTGTAGTATTTGTAGGAAGTTTTTTGTAATGCTATCCCTTTCCAAATATCAAAAGTATTTCCTATTTTAACACCGATGATAGCTTGGCTTAGGAGTACATTAGTGGTTGTAACTTTATTTAAGATTTTATTTATTTATTTAAAGAGAGAAAGAGCAGGGGGAGGGGAAAAGGGAGAGGGAGAGAGAATTTCAAGCAGATTCCAGGCTGAGCACAAAGCCCGATGCAGGGCTCAACCCCAGGACCCCGAGATCACAACCTGAGCTGAAACCAAGAGTCAGCCGCTTAACCGACTGAGCCACCCAGGTGCCTCAAAGGTTGTGATTTTAGCCAAGTTGCCAGAAGTTTTTAATTTTTAAAATAAAAGTGTGCTCTTGCTTTAATTCTGCTAGTGCCAATATTTCCAGCATGCTCAGTACTAAATTAACAGCAAGAATATCAGCAGTTATTGACCTTTTCAGTGCTTTTAAAATTTAATGACCACTTGGATGACAATATTACAAAATATAAAAAAGGCTCTAAACTTAACAACAGAAGTAATAATAATAGCAGAATCACTAAAACCACCTGCAGAAGTTTCTGTGCCGATAAACGTTAGTATGGTTCATAGGACATTTATAAAGGATAGTTAGTATTTCCAGTTACCAGCTGAAGTGACACCACCTACAGCAAACAGTTTATAATTCACCAGGCCCAAAGCTTTGAAACTAAGTGATTCTTGATGAATTTTTAAAAAGTTTTTGGGATTTGCATTATTCAAAATTTTTAGTATAAAGTGATGTTGTGCACTAATTCAAATTCATGAAAACTTACTTAAAATTAGCTTAAAAAGGGGGTGCCTGGGTGGCTCAGTCAGTTAAGCATCTGCCTCCGGCTCCAGTCATGATACCAGGGTCCTGGGATTGAGTCCCACATCGGGCTTACCACTTGGAGATAAGCCTGGTTCTACCTTTCCCTCTGCCACTCCCCGTTTGTGCACATCCTCTCTGTCAAATAAATAAAATCTTTAAAAAAAAATTAGCTTAAAACAACCATACTGTATTTTTTTTTAAAGATTTTATTTATTTATGTGACAGAGAGAGACAGCGAGAGAGGGCGCACAAGCGGGGCCGGGGGGGAGCTGGAGAGGGAGAAGCAAGCTCTCTTCGGAGCAGGGAGCCTGATATGGGGCTCAATCCCAGGACGCTGGGATCACGACCTGAGCCGAAGGCAGACGCTTAACCGACTGAGCCACCCAGGCACCCCAACCATACCGTATTTTTAATAGCTTTACTGATATATAATTTACATATCATAAATCTCCCCCTTTCTAAATGTAAAACTCAGGGGTTCCTGGGTGGATCAGTCAATGAAGCATCTGACTTTGGCTCAGATCATAGTCTCAGGGTCCTGGGATCAGGCTCCATGCTCAGTGGAGAGTCTGCTTGTCCCTCTGCCCCCCGCCCCCCACTTGTGCTCTCTCTCTCTCAAATAAAATCTTTAAATAGATAAATAAACAAATGTACAATTCAATGACTTTTAGTAAATGTATAGAGTTGTGCAACCATTATCATAATCCAATGCTAGAATCATACTATGTGTTTTTTCAACTGTTATTAACTTCACCTACCTAAAGTAACCAAATAATTCATAATACCAACAACTCAAAAGTTTTTGGATCTGTTATCTTTAAAAAAGAGAATAGATTTAATTCACTTTTAATTAACACTGTTATCTAAAAAGAGAAACGCTAAACATACTGAAAGAATCGTGCTGAGAAGGAATTAAACTGCCCTCCTTGTAATATTGTCTACAATGTTAACTTGGCAGACTACTATAGATAGTGCAGATGTAAAATTAAATAGAGTCCCTGTTTATATTTTGGACTCCAAATTAGTGAAATAAGTTTTGCTGGGTTCTATGTAGTCAATAAAACCTGACACGTGACTTCTAAAACTAAGATGATTTATAAGTGAGTATAAAGACTTATACCTCTCTCTCTCATTCTCTCTCTCAAATAAATAAATAAAATCATTAAAAAAAAATAGAAGGGGCGCCTGGGCGGCTCAGTTGGTTAAGCGACTGCCTTCAGCACAGGTCATGATCCTAGAGTCCCGGGATCGAGTCCCACATCGGGCTCCCTGCTCAGCAGGGAGTCTGCTTCTCCCTCTGACCCTCCCCTCTCATGTGCTCTCCCTCTCATGCTCTCTCTCAAATAAATAAATAAAATCTTAAAAAAAAAAGACTTAATGGCAAATACTCGCCTACAAAATAGCTCAGTATCAGCAATATTTCCCCAAAAATGTGAATTGATATTAGCCTTTTTTTTTAGAGGGGGAGTAGGAGGACGGGCACAGGGAGAGGGAGAGAGAGAATCTTAAGCAGGCTCAATCTCACAACTCTGAGATCATGACCTGAGCCAAAATTGGATGCTTAACCGACTGACCACCCAGGCGTCCCCATATTAGTCTCTTAAAAAAAAAAATTTACATTTTCCTAAATTAATGGTTAAGTATATAAATACACACTCATTTTGGCATGATATATAAATAAGTATTCCATGATCTTTTTGTCATCAAGATGAAAAAATGTGAAAGTAGAATCAGTTGAATTTATTGCTCGTTGAACAACAGTGTCTTGATAATTCTTAGCGACATAAGGCAACTTGAAAGTATCATACCTCAGATCCCTGGCTCTGGCTTTGCCCACTTTAAGATGTGATACTGTGATGTGATAATATATATTCAATCCCAATTCCTAACAAGGAGCTCCTAAAACTCTTAGGATCTCCTAAGTGATGGGGGTGAGGGGAGCATCTTTGTTATTCATAATAATCTCCTATCACAACCACACCAGAATTTATGCTAATGAGTGACTTCTGGAGGTGGGGTATGGTTACCAAGGGACCAACCATACGACTAGAAGGCTGGAATTTTCGGCTCCAAATCCAATCCCTGAGGGGAAAAGAGCTGAGGATCACATTAATCAGCAATGGTCAATGATTTAATCAATCATGCCTCCATAATGGAGTCTCCATAAAAACCCTAAACTAGGGTTCAGAGAGCTGTCAGGTTAGAGAACACATCAAGGTATTGGGAGGCTTGGGGCACCTGGGTGGCTCAGGTCATGATCCCAGAGTCCTGGGATCGAGCCCCGCATTGGCCTCCCTGCTCTGGCGGGAAGCCTGCTTCTCCCTCTCCCGCTCCCCATGCTTGTGTTCCCTCTCTCGCTGTGTCTCTCTCTGTCAAATAAGTAAATAAAATGTTTGAAAAAAAAAAAAGTATTGGGAGGCTTGTGCACCTGGAGAGGGCATAAAAGCCCTGGGCCTATTCCCCATACCTTGTCCTATGCATCTCTTCCATTTGTTCCTGAGTTAGCATCTTTTATAATAAACTGGTGATAGTAAGTAAAGTGTTTCCCTAAGTTCTGTGAGCTGTTCTAGCAAACTGTCAAACTTAAGGAGGGAACTGCAGAACTCCTGATTTACTGATGGTTTGTCAGAAGTCTGGGGAACCTGGACTTGTAATTGGCATGTGAGTGGAGGGCAGTCTTGTGAGGCAGGGCCCTTCATCTGTGGGGTCTGTGTAAACTCTGGAAAGTTAGTGTCAGAACTGAATTATAACTGTACGACATCCAGTTGATGTCTAAAGAGAACTGGAGAATTGCTTCATATGGGAAACACATATTTGGTGTCAGAAGTGTCGTGAGTAGAAGGTAACAAGCTTTCCTTTAAATATTTTGTGTTAATGGTTTCGATGAGAGCACTAATGACCAACTAGACCAAACTGACCAAACTAGAGACTGATAGATGAAAGGGATATCAAATCAAAATCTAAATAAATGATCTTAACAATTCGGAATGATGACTCAGAAGTGACAATTTAGTAAGAATAATAAATATAACATCTAAAACTTGGGTCCAAAACAACTGCACAAGAATAAATGAGAGAAGATATAGCTTCACAACAAATCTAACAGTAACAAAGAACTTACAAGTTTTAGTAACTATAAGCTCAACATTAGCAATGTTTGAAAGCTAATGCAGTCCTTGGGCTCTGATTATAATGTCCAGAATTTCTACTTCAAGATAGTAGGGCATAGGCATTTACTTCTCCTTCTTCCCAAAGGCCCATTAAAAACGACAGAAAAGGGGTGCCTGGGTGGCTCAGTCAGTTAAACAGCTGCCTTTGGCTCAGGTCATGATCCCAGGGTCCTGGGATCAAGCCCCACGTCAGGCTCCCCACTCAGCGGACAGCCTGCTTCTCCCTCTCCCTCTGCCTGCCGCTCTGCCTACTTGTGTTCTCTCTCTCTCTCTCTCTCTGTAAAATAAATAAATAAAATCTTTTAAAAATATGACAAAAAAAAACTAATGGAAAAAATTATAGCATCACTGGACAGCAGGAAGATGATATCACTGGACAAGAAATTATATTTTTTTAAAGATTTTATTTTTTGGGCACCTGGGTGGCTCAGTTGGTTAAGCGACTGCCTTCGGCTCAGGTCATGATCCTGGAGTCCCAGGATCGGGTCCCGCATCTGGCTCCCTGCTCAGCGGGGAGTCTGCTTCTCCCTCTGACCCTCCCCCCTCTCATGTGCTCTCTCTCTCTCTCATTCTTGCTCTCTCAAGTAAGTAAATAAAATCTTTAAAAAAAAAAAGATTATATTTTTAAGTAATCTCCACACCCAACATGGCACCTGAACTCACAACCTTGAGATCAAGAGTCACATACCCTACCAACTGAACCTGCCAGGCACCCAAGAAATTTTAAATACCTTGAAATTAGCAAATATAGGAATAAGGTAAAATAAGAACATCAAAAAACCCACAGTCTTCCTGAGTGTCCCAGAGAAGTTCCAAATTCCAACCCAATAAACACTGTTACCCTGTACCTAGCACTTTTTATGTATTATTTCATTTAATCCTCATAATTATTTTGAAAATAGGTATTATATGACCATTTCTCAGATAAGGAGGCTGAGGTTTAGACAAGTTATATAATCACACAGCTTTTAAATGGTGAAGCCAGGAATTGAACCCATTTAGTGTGAATCTGGATTCTGCTTTCGGTTATTATGGAGATACAGGCCAAAGGGCACTCCATTAGAGTAATCATTAAAATACTATACTAAATTCAGCTGCTACTGGGGGCCCTGGCTAGCTCAGCTGGAAGAGCATGCAACTCTTGATCTCAGGGTCATGAAGTCGAGACCCACATGGGATGTAGAGATTACTAAATAAATAAATAGAAACTTTAAATTCAGCTGGCACTATTTCCCTCAGGTAAGAATAGTAGCTCTCTTCTTTTGTCCTTGGATTAAACCTTGATAACTTCCTTCTACAAAATGAGTGAATATGTCTAGAGTGCCTAGGGGGCCTGAGAGAGGAAGAAAGATGCAAGAGTTAATCTCAGATCCTCACACACATATGGAAGAAGGAAAAATTTTTTAAGGAAAGGAAGATCCACATTAAATAAATACCACCACAGGGACGCCCGAATGGCTCAGTTAAGCGTCCAACTCTTGGTTTCAGCTCAGGCCATGATCTCAGGGTCATGAGATCAAGCCCCATGTTGGGCTCTTCACTCAGCACGGAGTCTGCTTGGGATTCTTTTCTCTTCCTCTCCCTTCCCCTCTGCCCTTCCCCCATCCCATTCATGCATCTGCACACCCTCTCTCTCTCTCTCAAATAAATAAATAAAATCTTTTTAATAAATAAATACTGGGGTACCTGGGTGGCTCAGTCGGTTAAGCGTCTGCCTTCGGCTCGGGTCATGATCTCAGGGTCCTGGGATCGAGCCCCCAAGTTGGGCTCCCTGCTTAGCAGGGAGTCTGCTTCTCCCTTCCCCTCTGCTCCTCCCCCTGCTCATGCTCTCTCTCTCATAAATAAATAAAATCTTTAAAAAATATAAATAAATAAATAAATAAATTACTTACTACCACAAGAAATGTTTCCTTTCTTTAGCAGCTGTGGGGTTTCCAGGCTGCTTGCTCCACGATTTTATCTCCTAAAGGGAACTTTGCCAGTAGGCACACTCTGCTCACAGAGTTCACAGTCAATCATCCCATTCAAGGAAGGTATCTGTCTTATAAAGTAGTGAGGGAATCTAGCGTGGTGGTTCGGAATATGAACTCTGAAGTTAGCCTGCCTGGGTCCAAATATGGGTTCTGTCATTTAATAGCCATGCAACTCTAGGGAAGTTACTATCTCCTTTCCTCTTTCCCCATCTGAAAAATAAGGATGATGACTTTATTTATCTTATATTAAGTTGTTGTGAAGATTAAGTGACATAATTTTCACTCAGTGTAGTACCTCAGGGAAAGAAGAAACTACAATGTATGTAAGTGCTCAGCAAAGGGCCCTGCACATGGTAACATGCAAGCAATTGCAGGTGTTAGTTATTAAGTACAGGACAGAGGGGAAAGGAGATAAATTAAATGACTGCTGAGAAATCTTCTAACCTTGAAAACCTATCAAATTCTTAAGAAAAAAAAATATAATTTCATCAAATAAGACAAAGCAAATTCCGAAACAGTGAAGTATTCACTGAAATCGGATCAATACTTGGTTTAAATTCACTCCTGAACCTCTGAAGTTATTTATTAACATCTTTATTTATGACTATTAGCCATAAGTTGCCCCCAGTAATATACATTAAATGTGTAAAATGAATTTGGATTTAGAGAATGAGGAGAGCTAACTTACTTCTAAGCAATTTTGATCAGTATCAACTAACAGATATAACAGAGGTACTCTCCTACCAGAATCCCGACCATAGACTGAGTTGTTTCAGTCCAGAAGTTCAAAAATGGAAACTTTCAAAAAGAGAACAATTTCCAAAGAACTCCCAAGAAGGAACAAAATATAACAGCTTCATGTCAACTGGAATCCTCAGGGCAATAACAGGACAAGGCACTGCAGGAAAAAGCCAGTCAGCTTAGAAGCCAGTGACAGCCCAGGTTAAGACATGGGTTGGGTTGGGAATTTATTCCAAACCTAAGCTAACCAAATTTATGGATTGATTATGGGTTCCACTATAAAAATCCTATCCATTTAGAGTTCCAAATTAACAATTTACTCAGAAACAACCTGAAGGCTCTAGAAATTAAGCCATCTGCCTAGGGGACTTCTTGTCCAGAACAATGTGAACCCAAAGCAGACCTTTTGGGGAAGCACCTAAGAAATCTTTATAACCTGATAACCTAAAAAAAAAATCAGAGATGGACTTTGCCAACCTCCATGGTCAGTGGAAAAAAGAAACTTTGGGCATGCTAAACAGAGCCAAATCTGAGATGCACATTACAAGAGTAACAAATACAAGAACTACACACCAACATGATCCTTACCATGAGGCTAGAAAGAAATTGTAGGTAGACAATTAGAACAGTGAGGGCAAAGCCTCCATTCCTAGAATTAGACATTAAGCCTTGGGGCTCTTTTCCTCTCCCCTCCTTACACTCATAATTTTTTCCTACTCCTTTTTCTTTGTGGTTTTCCTTGCCACTTAACTACTTTCCTATCTTTTTCAGTTGTTCCATTCCATTGTTACACTTGAATTCTTTTAGAATTCCTTCTCTCTGTCCTTTCTAAATGTCAATATAATAAGTTACAAAAGAAACCGTGTAGAAAAAAACTATAAATATAAAAAGAAGGCTTTGAAAAATTCTATTTGTTGACATGACTACTGTCTACTTTTTTCCTGGCCTGTAACCTCCACATGTCAAAACATTATGCCTATGATAAGAACAGAGAAACTATTTAAAAATACTCAAACCTAATGAATAATTTTGTTGACAATATAGTATGAAAAAGGAAAGAGCAAATTAATACAAAGAGGCTTCATATAATACTATGACATATAGACAATAATTCTTTTAAGTTTTTTTTTAGTAATCTCTATACCCAACGTGGGGCTCGAACTCATGACCCTAAAGAGTCACACACTCCTCCAACTGAGCCAGCCAGGCACCCCTACACAGTAATTCTTAATTCTAATATGAATAAAATCTTTTACCTAAATAACAATTCCCCTCAAACCTAAAAAAAATACATTTTTACCAAAAAGAGATGCAATGTAATTTTGTCTTCATTCTTTGCAACATTTACAGAATTCAAGGAAGCAATTTAATCATTCAACCCTATGAAGACGTTACTTTAAGAAGTCTTTTCCAAAGTTCTTTTCTCTTGAAAATATAAAATAAAATGGTATATAATAATGTATGTCCTGACTGCTGATATGAAAATCTAGCCTGCAGTTAAAATGAGGTCCAAGAAATAGAATCACTTAAAATATTTTAAATGTATGCCATGAGCTACATGCACATTTTTGAGATGTGTCTCTGTCCCATTTTTATATTATTGTTTCTTTTCTTTTTTTTTAAAGATTTTATTTATTTATTTGAGAGAGAGAGAGCGAATGAGAGATACCACAAGAGGGAAGAGGGTCAGAGGGAGAAGCAGACTCCCTGCTGAGCAGGGAGCCCGATGCGGGACTCGATCCTGGAACTCCAGGATCATGACCTGAGCCGAAGGCAGTCGCTTAACCAACTGAGCCACCCAGGCGCCCTATTATTGTTTATTTTCTTCCTCTCTCCAACACTTGGACTGGGATTCTTTCCCTTAGAATATAATTTTAAAACAAAGTCACAATCCTACCTATGGTAAGCATTTGACATTAAATCTTAAGGGCATTAAGTTCACTCTAGAAAAATAAAACTGAAAGAAAAAAACAGTAAATATGATAGAACCTTTTTCTCTTACTATTTTCTAAAAAATATGTAATCATATTAATACCCTTAAGCAAATGATTCCAAGAATATAAAAGAAAAAATTCACACATTTCATAAAAACCATATAAAATACCCATCTTACCGATATCATTAACAAGGGAATTAGAATCAGATGCCCCCAGGGTAGCTTCAAACTCCTCTTGGAGACGATATGCTCTTTGCAGCAGAGCTTCAAGTTTATGGATAAATTCAGTACTAATAATATCCTACAAGGAGAGAAAAAGTACACACAGCAAGTATTAGATTCAAACATTAAAATCCTCAATACCTTTCACTCTTAAATGAAAGGCCAGAGAAAGTGTGGAATGATGCGCAATGACTGTTGGGTGGTTACAGCGCTTGGTTCTAGCTGGGCCTTTGGCCAGGTCACCTCAGTTCTTAGGGATTCAGCTTCTCTATCTGTAAATTTAACGGTGGGACTCGATCAGGTGTTTTCAAAGTAAGATCCCTGACCAGCAGCATCAGTATCATCCGGGAAGTTGCTAGAAACACAAATTCTCAGGGCCTACCCCAGCCTCTGAATTAGAAACCCAAGTCTGTTTTAACAAGCCTTTCAGATGATTCTGATGCACTAGCCAAGATGATCAGTACCAGTCCAGTTCAAACTCTATGTGACTTTTATGAACATAATACCACTTAATTAAACATAAAGTATAAAACAGACTTTTAAAAATTCCTTTAGAAATCATATTAGCTTAATCCTACATATTCTTGGAAAATCAGGGAACTTGATTATGAATTGCAAATTTGGGATTTAATAATTCACGGAACAGAAAAAGCCCAATAAGACATACCCCCACATAATCCCAAGGGAGACAAAAAAAAAAAGAAACAGTTGTATTAAATGCCACAAAAGTACACTGAATCAACATTAAACATTGCTCAATTCTTCCAATATTATAAAGGCCATTCTCAGATAAATCTTACATCTATACTTTCTTCGGCAATGGCATCTCCTGCACCCAATTTAATGGAACTACAGGCTTCATCCTCAGCCTGTCTATTTCGAAAGGTGAGAGCCTGCTCCCATCGACGCAATGCCTCTTCAAACAACTCCATACCTATGAATTAAGAACAGAACAGTTGTAAATAAGAAAAACCAATGCCAAAAGAAAATTATTATGGGCTAGAGTCTTTCTCATATAGTTATCAACAATGGCACAGTCTGACTATAATTTTGGCACTAAAGAATAATTTTATGTTCACCTCATTTCATAACAGAATTATAATTTCCCAATATATTCTAGGTCTATAGTTCTAGTCAACCAAAAATCAGAGAGAAATAACCAATATGCTTTCTTTTTTTTTTTAAGATTTTATTTATTTATTTGAGAGAGAGAGAGATAGCGAGAGCAGGAACACAAGTGGGGGAGGGGGGAGGTGGTGGTGAGAAGCAGGCTTCCTGCTGAGCAGCGAGCCCAATGTGGAGCTCGATTCCAGGACGCTGGGATCATGACCTAAGCCAAAGGCAGATGCTTAACCGGCTGAGCCACCCAGGCACCCCATAGAATAAAGTTTTTCCATCTTCTTTCCCAACAAAAGGTTTCTTAAACTACATGATACCAACTTGTTGATTTGGATGGATAAATTGCTCAGTTAAAAATCTACAAGACTACTGGAAAACCCATCAAGGGTTACAGTTCAAGTAGAAATTCCATATCCCCTCGGCTAGACAGCTTTTATGGGGGGGAAAAAGGTGAGTATGTGCTTCTTTTTCTCCAAGTAAAAAAAAGTCTTACCAAAATAATTATGTACTTCAAACAAAACGAAAATATTTCAAAACTTTAATTTTTCTAGACATATAAAAGAAAAAGATCTTTAAAAGTTGCTTGATTTGGGGGTGACTGGATGGCTCAGTTAGTAAAGCATGCAACTCTTGATCTCAGGGTCATGAGTTCAAACCCCAGGTTGGGCATGGAGCCTACTTAAAATAAAAATAAATAGGGGTGCCTGGGTGGCTCAGTCAGTTAGGCATCTGACTTTTGGTTTCGGCTCAGGTCATGACCTCAGGGTCATGAGATCAAGCCCTGCATCAGTCTCTGCACTTAGTGCAGAGTCTGTTTGAGGTTCTTTCTCCCTCTGCTCTACCCCTCCCACTGCTTTCTCTCTCTCTAAAATAAATAAGTAAATCTTTAAAAAGAAAAAAAAAAAAGAATCAACAAATCAGGTTAGATGAGTGTAGCAGATTGAATAATGGCCACCCAAAGATGTCAGGTCCTAGTCTCTGGAACCTGTAAATGTTACCTTACAAAGAAAAGGGGTCTTTGCAGATGTGATTAAATTAAGGAATTTAACATGGGGAGATTATTCTAGATTATTTGGTGGACCCTAGATCCAATCACAACTGTCCCAGTAAGAAGCAGAGGGAGATTTGGTACACAGAGAGGAGGTGATGATGGAAGGTACAGATTGGAGTCACATGGCCACAAGCCAGAAGCCATCAGAAGCTGGGAAGGGCAAGTAACAGATATTCCCCTAAGCCTCCAGAGGAAGCATAGCTCTAATGATACCTTGCTTCCAGCCCAGTGATGATTTTGGTGTTCTGGCCTCCAAAACTCTGACAGAATACATTTCTGCTGTTTAAATAACCAAGTTTGTGGTAATTTGTTAGAGCATCCTCCAGAAACTAATATAATAGGTTTTGTTATGTACACTAGATTCAACAGATATAAGAAATTTCAAAATTATGTTGCTTTCCTTAAAATAATTCATCATTCTTTAGTTTAAATGTGAGTATATCTTAAAACTTTTTTATGTTATTCCTACCCATCAAGTATAAGTTCTCAGGAGTGGTCACAGGAATATTAACAAGTTTAATATCATCTTCATCTGCTTTGTCCCAGGAGTTAGAATTGCCGCAAGCACAGCTATGACAAGAATTGACACTCTGGACCTAAAATTAAGATCGACAAAAGTTACTTCAAAATCTCTTTTGTGACACTATTTTGCCATCTTTTATATTTTTAAGTTATTTATATAAATCCTATTCCTGGTAAAACAACCCATGTAATTCCTACCTGAAGAAATAAATCTGATTATATTCAGCTAGGAGTCATAAGACCCTAAGAATTTTAAGCCTTTGTTTGCTCAATAATACACAAAGAGTATTTCAAACAAAAATCAGTTATTTCCAAAAAAAGTCAAGCAGTTATTTTTATAGTTTACTGTTTTATTAAGTATTTACTTATAAATTTTATCCACACTTACTTTGGTTTGAGGTAACTAGCTTATTTCCTTTTTAGAATTTATTAACAATGCTGATTCTCTGCTAAACAATAACTAAAATTGAAAAGCCTCTATCATCTTCCCTTCTCTAGCAAGATGCACTGAGCCAATCATTTAGGTCACCTCTATGCAAATGACTACCTAGTCTCTACTTCCAGTTTTGTGTCCTTTTTAAATAAATCTAGGGGCGCCTGGGTGGCTCAGTCAGTTAAATGTCCTACTCGTGATTTCAGCTCAGGTCATGATCTCATGGGTCATGAGATCAAGCCCTGTGTTGGGCTCCATGCTCAGCGGGAAGTCTGCTTGGGATTCTGTCTCTGCCCCTCTCCCCACTCATGGGCGCTCTCTCTTTCTCAAAACAAATAAATAAATCTTTTAAAAAATAAAAATAAAGAAATCTAGCCCTTTTTTCCATCTGATGGAAATATTTGGTGATTCTACTCAGTTCTTCTGCTGACTATATCGAAAAGGAGCTCTGGGGGTGCCTGGGTGGCTCAGATGGTTAAGCAGGATCATGGGATCGAGTCCTGCATTGGGCTCCTTGCTCAGCGGGAAGCCTGCTTCTTCCTCTGCCTGCCGCTCCCCCGCTTGTGCTCTCTCTCTCTCTCTGACAAATAAATAAAATCTAAAAAAAAAAAAAAAGGAGCTCTGTATCTTCCCAAAACAAAAACTTTTCCTCCTCTCAGGTTCACTAATAATACTTCCATCCCCATAATTTCCCAAACTAGAAAACAGAAAGTCATCTTTAACTTCTCTTGCCACACTTCTCATATCCAATTACCAAGTTTTATGGACCCTGTCGCCTCCTTTCCACATCTGTTCCTTGTTTGGGCACTCAGTAAAAGGCAGAAATCTGGGTCCATAGCTCTGGCACTGGAATGATGAGGTCAGCTTAGGCAAGTACAGTAAAGTGATTCTAAAGACTTTCTACTCAAATTTATCATGAAACCCCCTTTCTCTACTTAGTAGTTAAGAAGAACAGCTTCAACTTTCAGTTGAAAAGTTTCAAAACAGAGGCACTTGTCTAACAGATTATAGAGTAAATCCAGATTATAGAATGGGCATATATTTCATTATCCTGCTCAGTTTTAAAGAGGAACTAAAAGCCTGCAGGCCTTTGATCTAGATGTTCCTACCACAGAATAGCCTTTAAAAATTTAGTGTATTTTTAGGCACTTAAGAATGGGGCAGCTATATATTCCAACAAAATATAGAAGGTACAGAATATGGTGTTCAATAATTATTTAAAATAATGAATATACATGATGGTAGAGGCATACCCTCCCAGAAGTATGTATTTAAGAAATTACCAATGTTGTTTGTCTCTAAGGAAGAGAACAAAGAGGATCAGGGACACATTTATCACTATACATTTTTTTTTTTGCCTCAGTAGTAAATGTATATCCTACTTATTTAACAAATTTTTTAACTATATTAAATTTCACCAATACTAACTTTATTTCTCACTTGTCAATCAATACTATATTAATGCTCCAAAGAACAAGGTGAGAAACTCCACATTTGGCTTCAGCAAGCCACACACTTTTACCTACTCAGGCTCATCATTTTGTGACCTAGTACAAAGTCTGGCTGTTATCTTCCAGCTTTTTTGCAGAACATCTAGTTTTAAAGCAATACTTCCACATCAACACTATTCTACAGGATCCTGTGTGTCCACATCACTTACTCAAGAAAGTGGAACCAAACTGGCTGGTTATTCAGCAAAAGGAAAATTTTACTTGCTTTAAGAAAATAGACAAAACCAGATAATTTAAGATTCTTTCCATACTAAGAGCTATCTATAATTATATGACATTTAAACAAATAGATAATAGACACAAAAGTAGATCTATAAAATAATAAATTATTTTCGTTACTTACGGAGGCTAAACTCTGTGCAGAACCTGAGTATTTACTGAAAAGTCCTCCATTAGCATAGTTACAAGACTGAGATCCTTTGTCTTTGGCAGAACTTAAAGATAATGTCAAATTCTGTCTACTACTGGAACAACTTGAACCTACCAAACAAATATATCAATAATATTAGAAGTATTAGTCCAATGATAAATTTCAGGTAAAATCTCAGTAAAATCTCAAAAGTTTACATTATATTCATTCAGAAAGCTTCTAATTTTAAAAGTCACCTCACTCAATTGTGTAAATTATTAAATGTACACCATTATTAAAATCTACATCTCTTCACAACTGCTTTTAACACTGCTAAATTCTGCTTCTTTAAGAATAAAATATTCATCTAATTAATTAGAGCAATATTTGACTGATCTATTGTAATCAGTATAAAAATACTGGCAACTAGGGGTGCCTGCCTGGCTCAGTTAGTGGAGCATGTAACTCTTGATCTTGGGTTTATGAGTTCAAGTTCCATGTTGGGTGCAGAGATTAATTAAAAATAAAATCTTAAAAAAAAATACTGGCAACTATGGACCTTCAAGTTATAAATTTAACAAAATAGGGGCGCCTGGGTGGCTCAGTCATTAGGTGTCTGCCTTCGGCTCAGGTCATGATCCTGGGGTCCTGGGATCGAGCCCCGCATCTGGCTCCCTGCTCAGCGGGAGGCCTGCTTCTCCCTCTGCCTCTCCCTCTGCTTCTGTTCCCTCTCTTGCTGTGTCTCTCTGTCAAATAAATAAATAAAATCTTTAAAAAATAAAAAAAATAGGGCGCCTGGGTGGCTCAGTTGGTTAAACAACTGCCTTCGGCTCAGGTCATGATCCTGGAGTCCCGGGATCGAGTCCCATATCAGGCTCCCTGCTCGGCGGGGAGTCTGCTTCTCCCTCTGACCCTCTTCCCTCTTGTGCTCTCTGTCTCTCATTCTCTCTCTCTCAAATAAATAAATAAAATCTTTAAAAAAAAATAAAAACAAAAAATAAATAAATAAATTTAACAAAATATAAGCACTTCCTTTCCTGAGAATTAAATTACACATTACAATTAGTTTTTATAGTTCTGTCTCCCCTAACCATCTATCTATTAAACTATGGCAGACGCTGTGTCTGTCTTAGTTCATCTTAATGCAACAGTTAAGACACTCCTCATTTCCTGGAATTATATGACCCTGAGCAGGTCACTTAAGTTCTCCTTATCTCAGTTTTCTTTATGTTTAAACACTAATACAGGATGTAGTCCTAATTCATAGGATTGCTAAAGGTAAAATAATGAAGTGAATACACAGCATTTAGTACTACACCTGAGATCTAATAAAATCTCATTAAGTGAGAGCCATCATTACTGTAATGTTCACTGTACTTGGCACAAAATAGTCATTCATTGATTATTTACTAGATAAATTAATCACAAAAGCACATGATTCTTGGGGGCACCTGGGGGGCTCAGTCATTAAGTGTCTGCCTTCAGCTCAGGTCATGATCCCAGGGTCCTGGGATCGAGCCCCGCATCAGGCTCCCTGCTCAGCCGGGAGTCTGCTTCTCCCTCTCCCGCTCCCCCTGCTTGTGTTCCCTCTCTCGCTGTGTCTCTCTCTGTCAAATAAATAAAATCTTAAAAAAAAAATTTTTTTTAAAAAGCATGTGATCCTCTAATAAATTAAAAATAATTAAAAATTAAAAAAAAAGAAATTCAGCATGCTCAAGAAATTATTGTTATTAATACACTTTGGCAGTATGTACTGTATCTCTAACAAAAACTATGGATCTTTTAAAGACCAGCAATTCTACTTCTACTTATATACTAAGATAATAATCAGACAAGTATATGCAAAGCAAAAAACACATTCTAAAGGGAACAAGAGGGAACTGCTTAAATAAATTGGTGTATATATTTACAAATTTAACACTAGGTACATATTAAAAATAATAGCATAGAAATACATTTGTTGACCTAGAAAAACATTCTTACATATTATCAAATATTTTACAAGCAGGCTACAAAGGTATAATCATAATTTTACTATATACCATTTATTTGTACATAATATAGAATTTTATGTCTCAATATATTTAAATGCAAATAGAAATGGATATATGCCATAGTATTATCAGTCATTACTTCTGGGTAGCAGAACATCAGGTGATTTTAATTTTTTGTTTGCTTATCTGTATGTTCTAATCTTTCTAAAATGAATCTGTATTATCTGTGAGTTAAATATTAAGGAAAGGAATTTCAGAGACTAACAGACTGAAATCACTCCAGTTATGATTTATATATAAAATTTCCTTTGTAGACTTAATTCAGCTATCTCCACATACCTTTGTCTGATGCTGCTCTTTTAGTGTATTCAAGTACAAGGTGCTCTGGTTCCCATGGTAGTATTTTTCCTTTCTTCTTTCCACGTCTTCTTTTAAAGTGATGGGCCAGAAAAATTACAGATACAGCACTCACTGCAGTTACCACAAACAACTTTTTTGCTACTGGTGAAAATTTTATCTGGAAAAGATGCAGGTAGACTGAAAAAAGCTTCTTATATTTGTTCACTTAAAATAAAGATGTAAGAACAAAACTTATTCTTAAGCTAAAAGTGAATACTCTATTAGTACTAGTTCTAAGTACTACCGAGAGAATATTATATCACACTCTTTAAATGACAGCTAGCCCAACCTGAATTTTAAAAACAACCAAAATGTATTATTTATTACTTTCTGAAGTTCTTAGGTAAACAATATTACCACAAAAGTCAAAAGGAACACAAAATGATTCAACCCCATTAAAACCTATTGAACTAATGATTTTCCTGCAACTAAATGTCTGAATCATTGCAAGATTTTAAATTACAGGAATAATTAATTCAGAGTTTTGCTTTGTTTTGTTTTTGTTTTTTGAGTAGGCTCCATGCCCAGCATAGGGCCCAACGTGGGGCTTGAACTCACAACCCTGAAATCAAGAACTGAGCTGAGATCAAGAGTCAGACGCTTAACCAACTGAGCCACCCAGGCACCCCTAATTCAGAGTTTTAAAACAAACCAACTTTTTTTTTAAACTATCTGGAAATCTGGACAAACATGAATTAACTCAATTTCTTTTTTTTAAGATTTATTTTATTTATTCATTTGAGAGAGACTGTGCCACCCAGGAGCCCCAAATTAACTCAATTTCTAAATGCTATCTGAATAAGCCCTTTTATGCATGAATTATTCAACAAATATTTACTCAGCATTTTACAATGTACCACACTGTGCTATGAAAATTAAAATTAAAATCTTACTGCAATTTTCTTCAACAAGCAAATATCAATGCCTTTCAATGATCAGGAAGCACTAGGTATAGAGGACACACATCTTGCCTCCTTCAAGCAGGGTGCTAATAGTAGAGACAAATATATTCACAGATAATTACAGTACAGTGTGATAAATACAGTAGTATAAGTATACACTAAGTATCAACATCAGAGCAAGAGGTAATTAACTTTGTCTTAGGGGACAGACACTATCAACAGTAAAAAATACAGGAGAGCAATAAAATAAAGCCATAGTCTTGAGGTGTAGAGCACTGGAAAGAGTGTCACTTCCAAACTCACAATAACAAAAAAGCCAGACAAATGGCAAGTTTTCATTTTTTCTTGGACCCATCACAATGCTGAGGTCAAAGGGCAATCAACTGGCCCTAAAGAGACACAGGTATCTCTGAGATAAGACATAAGCTCTGGCATGCAGAGATAAAACACAGCAGGACATCAGTAAAATGAGTTCAGCTAGTTTGCCTGGTAAATTGGTAAAGACAGTGTGCACTGGTGAGAGAGGATAAAGTACCCCTGGGGAGCAGGGGGGATGCTGCAAAGATAGGGGTAATCCATACTTTTTGCAGGTTTTATCTTCATAAAGCCCATCAGGCTCTACTCACAGAAAAGACTGCTAGAGCCCTAAGTCTCCCTAATGGTGTAGAACTGGAAGGAAACAGGAGTTTTTGTGGAGGGGCATGAACTGCATCAATACCCTTCTCTATACCTTCCAAAGAACAAAACACTTAATCTGTGGGATGCAGCTTCAATTTCCAAAGGAAATTTATACCATTAAATGCTTATATTAAAGAAGAAAGATATCAAATCCATAATCTGAGTTTTTGCCTTAAGAAACTAGAAAAAAGAACAAATTCAATCCAAAGCAAGCAGAAGACAGGAAGTAATAAAGACTAAACAGAAATCAATGAAATAGAAAGACAAATCAATAAAAACAAAAGTGTTTAAAAAAACCAATAGGTTCACTCCCAATAGGTTTCAGGGGGAAAAAATAAAACTGACAAAGCTCTAACCGGTCTGATCAAAAACAAACAAACAGAGAGAGAGAGAGAGAGGGAGAGAGAAAAGACACATATTGCCAAAATCAGAAATAAAAGAGGTGTCATCACTAAAGACCTTACAGATATGAAAAGGATTACTATAAACAACTCTATGCCCATAAATTCAACAATTTTAGATGAAATGGACCAATTTCTTGAAAAACAGAAACTATCAAAATTCACTCAGGAAGAAATAGATAGCAAAGAAACTGAATATGTAGTTAAATAAAACCTTTTAACAAATGATACGGCAAATTCTACTAAGTATTTAAGAAAGAAATATCAATTCCATTCAATGAGGGAATACTTCCCATTTTTTGAAGCCAGCATTATTATTAATATCAAAACCAAGGACATTACAAAAAAATTATGGGATAGTATCTATAATGTTGATTTTATAAAAAATCCTTCACAAAATATTAACATATCGAATCCAGTGATATATAAAATGAATACTATAGATGATCTAGTAGTGTACATCCTAGGAATGCAAATCTGGTTCAACATTCAAAAATCAATCAATGTAACTTACCATAATAACAAACCAAGAAGAAACACCATAATATAATCTCAATAAATTCAAAAAGAACATTTGAAAATATTCAACATCCACTCATGGTTTTTAAAAAACTCAGCAAATTAGGACTAGAAGGTGTGTGGCTTAACTAGTGTCCCCCCAATATTCACATTTACCTTGAATAACAGATTATAATCTTATTTAAAAAGAAAATCTTTGTCCATGTAATTAAGGTAAGAATCAAGATGACACCACATTGTTTTAGGGTGGACCCTAAATCAAATGAGTGTCCTTATAAGGGATTAAAGGACACATAGAGACACAAAAGATAAAGCCATGTGAAGAGGGAGGCAGAGATTACAGTTATGCTGCCACAGCCAAGGAATGCCTGAAGCTACCAGAACCAACATCATATTAAAAGTGGCAGCCAAGGGGCACCTGGGTGGCTCAGTTGTTAGGCGTCTGCCTTCAGCTCGGGTCGTGATCCCAGGGTCCTGGGATCGAGCCCCGCATCGGGCTCCCTGCTCGGCAGGAGGCCTGCTTCTCCCTCTCCCACTTCCCCTGCTAGTGTTCTCTCTCTCGCTGTCTCTCTCTCTGTCAAATAAATAAAATCTTAAAAAAAAAAAGTGCCAGCCAATATAAAAAGCCAAGAAAAAAGAATAAAAGGAATACACATTGGAAAGGAAGAAGTAAAACTCTGTATTTGCAGACAATTTTGATTGTCTACATGGAAAATCCCAAAAAATCTACCTAAAAATCTCCTAGAACTGATAGATAAATAGGCTACAAAGTCAATAACAGCAATAAGCAACTGGAAATGAAATTTAAAAAGCAATACCATTTATAATAGCACCTAGTAAAAGAAAAAGAAAAAAATACTTAGCAATAAATCTAAAAAAAAATCAGTGCTAGTTAACAACAAAACACTGATGAAAGAAATCAACAAAGATAAAAGGAGAGATACATCATGTTCATGGATTATAAAATGTTGTTTCTCTTCATACTGATGTACAAAAACCAAAATAACCCTAATCAAAATTCCAGCAAAAAATTTTTTTAAAGATTTTATTTATTTGTTTGCGGGGGGGAGCACGAGCAGGGAGGAGGGGCTGAGTGGGAGGGAGAAACAGACTCCCTGCTGAGCAGGGAGCTTGAAGCGGGGCTCGATCCCAGGACCCCGAGATCATGACCTGAGCCAAAGGCAGATGCTTAACCAACCCAGGCACCCCCCAGCAAAAATTTTTGTAGGTATTGGTAGCTTATTATTAAAAAAAAAAAAAATTAAGGAAAGGCAAAGGAACTAAAATAACCAAAATAACTCTGAAAAAGAGGAAGTTGGAGAACTTACTCTAGCCAATTTCAAAATTAACTATAAAGCTACAGTAATTAAAACAGTGTGGTATTGACAAAACAAAAGGCATATAGATCAATGCAACAGAACAGAATTCAGAAATAAACCTGTACAAATACAGTCAACCTATTTTTGTCAAAAGTAAATTCAAGGAAGAAATATCTTTTTTTAAAGATTTTATTTATTTGTCAGAGAGAGAGAGAGAACAAGCAGGGGGAGCAGAAGGCAGAGCAGGCAGAGGGAGAAGCAGGCTCCCCAACAAGCAAGGAGCCCCGATGCAGGGCTCGATCCCAGGACCCTGGAATCACGACCCGAGCTGAAGGCAGACGCTTAACCGACTCAGCCACCCAGGTATCTCTCAAGGAAGAAATTTCTTGAAGAAAACATAGAAAATCTATGTAGTCTAGAAATCCACCAAGACCTACAAACGTCCCTCCACAGATAAATGGATAAACTGGTACACCCATACAATGGAATGAATACTCAGCAATGAAAAAGGTCATAATATTCAGACACACAACAATGTGAATGAATCTCAAATGCATTATGTTAAGTGAAAAAAGCCAATTCCAAAAGACTATATACTATATAATTTCACACTACATACAATAATTCACTCATGGATCATAAACCTAAAACTCCAAGAATATAAAATCTAAAACTATAAAAGTTCTAGAAAAAAGCATACGAAAAAATCTTTGTGACCTTTGGTTAGGCAAATATTTCTTAGAGATGACACCAAGAACCTGATCCATTAAAAAAAAAAGAAAAAAGTTGACAAATGGACTTCAGAATTCAAAACTTCTGCTCTTTAAAAGGCATTGCTTAGGGGTGCCTGGGTGGCTCAGTCAGTTAGGCCTCTGGCTCCTGATTTCAGCTCAGGTCATGATTTCAAGGGTCATGGGATCAAGCCTGCACTGGGTTCTGCACTCAGTAGGCAGTCTGTTTGAGATTCTTTCTCTCCCTTCCTTCTGCCCTGTCTCCTGCTCGCACAGCTCTCTCTCTAAAATAAATGTTTAAAAACATCCATCCATACATAAATAGCACTTTCCAGAAGTTGAAAAGACAATCTACAGACTAGAATAGTTACAAATGATAGATCTGATAAAGGAATCGTACCCAAGGTATATAAGAAATTCTCAAAACAACCCAATTAAAAAATGGGCAAAAGCTTTGAATAGACACATCAGCAAAGATTTACGGATGGCATATAAGCATATGAAAGCATGTTCAGGGGCGCCTGAGTGGCTCAGTCGTTAAGCGGCTGCCTTCGGCTCAGGTCATGATCCCAGGACCCTGGGATTGAGCCCCACATCGGGCTCCCTGCTCAGCGGGAAGCCTGCTTCTCCCTCTCCCACTCCCCCTGCTTGTGTTCCTGCTCTTGCTGTGTCTCTCTCTGTCAAATAAATAAATAAAATCTTTAAAAAAAAAAAAAAAGAAAGCATGTTCAACATTACTGGTCATTAGGGAAAATCAAATTAAAACCACAATGAGATTCTGCTATTCTATTAGAATAGCTAAAATGAAAAGACTGGCCATACCAATGATATGGCCACTTTGGAAGAAGTCTGGCATTTTTTAAAAAAATTAAATATATCTCATGGTGCCTGAGTGGCTCAGTTGGTTAAGCATTCACCTCTTGTTTTTGGCTCAGATCATGATCTCGCTGCTCAGTGAGGAGTCTGCTCCATATTCTCCCTCCTTCTCCCTCCCTCTCTGTCCCTCTCTGCTTGCTCTCTTTCTCAAATAAAATTTTTTTAAAATGTTTAAAAATTTTTTTAATTAAATATATCCCTATCTTATGATTCAATTGTTCCACTCCCAAGAGAAATGAAAGCATATGTCCATACAAAGACTTGTATGGGAATATTCTTAGCAGCTTTACTTACAATTAAAAAATAAAAACAGGAAACAACCCAATGTCTACCAACAGCTGAACAAACTGTGGTATATCCATACAATGGAATACTATGCAGTGATGAAATAGAATTAACTATTGATATACGCAACATGCATATATTTCAAAGTCAGACTAAGTGAAAGAAAAAAAGACAAAAGAAAGTACATATTGTATGATTACATTTTATATAAAACAAAATGCAAACAAATCTATAGTGATCAAAAGCAGATCAGTGGTTGCCTGGGGGAAAGTGAGGGAGGGGACTTAGGGAGATGCAAAGGGAGAGACTACAAAGGGGAATGAGAAAATTTGGAGATCGTGGATATGTTCATTATCCTGACTGTGGCAAGAATTTCACAGATATAGGGACGCCTGGGTGGCTGTCAGATGAGTGTCTGCCTTTGGCTCAGGTCACGATCCCAGGGTCCTGGGATCAAGTCCCACATCAGGCTCCTTGCTCAGCAGGGCCTGCTTCTCCCTCTGCCTGCCTGCGCTCGTTCACTCTCTCTGACAAATAAATACATAAAATTAAAAAAAAAAAAAGAATTCACAGGTATAATATACACATGTATGTTAAAACTTAAATTGTATTTTAAATATGGACAGTGCAATGTGTGTCAATTATACCTCAATAAATCTGTTTTTAAAATAACATCTGGATTCTACACATAAAAATTGCTCATTTTCAGGGCGCCTGGGTGGCTCAGTCAGTTAAGCATCTGCCTTCGGCTCAGGTCATGATCCCAGGGTCCTGGGATCGAGGCCCACATCGGGCTCCCTGATGAACAGGGAGCCTGCTTCTCCCTCTCCCTCTGCCTACCGCTCCCCCTGTTTGTATTCTCTCTGTCAAATAAATAAATCAAATCTTAAAAAAAAAAATTTGCTCATTTTCTGGAATACCAGAAATGATTTACTTGCATTTGCCATTAGCATGTGGCCTCAGTGACTATGATCTAACAAAAAATTTAAAACTATCCTTACTCTACTTTTCCTCCAAGTCCATTTAAATTCCTTCAAAACTATCAAGAAAATATAGAACATTCCAATACCACCTCAAACTTTTTTCCCTTCACAAACTCTAAGAATTATTCTCTTAAGCAATGTCTCTATTACAGGCATTAGCAAATTTTTTTTTAAGATTTATTTATTTGAGAGAGGGAAAGAACTGGGGGGAGGGGCAGAGGGAGAAAGAGAGAGTCCCAAGCAGACTTCACACCAAGTGTGGAGCCCGACCCAGGGCCGGATCTGAAGACCCTGAGATTATAACCCAAGCCAAAACCAAGAGTTAGATGCCTAACCAACTGCACCACCCAGGAGCCCCATAAGTTTTTATTTCTTTAGATTTGTTTTTCCCTCTGGAACCATACCTTCAGTGTTAAGAGCAACTAAATGAGATTTGGGAAAAAAACCAACAGTTCCTTCAATCTGGATGCCAAAGACCCAATAATAAAATAAATTCTAAAAATAGCATTATTATTGGGGCAACTGGTTGGCTCAGTCAGTGAAGCATGGAACTCTTGATCTCAGGGTTGTGAATTCAAGCCCCACACTGGGTATAGAGATTAGTTAAAAATAAAATCTTAAAAAAAATTTTTAATTAAAAATAAAAGTAGCACTATTATTAAGAACATCTTAATTTTCAGTATCTTTTATAAACCGCCATGACCTCATTATCAAAAAAATATTAATCTTAGATCAAATGTAAAAATTAGTATTTACTGCAGAAGTAAATGTAAGATAAGAAAATTAAGACCTCCATTAAAGTAAATAATCTATTAATAAAGGCCCAATCACAGTTAAGTGATAGTGTCTGCTTAAATTGTCAGTTCTAGGGGCACCTGGGTGGCTCAGTTGTTAAGCATCTGCCTTCGGCTCAGGTCATGATCCCAGGGTCCTGGGACTGAGCCCCGCATCAGGCTCCTTGCTCAGCGGGAAGCCTGCTTCTCCCTCTCCCATTCCCCCTGCTTGTGTTCTCTTGCTGTGTCTCTTGCTGTGTGTCTCTCTGTCAAATAAATAAATAAAATCTTAAAAAAAAAAAATCGTCAGTTCTATATCCAAGGGCACTGAAGTTAAAGAACCACTATGATATAAATACGAAATTAAAACTACTCCATCAGGGCGCCTGGGTGGCTCAGTTGGTTAAGCGACTGCCTTTGGCTCAGGTCATGATCCTGGAGTCCCTGGATCGAGTCCCGCATCGGGCTCCCTGCTCAGTGGGGAGTCTGCTTCTCCCTCTGACCCTCCCCCCATCTCATGTGCTTTCTCTCTCATTCTCTCTGTCTCTCAAATAAATAAATAAAATCTTTAAAAAAAAAAATAAACACAACATCTTTAAAAAAAAAAAACTACTCCATCAGACATATAATGTTCTTTACTAATATAAATTCAAATACAATAAAAATCAATTCACTTTTATTAAGACCCAAGTTCTGTTTATATGTTAGGTATTATTTTTATATAAAAGACCTATTGAAGTTTACAGTCATAATCTCATGAAAAAAGAAACCTTTTCCATGACAAAAAAAGCAACAAATTTCCCAGAGAAAATGTTTATCCTAAGTAATCTAGAAAACACAACGTTTGAAAGTCTCTAATATTACTCTTGCCTATCACTTCTTGTTTTGTTGCTTTTTTCCCTCCCAGAGGGAAGTCAATTGCTTCCTATATCATTGCCTGGAACATTGGAAATAGCATCTCAGAATCCCAAAGCTCAGAGGGGCTTTCTATGGTGATACAGTCCATTTCCTCACCTCCAGGCAAATGAGAACTAGACACATGTCCTATTCACTCAACATGAATTGAGCATCTATTTATGGCCCAGACACTGAGAATACAAAGGAAAAGAAAACTACTCCTTATGCTCAGATTTCACACTTCATAACCTGATGCTATTGTTTAATGCTCTTGTCAAGTCCCCTACCATCTAATGTTCTCTGGAGACAGAGAATAGTTATGCACCAGTTTCCTGCTCCAATAACTTTATTTCCCTTTATTCAGCATAAAGAATTCAGTTGATCTATTCCTCAAACACAGTACTTACACCTTTCTTTGGGGGAGAAAGGGCAGTTTCTACAAACTTTATTGAGGTTCTAAGCTCAGTAAGGGCTAAGAACTATGCCTAGATCTTGCTCACCACTTTATATCTTGACCGAAACACAGTAGAGGCTTAATAGGTATACTTTGAGTGAATCTCTCTGATAACTAGAAAACACTACATGCAAACTGTAAACTCTTGAATAAACAGGAATAACATCTTCCTCATAGGGTTGTTTTGTTTAGATAACATACATAAAGTAATATCTGACACATAGCAGGCATTAAAAAATGTGAGCTATTATTTAATGTTAATTTATTTTAATTAAAAAATGTTCAACAGTTTGAACCTATATTTTTATTTTTTTTGAAGATTTTATTTATTTATTTGAGAGAAACAGAGCACAAGCAGGGGAGGGGCAGAGGGAGTGGGAAAAGCAGACTCCCCGCTGAGCAGGGAGCCCAACATGGGGCTCAATCCCAGGACCCCAAGATCAGGACCTAAGCCGAAAGCAGACACTTAATGACTGAGCCACCAAGGCACCCTGAAATAATTTTAGATTTACAGAAAAACTGCAAAGATAGTATCTTTGCATCACTTATTTTCCTGAAAATCCATCACTTAGGATTTTCCTGATGCTAACATCTTATAAAACTAAAAAATTAACATAAAATAAAACTAAAAAAACAAACATTAGTACAATATTATTAAACTATAGACTTTATTCTGATTTCACCAGTTTTTCCACTGATGTTCTTTTTCTATTCCAGGACCAATTCAGGAAGCCACACTGCATTTAGACAGATTTTTATTTTTTAAGTGCTCAGTTAATTCTTTGTCTTTCTCACTTAACACTCTGAATTTGGAGAATCAACTAAACTACTTATCTCTTTATGTTGTGTTTTCCAGCTGAAAAACAGAATCTGCTTGTATTAACATGATAAAGTAATACCATCTTAATGACCTTAAGGATACCAGAATAATCCTTAAGAAAACTACAGAAGCAAAAGAGACTTAAGTATTTTGTTTAGAGTATGTATTCACTAAATGAAAGAACAAATACTTGGAAAATGTATTATTCCTTAAGTAAATGACAGGTAAATATAATAGGAGTTAACATTTATTGGGGTGCTCACTCATCTTTATTGCATGTCAAACATGATAAATTGGCTTCAAAGAGGTTAAGTAACCTGCCAAAGATCACACAATTCCACAGTGGTGAAACATGAATCAAGATGCATCATCGAAGGTGTTTAAATCCATGCATGTCTTGCATCATCTATTAAAATTACTTCAGTCACACAGATGACATCTCACTATGCAATTAAATATATAACTGAATTGCATCCAACATGGCTTCTCAATTTTTGGAGGCTGAACTAATGAACAAAAAAATCTTACATGTCTTTTTATTTTAAAAAAATCAATCCGATTCTAAAGTTACAGAACAAGAGCTCTGAGCTTTTCCTTAGTCAACAAACTTTTTCGGCATAGGCCAAGTAGTAAATATTTTAGGCTTGTGGAACATATAATCTCTACCGCAACCACTTAGCTCTGTTGTTATAGTGCAAAAGCAGTCACAGATAATACATTAACAAATGAGTATGGCTGTGTTCCAATAAAACTTTACTTGCAAAAACAGGTGGTGGCCTTGATTTCACTTAGAGGCTGTAATTTGCTGACCTATCTTAGGGCACTGATAGCATGGAATGAGTTTTGAATACTAAGTGCCATGGCTGAGAGTAAAAAATGTATCCTTAAGTTTACCTGCAATGACTCTTTATATTATTTTTAAAAATATCTCATGGAACAAGTTGGCCGATACACCTGGCCTCAGAAAATTACTCTTAGCATTGAAAAGTAGGTAGTATAGTAGAATCATATACGCAAAGGATACAAAAGTAATTTCTAAAGAAGAAATACCAAATGCTAATAAACATTTAAAAAAACTAACACTCTGATTTCTAGACTGTGAAAAAAGACATCATCAAATGATTAAGATTGATGAAGACTGTGCATTGGTACAGCCAATCTGCAGAGCAACTTAGAAATGACAAACAAAAGCCTTGAAAATATTCATAATTAATACAAATTGCTCTTAAATCTATGAAAAGATTCTCAGCTTAACATATAAGATATAAAATTAAAATCATGATGAAATACCATTCTCACCTACCAGAATGGCAAAACTCCCCAAATTTGGGAAGTACAAAATAATACTATTCCTACAGAAGGCAATTTAATAGTATCTATCAAAATTCAAATACATTTACTCTTTGGCCCAGAAATTCAAAGTCTAAAAATTTATCCTGTGCCTATACCTGTACCCCACGCCTATGCCTATATGAATTGAGGTGTATCAAACTTACTCACTATATAACTGTTTGTAACAGTACAAGATCAGAAATGACACAAATGTTCATGTATACAAATACTACATAGCTGTATGAATAAAAAAAAGAAAAAGATCTATATATATTAATACAGAAAGATCTCCAGGAAATAATTTAAGTATAAAAAAGCAGGAACATAGGTAGTGCAGGTAAACTAAATGATACATTCTCTACTCTCAGCCATGGTACTTAGTATTGACATTTACTTATTTATTTTTAAGATATTATTTATTTATTTGAGAGAGAGAGAACACAAGAGGGGGGAGGGTCAGAGGGAGAAGCAGACTCCCTGCTGAGCGGGGAGCCCAATGTCAGACTCGATTCTGGGACTCCAGGATCATGACCTGAGCCAAAGGCAGTTGCTTAACCAACTGAGCCACCCAGGAGCCCCATGGTACTTAGTACTCAAAACTCATTCCATGCTTTCCTCTTTTATAAGAAAGAGGAGAAAATAAGTATATAATTGCTTTTGCAGATATGTGATTAAGGAAACCCTAAAAGATATTCAAGTAATCCAAATGGTTACCTGTAGGAAGTAGATGGGGACCAAGACAGTAAAACCTCTCCATGTATGTATATGTACGTGTGTGTGGTTTTGATATATGAACCATATAAATGTATTAGCATTTTAAAGAATAATACACATTTATAAATAATACATTTTAAAGAATAATATTACTTTAGGATCATTGTAAGGATTAAATAAATTTGTAAATGTACCTAATATAAAATGTCTAGCACAGTGCTTTACATACAGTGGAGCTGCTAGTCTCCAAATGTCATCCAAACAGTATGATAACATATACAATAAAAGAATACCAAATATTTAGACTCAATATTTTCATCTCTAGAAATACACTATCATAAAAAAATCTAAAAATTGGACAGACTTATATATAAATAATAAACTGTTGAAACAAACCAGAAACACAAAAACAGAGAAATATTCAATAGACTATAGTACATCTATATTCATAAAGCATTTCTAATAACAGAAAATGCTCAAAATATAGAACTTTATAATCTCAAATGGGGGAGCGGTCTGGGGAGTGGAGGGCAGAGAGATATTTACAAAAATAAAAGACTTAGAGAAGGTATAGCAAATAAGCTTTTATAAAAGAACTGTTGATAATTTTTTTTCTCTTTTAATTCTCTTCCATATTTTTCAAATTTTCTTTTAAGCATGTAGTCCTGAAAAAGGAGAGAAAGGAAAAGAGAAAAAATGGATTTGGGGATCACAGAAGTACGAGTTAAAAACTCACATTATTATTTGCACTTTTAAAATAGGCTCCACACCCAGCTTGAACTCACGACCCTGAGATCAAGACCTAATCAAGAGTCAGATGCTTGGGGCGCCTGGGTGGCTCAGTCATTAAGCAAGTGACTCTTGATTTCAGCTTAGGTCCTGATCTCAGGGTCCTGAGATCAAGCTCTGCGTGGGGCTCAGTGTGGAGTCTGCTTGTCCCTCTCCCTCCCTCTGCTTGCACACTCTTTCTCTCTCAAATAAATAAAATAAAATAAGAATCTGATGCTTAACCAACTGAGCCACCCAGGTACCCCTATTATTTGCCCTTTTAGACAAGTCGATGAAGCTCTTGAAGCCTCCAGATCTGTAAGATGGAGATGATTTCCAAATTCCAGGGTTACTTAGTGGATTACAGACATTTTATGTATAAAGGACATAAATAATGTCTTAAATATAGTGACCACTAGGTAGTAATTACTATTCTCATACCTCTTAACTGTGCAACATCCTTTCCTATACACATGTAAAATTACACTATATTTCACCCATCTGAGATACTATTCATTTTAATATGTAAGCAAGTTTTACAAATATTGAAATGTCAAAAATGATCATCTTGGATTTGATGATATTTGGTATAACTTTAGTGAACTAAATGCCACTTTCCATATGTACCTTTTTCTTTAGTACAATGAAGCACAAATTGCATTAGAAGCAAATATTAAAAATAAAGGGACTGCTCCCATGGAAGATATACAAATGGATAATAAGTGCATGAAGAGATGCTCAACATCACTAATCACTACGGAAATGCAAATCAAAACCACAATGAAATACCAACTCATACCCATTAGGGTGGCTACTATCAAAAAGCCAGAAAATAACAGGTGTTGGTGAGAATGTGGAGAAACTGGAACCCTTGTCCACTGCTGGTAGAAATAAAAAGTGAATGTGGAGCCATTATGGAAAACAATATGCCAGTTCCTCAACAAATTAAACATAGAATCACCGTATGATCCAGCAATTTCACTTCTAGGTATATATCCAAAAGAACTGAAAGCAGGGACTTGAATAGATATTCATACAATTATGTTTATAGCACCATTATTCACAAGAGCCAAAAGATGGAAGTAACCCAAATGACCAGCAGTGGATGAATGGATAAACCAAATGTGGTTTATGTCCATAAAATCAAATGTTATTCAACCTGGGAAAAGAAGGAAATTCTGACATGCTACAAAATGGATGAAACTTGAGGACATTATGCTAAGTAAAATAAGCCAGTCCCCCAAAGACAAATATTACATAATTTCATTTATGAGGTACCAGGCTCCCTGCTCAGTGGGGAGTCTGCTTCTCCCTCTCCCTCTAACCCTCCCCCCGGCTCGTGCTCTCGTTTGCTCTCTCTCAAATGAATAAATAAAAAATCTCTTTAAAAAAAAGGACTATTTTTTCTACTTTAATTTAATTTATTTATTTAAGTAAACTCTACACGCAACATGGTGCTCGAACTCATGACCCCAAGATCAAGAGTCACTTGCTCTTCCAACTGAGCCAGCCAGGCACCCCAGAACTATTTTTTTAAAGTAATACAATCTCCTTTAAAAAGTTCTTAATATGATAACAACAAGAAACCATGAAATAAAAACCAAGTTAAGTATTAAACTACCTTAATAAACATTTTGACTGAACCATTTAAAACCTCAATTGAAATTTAAATACTGTAAACAAAATACTATGCTCTGAGCAATAAACTTATTATTCAACTTTATGTTTCTTTCTTTTTTTTTTTTTACCTGGGAGAGAGAATAGTACCAAGACAGAGGAAGATCAAACACTCTTAGTACTGCTGTCTTCAAGGAAAACTGTGATTCGCTTACTGTTTCTTCTGACATGACTCCTCTTCTAATCTTCATTAAATGAAACATAAAAACATATGAGCCACTAAATGAAAGATACAAATTGAATATTTAACTCTATCAGTTTTTTTTGCAGTTAATTATTCATGATATACTTCCCTGAAGAAAATCATGAGCCAAATTTATCTGAGCTAAAAGTTTATTTATTAATCACCAAAGGACCCAAAAAGAAAATGAGTTAGATTTGAACTAAGAGTTCAGGTAACACATTTTCCTTAGAAAATTTCAGGTTCTAGATTCTCTTTTTTCTGGTTAAACATTTCGGCTTTTAAACAGTAATTTAAAACTGATTTCTTCTCACCTATTTCCTACAAGGGAATCTGATTAGAACCAGGACCCTTGGGGCTAGAAAGTAAACTCAGTTCACTGAACTTCGGAACTCAGGGACTTATTCTTCTACTAGCCCATTTTAAAGATCTTCAAAGAAATGCCACACATATGCTATGAAATTTTAATATTGTTTTAATACCTATTTCTATTGAAACCAAAGAAAGAGAAGTCAGATGTCTACAGAGAAAGCAGCTATCTCTCAGAAAGGCCCTTAAAGGTAGCAGAACCTTCATAGAAACATGATGGTTCAGGCTCTGGGTCCATGCTTTTCAAAGCCAGAAACTCAATTTTATCTTTGTATCTAGCTGGACATACACTAAACAAATTCACATAGTATTGATGTATAAATTAGCTTACAAATTTATTCATTTATAATAAGGAAATATACTATCCAGTAAAAGAATACTTATACATGTCATCAAAACATACCCTCTCTAAAATAAAAAACTGTAAGGAGCTAAATTTAAAAAAAAAAGTTAAAAAGGCTGCCTGGTGAGTACAAAATTAATGGATCCTGAGGAATATTTTATCTAGGCCAATTAAAAGCCTGAGACAGGTCTCTGGTACACAAGAGAGTAGGCTTCTCCAGTAACCAGAATGTTTACATCTGCCAAATCTAGTATTTCTTTTCCTTGAATAGGACCACATAAACATACCTAAAGAGAAAATAAAAATCATTAGCAATCTCTCTATAAAAAGCTTATTGGCTAGCTATACTTTAAGTCCTTTATTTCTGCGTATCTCTCTCCTCTTTTTGTAGACTCCAACAAACTACCCTTTTGTTAATATCTTTTCTTCACACAAGTATCAAAACCACTGATTAAGCAGTAGTTCCCTTTCAAACCAAACACAGTAATACTTCTTAAGGTGGGTTACTGCTACTGACACTAACCTTATTCCCTACTAGTGACACTCACAGAGTATAAATTTAATCCCCCCCCCATATTCTAATTACAATGTTCAGGCTCAGTATAATTCTAATTGAAGTACATTTATTCCAACCAACAAACTTTGACATAAACATATTACTGAGAAAACAAAGGAATCCATGAAGAAACAATTAAACAAGAGAAAAATGGTCCTCTGGGGAATGAGACTAGGGGTGTAAGGGAGGTTGGGCAAGGAATCACTCCTTTTCATAAGTCTTCTCAAATATTTAATTTTTTAAGCACCTACATTTGTCACTTTCTTTTAAATGTTACACTAAAAAAAAAAAAAAAAAAAAAAGCACACTTATCCTGTCCGCCCCCAAAACTGACAACTGCTTGAGAAACATTTTTAGTAGTTAAATAGATTCTGGATCATTAAGCCATCTATGCTACATTTAAAAAAAAAAAATACTGAGTAATTCACTCAAAGTGACTTTCTCCATAATAGAGGGTTCGAATTTTTTAAGCAGAGGAGAAAGAAAATAAAGCAAACATTTCAATTTAAGCTGCCGGGGTTTTCTTAAAAGAGTTCTGACAAATCTCCTTTTTTGCATTCTAACTACCTCATTCCCTTTAACTTAAAATCACTGAGGGAATGATTCTAAACTTAACAATTGAATAATGTAAAAAAAAAAAAACCAAACTAATCATTTCATTTGCTTTCATAAGTATTAAGATGAACACCAAGGCAGTTTAATTATTCAAATTTGTAGAGAGACTAAAACATCACCAAAAATACCGTATTATGTAATATTACTCGCTTCTCTCCAGCTAACCACTGCGGAGCTAAAAATGTGTGAGTTTGTTTCTTAAACAACCTAAAATTCTATTCTACAGCTTGGACTTTATAATTTCAGCAAAAATGAAAGTCTGAAATACCCTAAAAAAATTTGACGTGAAGCCTAAACCCATACAACAGAACTCAGAAAAACACAGCAAAAATGCTTTGTTGCAATCATGAAAGAACAGTAATAATGAAAGTCTGGGCAAGAGCAAGATCTTCTGGAGTCCTCCCTCCAGAATATAAATGTTGAGCAACTTTATTTACAGAAGGGTCCCAACGCCACAATCCTCCCAATGCTGCATTATTCTCTGAAAGCACCTGCAAAGAAAGCGTAATCTTCCTCCATTCAAAAACCACTCCCTGCTCAAACCACTGGCATTCAAACAGAAACATGGACCAACCAGCGGCACCCACCTCCAACAAGACCCCCACCCCCGACCCCCACAGCAGTCTCCTCAGCGGTCTCCCTTCTTTACCAAGGGACCAGAAAAGGGGCCTCCCGCAGGATCGCCCGCCCAGGCCCTCAGTCAGACTCGGAGCGGTCGGGAGCCCACCCTGATTCAGGGCCTCCCCCTGGCGTTGGGACTTCCCTGGCTTTCTGTTCCTTCACCCGCACTGGGAATCTTGAGGGCCAAGGCCGGGACCCTAGCCCGCGCCCCACCACGCCCACCACGCCCAGTCCCGCTGCCTCGGCCCCGCCAGCGTAGCGACCCCACCCGCCCCAACGCCCGCCCCCTCCACTTTTGTACCTGGTGCTCCAGGCCAGGTGCGGCTGGCCCAAGCCTGCTTCCCCGCCGCAGCCCCGCGCTGAGCAGCCGCCTGGCCGCGGGGGCGGAGTCCTTCCGGGGTCAGCGTTGGGAAGGTGGAAAGAATGTTGGCGGGGGCCTTCTAGCCTTTCTGCGTGAGGGGCTACGTGTGAAGCCGCTCCCGCCATTTTTGTTTAGGGCAGGAGATTTCTGCCTTGCTAAAAGGATCTAAGAACCACTTAAGAAAAACTGCGTTTTTACAATGCTGTTAACTGGTATCGTATTCCGTGGCCTTTTGAGGGATCTAGGACTATTCGGTGAATCTGGTGAAAACTAGGGGACATTACCCCAGAAAAATACTCATAGACACGCTCATACATTGTTTAAGAGAAAAAATATATGCAGTATATACAAGTTCAGACGCCCCAAAGCAATACATGGATCCCAGATTAAGAACTTCTACTATATATCCGCAGCACTTAAACGAATGAATGTTAAGAGGCATTCTAACCCTGTATGATGAAGTTATTGATTTCAATTACTCTTTTTCTCCATGTTTCCCACTGAATTAGAATATGTAAATATGGACAACTATGAGTTGTTAGGCAGAGTATGTATACCCTGTTCTGAGGTTCTAACACACAGTAAACAAATGGGGGATCGGGTGGTGGGGGAATGGAGAACGACAACAAAAAAAGATGCTGTTTCCATGTGCAGTCTTCAGCCAAAACATTCCACCAAAACTGCGGATTTAAAACTTCCAATTGCTGAGCATATTTGTGGTGAAATGTCAAAACAATTTTGTAAGGATAACTAAAACGTGACAGCAGTTTTTACTATTCCTACCTAAGAAATGAATAATCATTTCTGTTAGTTTTCAAAATTCCTGTTTAGTCAAATGGGAAATAGGGAGGGAGAATGACAATGCTATGTGTGACATTGTTAGATAAATAATAACTGAAAGTGTGCAGAAATCTATGTGAAAATATTTTGCACTTATAAAGTAAATGGTACTGTTGACATCTGAAGAACCTGGAATTTGTGAGTCTGTTTTTTGTTTATTCTCCCAATCTCCTTTCTGCTGCCTCCTCCCTACTTCCCACAACTTCCAAACCCTCAGCATAACGGGAAGAGCGGTAGTAATTATAACTACCACTTAAAGCAACTTTACTGAGAACATGATCTCTTTTAATTCCACAATAAATGTTATGAAAGAGATATTAGTATATACCCATTATGGATTTTGCTCTTTAACAAGGGAACAAGAAATACCATATTTTCATTACTTTTCTAAATCAATGTAATTTGCTCCAAGTCTCCCTTCTCCTGGGTTGGCAGAGTATTTAATTGCTAAAATTAATGAAGGGAAACCTCACTAAAGTGGACTCAAGATGATATAAGGACAAGCTGGAAGGGAAAGCTTTACCACTCAATGTCAGTTAGGGAAAGAGTCATCAGTCACAGGCCCCAACAGGAAAGATACACATTGCATCTTCCACAAGAAATCGACTACGGCAACCCAGCCAGGGAGGAACCATCATCATCCCAAACCCTTGCTTTTCTCCAAGGGACTTTTGCTCAAAACAACCCTTCCCATCTTTCTCCTCTGTAAGATAATGTTCTTCTCCTGTGTTTGTTAGACTTGCCTATGGCTTTGCCATACCTTGCTTGTCTCAAATTGCAATTCTCTGTTATCCCCGAATAAGCCTATTTTTGCTGGTAAAATAATTGACTATTTTATTCTTAAGGTTAATACACAATCTTAGTCGTTAGTAGGTACATCAGTTAGGATGCTGTTAGCTACCAGAAAAAAGAAAACCAAATAGTGGCTTAAACCATAGGACAGGGTATTCCATATGGATGCAGCATCAGGGAGGCACAGTCTCTTATTTGGATATGATACCTTTTTTTTTTAAGATTTTATTTTTTTTTAAATAATCTCTACCCCCAACCAACATGGAACTTGAACTCACAACCTGGAGATCAAGAGTTCTGTGCTTTACTGGCTGATGCAGCCAGGTACCCCTGGATATGATGTCTTATGTTATCCTGGCCCAGGAGAAAAATGGGGCTTGGTTAAATCTAAAGGTGTGTCCCTCACCCTAAGTGAGGGGAATCATTAGTCAACCATCAATGAATTTGTAAGATCCAATATGTATAGTACCAAAATAATGCTGTAGTTTTAGACTGCCCACGTTCAAGTCCTTTCTCCACCTCTTACTAGGTGTGTGGTCTTAGGCCAAGTACTTAACATCTTGATGCCTCAGTTTCCTCATTGGGGTATTAGGAAGATAAATGTAATAGTTCTTGTAAAGCACTAAGATTCTTATGAAAATTTTTAACTTGAGAAGTAACTCCATGGGATCTGAGGATAAAACTTTATTGCCATATAATTGATTTCCTTTGTAATCCTATACATTTTGTTTTATGCATGTAGAAATGTTATGTGAGAAGGGGGTCCCTAATTTACCATTTACCAGAATGTCAAAGGGGTGCAAGATACCAAAAAATGGTTAAGAACTTAGAACAATCCTGGCACAAATTTCTAAGATGTAGGTCATATTCAGTGGGACTTTTCCATCCCCTTTGGCAGAAGCTCCAAAGCTAAAAGAAATACCTGCTGGGAGGTGCCTGGGTGGCTCAGTCAGTTGAGTGTCTGCCCTTGGCTTGGGTCATGATCCCAGAATCCTGGGATCAAGTCCTGTGTCAGACTCCCTGCTCCTCGGGGGGCCTGCTTCTCCCTCTGCCTCTCTCTCTCTGTCTCTGTCTCTCATGAATAAATAAATAAAATCTAAAAAAAAAAAAGAAGAAAGAAAGGAAGGAAGGAAGGAAGAAAGAAAAAAAGAAAGAAAGAAAGAAAGAAATAGATACCAGGCGCTTGGGTGGCTCAGTCGGTTAAGCATCTGCCCTTGGCTCAGGTCATGATCTCAGGGTCCTGTGATCCAGCCTGCATCTGTCTCCCTGCTCAGTGGGGAATCTGCTTCTCCCTCTCCCTTTGCCTCTCCCCCCCCACTCATGCTCTCTCTCGTTCTCACCTCCTCTCTCTCTTAAATAAATAAATAAATAAATAAATCTTAAAAAAAGAGAGAGAGAAATAGATGCCAAGTGTCTAAATATTCTTAAAAAGGATGCTAGACCAACCACACAGGGCATGCTAGGAATAACATGAAGCCCCTTTAGCAATCCTCAGTCCTCACATACCTCCAGGGAATGATAAAGCAGAATTGATCAAAGAAGACTGAAAAATGAAAATGCCTAAGAGACAGTTTTCTGGAGTGCTGTGTGTTTTCCTCCCCCTTCCCCAAAAGTGAGGAGAGGAGAGTGCATATCCCATCTTACCCCCACCTCAAGCCAAGTGAAAGAACTTACAGAAACTCAGACAATTTTTTTAAAGATTTTATTTATTTATTTGACAGAGAGAGAAAGAGAGAACTCAAGTAGGCAAAGCTGCAGGCAGAGGGAGAGGGAGAAGCAGAACCCTTGCTGAGCAGAGAGCCCAATGCAGGGCTCGATCCCAGGACCCTGGGATCATGACCTGAGCCAAAGGCAGATGCTTAACTGACTGAGCCACCCACGGGCTGCAAACTCAGACCATTTGACTCTGTGCTCTGTAGTTTATGTCGCCTGAAAAGTACAAAGATAATAGACTATTCAAAGAGGTCTTTGATGGCAGAGCAGAGAGAGGGCTGCAGTGGAAGTGGCCTGTATTACAATTTTGCAAGAAAAATTATCCTGGGGGCCATGTGAATGCCACAGAAGATAGCCAGACTTGAATGACCTTAAGAGGTTGTATCTTTGAACCATGAGCTAAGTGGACTATCCAAATGGTTAACCACAAATTTTTGTCCCCAGTGGTAAGAAATAATACAGTAAGAGGTCCCAGCAAGAGGGGCACTCATTGAGGAACCCACAAAAGGGCCCTATAAGAAAAAAGCCAGCATTTAGGAATGAGTCACATGCAGAAGGCAACCAAGTCAGATTTAATGCACTGATTGTGTATATCTGACATTTCATTTAAGGTATTTAGGATCACTGCTCACATTAATATATGGCCAATGAACTTCGTGAACTATCGGTGGAAACAGCAGTTATCAAGTAGAAACATTAAGCCTGACCAAAGTCTAGCACTTTAGTTAAAAACAATTAAATAGATTAATTATTTTAGGTAATTCTTATATGCAATTACTTTTTCCATTAACTGCTAAAACCTGGCAGAGTCTCCAGAAATAACTTGGGGCCTCCTTTTAAATCTATACAATGCCAAAGGGTGTATACTGGCCATTATATCTTTGTTCTCATTAACCACCCGTAAGTGTTTGGCAGACTCCTCCACAAGTCAGAACTAAGCTGACCAAGGCATTTAGAACTCAGACTATGGTTCCAGATGCTAATTTAGAGTGTGACTGTATACATCCAAATATTACAGATTCAGTTCCTCAAAATATTAAACATAGTGATACCATGTGACCCAGCAATTCCATCCCTAGATAATACACAAAAGAAAGTAAAGATATATCCACATAAAACTTGTACATGAATGTGCATAACAACATTATTCATAATACCTAAAAAGTGAAAACAACCCAAATGTCCAACAACTAATGAGTGGATAAATAACAAGTAGTATATCCATATAATGGAATATTATTTGATCATAAAAAAGGAATGGTGTACATGCTACAATGTGAAAACATGCTAAGAAGCCCATCATAAAAGATATATATATGTATGTATAATATAGTTCTCTTTATATGAAATGTCCAATATAGGGAAATCTATAGAGACTGAAAGTAGGTTAGTGGTTGCCTAGAGCTGGAAGGGTTGTGGGAAAATGGAGATTGCTGTTAAAGGGTATGGGACTGCTTTTGTTTTGTTTTGTTTTTTTAAAGATTTTATTTATTTATTTATTTGAGAGCGGGGAGTTGGGAGGAGCAGAGACAGAGGGACAAGCAGAGTCTACACAGAGCACAGAGCTCAACTCAAGGCTCAATCTCGTGACCCCGAGCTGAAATCTAGAGTGCAGCACTTAACCGACTGAGCCACCCAGGTGCCCCTGGCAGTGAAGTATTCTAAACTTAGATTGTGCTGGTTGTACAAATCTGTGAATATACTAAAAACTATTGAATTGTATGGGGCGCCTGGGTGGCTCAGTTGGTTGAGTGGCTGCCTTCGGCTCAGGTCATGATCCTGGAGTCCTGGGATTGAGTCCCGCATCGGGCTCCCTGCTCGGCAGGGAGTCTGCATCTCCCTCTGACCCTCCCCCCTCTCATGTGCTTGCTCTCTCTCATTCTTTCTCTCAAATAAATAAATAAATAAAATCTTTAAAAAAATTTGAATTGTATACTTTAAGTGTGTGAATTACATCTCAACAAAGCTGTTACCCTCAAAAAATTATTATTGTCATTTCTTAGAACAAAAACATCGAGGCTTAAAGAGTTTAGGAAAATGGTAAAAGCTAAAGATCTGATGCCAAAGGGTGACTTAGAACATGATCTTCCCAGGATGCCTGGGTAGGTCAGTCAGTTAAGCGGCTTCCTTCTGCTCGGGTCATGATTCCAGGGTCCTGGGACCGAGGCCCATGTCGGGCTCCCTGCTCAGCAGGGAGTCTGCTTCTCCCTCTGCCTCTGCCTCTCCCCCTGCTTGTGCTCTCTCTCTGTCAAATAAAGAAATAAAATCTTAAAAAAAAAAAAGAACATGATCTCCCTGGACTGCCTCAGTAGTTGTCAAAATGCCATGCTACTCTAGTAAGAAGCACGTATTCTATTAGATATTTACATCAAAATGTAAAATAATCAGTAGACAACACAAATGTTTCTCTAGTAAGAGCTTAGGTAAATAAGTTTATTTCAAAGTTACTTTAAGACAAAAAACAGTAAAATTAAAATTAAAGCACATGGAAACAAGAGTTCCTATTTTGCACATTTAGAAACCTTATATTTCAAAAGTCTAGAAAACCATGTTCTATTTTTATTTTATTTATTTATTTATTTGGCAGAGAGATACAGAGAGAGAGCAAGTAGGCAGAGGGAGAGGGAGAAGCAGGTTCCCCACCGAGCAGGGAGTCCGATGCGGAGCTCGATCCCAGGACTCTGGGATTATGACCCGAGCCAAAGGCAGCCGTTTAACCGACTGAGCCACCCAGGCGCCCCCCATGTTCTGTTTTCAAAATTAATAAAATTAAAAGAGTTGCATCTGTTATCTATATATGTAAATGATGAACATTTTGAAAAGTATAAGAAAATTACTCTCTCCCCAGGTTAGAAAATATATTTTATATTTCCCTCATATTTTCATAGTCACTTATCTTCAATAGCATGTTTATTGATTTGTTCATTTTCTACATTATACCATGTACGGTGTTGAATGCCAGATATAATAGGATAGGTAAGATAAAATCCCTGCCCACAGTTTGGTTCAGGAGATGGAAAAGTGAACAAACCATTGCAATGTATAATAATGACATTATAAGGTATAATTTATAATTAGTAGTATAATATCACTAAGGAATATTCCCAAACAGCCTGGAGAAGGTGGCTTCTCCTAGGAGGTGACCCTTGAAGGATAAGTGGAGTTCACTTTTATTTTTTATTTAAGAGATTTATTTATTTATTTGAGAGAGAGAGTGTGAGCATGGAGGAGGGGGGAGCAGAGAGAGAGGGAGAGAGAATCTTAAGCAGGCTCCACACCCAGCACAGAGCCCACGGTGGGGCTCAATCCTCTTACCCTGTGATCAAGACTTGAGCCGAAATCAAGAGTCAAATGCTCAACCGACTGAGCCACCCAAGGGCCCCAGGTGGAATCCAGTTTTTTTAAAGATGTTATTTATTTATTTGTCACAGAGAGAGAGAGAGCACACAAGCAGGGGGAGCGACAGGCAGAGGGAGAAGCAGGCTCCCTGCTGAGCAGGAAGCTGGATGTGGGACTTGATCCCAGGACCCTGGGATCATGACCTGGCTGAAGGCATACGCTTAACCGACTGAGCCACCCAGATGCCCTAGGTGTCCAACTCTTGATCTCAGCTTAGGTCTTGATCTCAGGGTCCTGAGTTCAAGCCCCGCCATGGGCATGGAGCCTACTTAAAAAAACAAAAAAAAAAAACTATCCCAGACGAGCCTGAAGACTGCATGTAACAAAAGATGAGGTAAGAGGAGTAAATTTGGGTGGAACTGACTCCACGAAGGGAAGGGACTAAGATAAGGCAAGCAAGGTGGCTAGAGTACACAGATGCTCTGTTTCAGGCAAGTGCAAGGTCCTTAGATATCGCACCTGAGGCACCTTGCTTATCTCATCCTAGGCCCCTGATGAGAAAAAAAAAAAAAAAATGTCTGGGGCAACAAGGAATCATTGAAGTGTTACACAATTGGATTTATGTTTTAGAGTTGTGTTCAGAATAATGGCATTAGATTAGAGGAGAGACTAGAGTCAGACATGGAACTATCAAAATAATCTATGCAAAAATGAAAAGGATCTGTACAGAAAAATCTTCCTAGGTTCAATTCCCCATGGAGTCAATTGTACATCTATTGGTTTTACCTCCTAAGTAGCTCTCATGGCCACCTCCACTGCTAGGTCCTTAGACTCCCTTGTCTGTATTCTACATAGTCTGCCTCCATCTATGCCATTCACAGCTCTCCAAGTAATCCAATATATAAATCTCATCATGTTGCTTCCTTTCTTAAAGTTCTTCATAGATCTCTAGAGGAAGAAGTTTACTTAGCAGACAAAATCACTCATGATCTGCCTTCTCTGTCTAGCCTACTCCCTGACTCCTTGCCCTCAAACTCTGATCTAGTAAAATTGATCCCTTGTAGGTTCCCATATCTAGCATACTATCTCTTGTTGATATCCCTTTGCCTATGTTCTTCCCTCTGTCTAAAAAATATCCTTCCTCCTCTGGCCCATCGGAAATCTTTTTACTTAGCCTTTAAGCCAGTATCAGGATTTTTTGTTTTTTGTTTTTTTAATAATATTGGGTTGACCTGGCCCCTTATTTTCTCTCTTGGAAACTTTCATTCCATCCACCCACATAATTGTCATTGGAGCTGCTTTGTTCTTCCAAGACCATAATCCTCTGGCTGAATGCTTCTGAGCAGCACTTAACCAAGGTGAAGACAATAAACCCATTATTTGGGATTTTTTTAAACTAGGAATTCTGTTCTTGGAGAAAACTGCAAGATGGCTGGGCGCCTGGGTGGCTCAGTTGGTTAAGCGACTGCTTTCGGCTCAGGTCATGATCCTGGAGTTCCAGGATTGAGTCCCACATTGGGCTCCTTGCTCAGCGGAGAGTCTGCTTCTCCCTCTGACCCTCTTCCCTCTCATGCTCTCTGTCTCTCGTTCTCTCTCTCTCAAATAAATAAAAAAATCTTTAAAAAAAAAAGAAAACTGCAAGATGGCAAATTCAAGAAATGACTGATGAAGAGATCTTGGGGAATCCTAGTAATGTTCGAGTGCCCAGTTCTAGTTAGCCTTCCTTGTATTTAAAGAGCCAATAACCATCCCCCCTTTTTTTTGCCTAAGAGCATCTCAAGTGGTGTACCCCAGCCCACTGATGTGCTTCAAGTAACTTACAGTATGCCCAGATGGTGATCCCTGCTGGAAACCTCTAATTGTAAGCATTCTTGTCTATTGACCTAATTTTCTGAATGATCTAATCTGATAATCAGAAAAAATTTGAGAAGCACCAACCCAAACTAAAGCCGTAATTCTCAAGTGGGGGTGATTTTGTCACCAGTGGGAGGAGGTGTTATTGGCATCTAGTAGTTACTACATATGCTGCTAGACCTCCTGCAATGCACCAGAACCATAACCCACAACAAAGAATTAGTCAATCGAAGGTGTCAGTAGTGCTATCTTTGAGAATCCCCAAGCTAGAGTAAACTGAACCCTTACCCTATTTGTGAATAGATAAAAACGGATTTTCTTGGCAGAGGCCTCAAAAGCCAATGTCAAACACCTTCCTATCCAAATCAAGGTACTATAATGGGGGGTAGAGAGGTAGATGCTTCCCCCTCATCTCAAGCCAAGTCTGAAGGGCTTTAGGAGGACCATTTTGGAAAAGATGACATGTGTCCTTTGGCATATTAGACAGACAAGACTTGGTAACTGATTCTCATTTGAAAAGTCTTAAGTCAATTGGCTAAGACTGCTTCCAAGCAAAAGATGCACACAAGCTGATTGGGAATAACACATACTTCTGTGAGATACACATGTGCTTTTTGTGGACCAAGTGAGGACCCCATGTAAGAGAGCTGGATTGGATCATCTTGAGAGAGGCTGTCCAATAAGACTGTCTTCATGGGTGAGATGATCCTAACCTTTGGATGGATCCCTGGAAACCAGAGGACTGAGGCATATGTCATAAGATATACAGCTGGCCAAGAGATTGCAGGTGAGTGATGATTCCAGAAGAGAAAGATCAGCCTCAGACCTCAACTATACCCAGACGGCAATGACTTCAGGCCAAAACTGTTCTAGTCAGGAAAGATCCTTTCTGTCCCTGTCTTCTTCAATCCGAGAGGGGCCCAAAATGAAAAGCCAGTCAGGGGGAAGGGTAGGGAGGGAATGGCAGATAATTTTTTACCTGTAGGGTTCTGGGATTTTTGATGTTGCACTGGACAGGATTTTTTAATACCAGGGAGAAAAGACCATTGTTTATTATTAGAACATGACTCTAGGACTTTTTAATTACTTGGGGAAAGCTAAAGTCTTTGCCTAAGGTTTTATCCTAGGAACAGAGAGGGATCTTCAGAGATTTTCAGAGACAATAATGAGAAACAATAAAATTGGTTTCTGCCTGCCCCCTACCAAATCCATCTTGTTTAGCACGTTAGGAACAACAGTTTGAGTTTCTGTCACTAATAACCAAAAACATATTATAAAGCCTCAGTTTAAATCAGGGTTTCTGAATAGTGGCACTAATGATGTTTTGGACTCTCCTGTCATGTTAATGCAAAGGAATGTAGCTGATTTCTCTTCCTCCAGTCCTCCTCAGGAATTTTACCGCATACCTACCATGGGGCAAATACCCACCACCCCCAGTTGAGAATCAACGAATATTTGAGTCTTTCAATGCTGGACTATGAGAATATTGTGAGCAAGACAGAAATACTCACTGCTCTCACTGAGTTTTACAGTTCCGAGGATATAGGCAAAAAATTCAATACACACAAAAATCTTAACATAATTAAAATTTATAATAAATTCTCTGAAGGAAACAAACAGGATGCTGAAATGAGGAATAACGGAGTGAATAGTGTTGCTTTAAACAAGAACTATCCATCCAGGGGCACCTGGGTGGCTCAGTTGGTTAAGCGATTAAGTCTTGATTTCAGCTTAGGTTGTGATCTTGGGGTTGTGAGATCCCTTGGGGTTGTGAGATCCGGCCCCATGTTGGGTTCTGCGCTCAGTGAGGAGTCTGCTTGAGATTCTCTCTTTCCCTCTCCCTCTGTCCCTCCCCCCGCTCATGCTATCACTCTCTCTAAAATGAAAAACAAAATTAATAAAATCTTTAAAAAAGGAATATCATGGTTGGAGTTAGCCAGGTGAATGAGGGATCGAAGTTTGGAGTATCTGGTAATAGTATGTCTGACTAGGGGAATAGCTTTTGTCAAGGCTTATTCAGTCTCAGGCATATGAACATCAAATGTATGTTTTGTGCCATTTTCACTTGCTATTACTCAATTGCAAAAATGAGAAGGTATTTGTCTTTTCTTAATTTAATTTATTTTATTTTTTAAAAAGATTTTATTTATTTATTTGACAGAGAGAGGCACAGTGAGAGAGGGAACACAAGCAGGGGGAGTGGGAGAAGGAGAAGCAGGCTTCTCGCTGAGCAGGGAGCCCTATGTGGGACTCGATCCCAGGACCCCGGGATCATAACCTGAGCCCAAGACAGACACTTAACGACTGAGCCACCCAGGCGCCCCCGGAGAAGGTATTTGTCTTGATATAACCACTTAATTGTCTTCCTTTCTCCCTTTTCCTACTCATATTTCTTTTCTTCTTCCTTTCCTTCATTTCTTCTCCCCCACCATTTTTACTTTGGTTAAATTTAAATGTACACATTAAAAAAAATTTGCAACTAGCATATTGATGAGAGCCTCTTGCTATCACAGCAAATGTTAGAAAATCTAGAACACTGTCTTTTTTCTTTTTTAAAAAAATTTTTTAAAAATTTATTTATTTGACAGAGAGAAAGAGTGAGAGAGCACAAGCAGGGGGAGCAGCAGAGGAAGAGGGAGAAGCAGGCTCCCTGCTGAGCAAGGAGCCCAGGGCCCTGGGATCATGACCTGAGCAAAGGCAGATGCCTCACCGACTGAGCCACCAGGTGCCCCAACACTGTCTTTTTTCAAATAAATCCACACAATTCTCCTTTAAGTCTGATACCAGAGAACAAGACATCAGAGAACAAATGTTTTCATGATCACTCTTATCTCTTAACAAAGGAGTAATATTTAAAACATTTAGATATTTGATTTTTAAAATAAAAATTAACCACATTGCCTACATCCTGTAATATGTAAATGTAATATTTTGAAATATGCTGAAAAAATAAAAGGAGTGGTAGTGTCATAGGCATCCTCCAAATTGTGAAACCTCCATCCTCTCTCAGTGAACTAAGGTAGGTGACCATTTGTGGTGCAAACCGAGGTATTGGCGTCAATTCCTATATAGCTAGCAAAAGTTCATTTTTTTACACTTTTATCATAAAAATAGAAGTAGAAGCTCCCATATTTTCTACTTGATTCTGATGAAGATTGATCATTTTGCATAGTACTTGGCTACATCCTCCCATTTTGGAAACTATAAAGTTAGAGATAATCAGATAGATTGAAATTGGCAATTTTAACAATAATTTTCATTAATTTAACTGTTTTTATTTGCGTAGTAATCAATTGAAGAAATTTTAAGTTACATTAATTAGAAGGCATGTCTCTTTCAGTACTCTAGGCACTAAGCAGATGCTAAGGTTTCAATAAATATTTCATTTGATCTTGATTTTGGCCTAGGGGAAAACAGGAGAGATGAATTTCTCCTTTGCAGATGTGGAAAAGGAAAAGCAATTACGTTCAGAGAATCTAAGCCCTAAGAAGTTGGGAGAAGAAAGAGGAGAGAAAACAGCGTTGAGTTATGTTGTCTGATATTTCTTTGCATAAGGTCGGAAACCTGAGGCCCTTCAGTGGCCAGCCTTAATGCAAATTCTCTAATGCATTGAAACAAGACCTGCCAAAGGTCGTATAGTGTGAATGTAGAAGAGGGGGAGAACATGTGTAAAAATGACAAGAGCCCGAAGCCTGAATCTGCTCTGCAAGTACTCGGTCCCAGCAACGGAGCTCCTCTGTAAGTCCCAGGGGTGAGGACACACCAGGGTCTCCGCACCTGGGCCCATCCACCGCGGCCACGCCCCAGGGGTGGGGCGGGTTGTCTCGAAAGCTCCGCCCCTTCCCGCCCTCCCGCGACGCCCCAGACGCCTGCGGCGTCCGCGGAGACACCGGAAGGAGCTGCGGCTGCTGCGGGAAGTGGCCGGTGCGGGAGGCGGTTACCCCGCGGGCAGGGCTGCGGAGCCGTTTCCCGGCCCTCCTGATGCGACGCCTCCCCTCTCCGAATCCCGGGGAGTGAGAGAGGATTTTGCGGAGGTGCGGCCGCAGGCCACCGTTGGCCGCGCTGGCGGGGTCCGCGGGGAAGGCCGTGGAGGTGAGCGCGGCGCTCCTGGGAGGGGCGCGGGGCCGAAGGGCGCTTCGCCTGTCGCCAGGAGCCGGTCTCGGTTCTCGCTCCCGCGCTCTGGGGCTGCGGCCGCTGCAGTGGCCTCTTTTTCTTAGTCTTTGGTGGTGGTGGGCGCGCGGGAGAGATGAAGGCCTAGGTCTCTGTGCTTTGCGTTACAGTAATGATCTGGTGGCCGCCACGGCGGGGATCGGCGAAGGACGCAAGTCAGTTGCAGATTTGAGGAAGGGTCCCCCAGGGGGCGCTCCCCTGGGAAGCGGGAGGCTAAGCGAATCCCTGAGAGGGGCCCCGCTCCTTTCCACGGTGTCCCATCCGATTTGCCAGCCCCCCACGGTGGGCGCAGACGATTGAAAGCCCCGCAGCGCGCTGGCTCCTAGGTCTTGGTTTCGCTTTGTAGCGCAGTTGAGGTGATCGGATCTATTCATGCAGCCCCAAAGCCCCGTTATTCGTTGTTATTAACGGGAAAATCCCTGGTGTCATCGTCCCTGGAATTTTTCTCCGACCAATATTTGATCCATATTGTTTCAGAGGTCATCCCGTACAGTCTGTCCATCTGCAGCTTTTGTTTGTGTCGAATTTCCATACTGTATAGTTTTCCAGACCTTTAGTCGTATATATTTACCAAGTACAAAATGTTCTTCATTTGAATGTTTACAGGGTGCAAGTTGAACTATTGTTTGAGAATCTTCTAGGTGTTTTGCACTCAACTTAAACATTTTTAGGGTTTACATTCTCTTATAATTAGTGTTAGGCCTGGAAAATTGGGCCAGAGGGTAAAATCCTAGCAGGAGCATGCATAGGCTCTAAACTGAGGATGAATTTTACCACAAGGATCTCTAGACTTCTTGCTTAATAGATATTTAGAATTATATAATTTTTAAAGTTTAATTAGATTGTTTTTTCTTTAAGAAAAACCTGTTTAAAAAATAATGAGGCTGTTTTCTATCCATTTCTAGTTGAGGCGATTTTATCATTTGGGAAGGTCTGATCAAATCAGATAATAAGCTATTTGACTTGAACCTAATACAAATATTGTTAATGAATTAATATTAATATAAATAAGGGAAAAAGTAGGAATCTTATTGATAGATGATGCTAATTTTATAAGAAGGTAGTAGTAATAGTTATGTTGGTAGGTTTGTGTTAATTCATTTACTTTGGTGGGATTGGAAGAAAAGGATTATACGAAAAATATTCCAGGAATAAAATATTTGACCTGCTGTATGCACGAGGGATAGTCTACTTAAGATTACATCTTATTTTTGATCTCATTTATTGCCAACTTTCACTTTTTTGTCTTTCATAAACTACCAATAACCAAATAACAGTGCAGTTTAATGGCATTAGATTGTAGTAGTTTATTTTAAATATTTGAAATTCTGAGTTGAGATAATTTTTAATTTTTATGTATTGCTGTTAGAATTTTCAATGACCTTTCACATGTGCAATCTTAGTTGAACCTCATGCCAAGCCTCTAAATTAGGAATGCCAAGAAGTAAAAGTCTTTTCCCATGACAGAAGCATTTCAAAATTGTGTAAGGATCAGAATTTCCTTAAAGCCTGAAATAATCTTGCTGAAGTAACCTTTGATAAAAATTGGAATTCAGATAGATATTAAAGCACTGTGAATTATTATTTTTTTTACTTTAAATTTTTATTGTTATGTTAATCACCGTACATTACATCATTAGTTTTTGATGTAGTGTTCCATGATTCATTGTTTGTGCATAACACCCAGTGCTCCATGCAGAATGTGCCCTCTTTAATACCCATCACCAGGCTAACCCATCCCCCCACCCCCCTCCCCTCTAGAACCCTCAGTTTGTTTTTCAGAGTCCATCGTCTCTCATGGTCCGTCTCCCCCTCCGATTTACTCCCCTTCATTCTTCCCCTCCTGTTACCTTCTTTTTTTTTTTCTTAACATATATTGCATTATTTGTTTCAGAGGTACAGATCTGTGATTCAACAGTCTTGCACAATTCACAGTGCTCACCATAGCAGATACCCTCCCCAATGTCTATCGCCCAGCCACCCCATCCCTCCCACCCCCCCACCACTCCAGCAGCCCTCAGTTTGTTTCCTGAGATTAAGAATTCCTCATATCAGTGAGGTCATATGATACATGTCTTTCTCTGATTGACTTATTTCACTCAGTATAACACCCTCCAGTTCCATCCACGTCATTGCAAATGGCAAGATCTCATTCCTTTTGATGGCTGCATAATATTCCATTGTGTATATATACCGCATCTTCTTTATCCATTCATCTGTCGATGGACATCTTGGCTCTTTCCACAGTTTGGCTATTGTGGACATTAAAGCACTGTGAGTTATAAAATAAGACTACAAGAGCATGAAGTACAAAAATGATGAAAGATTTATGGTGAGAAAGTTGAAATATGGGTATCTTTTTAAAAGTAATAAGTAACAGCTTTTTTTTTAAGTTTTAATTATTTAAGTAATCTCTACACTGAACATGGGGCTTGAATTCACAACCCCCAGATCAAGAGTGATATGCTTCTCCAACTGAGTCAGACAGTGCCCCAGTAACAGTTCCTTCTTTAGTATAGTTTTTAAACTTTTTTTTTCAAGTCTGCATGTGATGGCAAGAGCATTTTGATAAATAGGATAGCTCCAAAGATTCCAAGATAAGTACAGTGGTATAATCATCTATAAAAAGGAGCATGAATTTTGTATAGTATATATATGTATAGTATATATGTTAAGAGAACTTTTATTTTTATTATTATTATGTTTTTAAAGTAAGCTCTATGCCCATCGTGGGGCTTGAACTCATGACTTTGAGATAGAGTCCTATGCTCTACTGACTGAACCAGCCAGGTGCTCTGAGAACTAATATTTTAAAAATTGTGCATGTATCAAAATAAAGTTATTTTAGAAGGCTAAGTAAATACTTGTGAGTTTACCAGGGAAAGCCCTTTGGAAAATAAAAATAATGAAACGTTGTTTCTGCCTTCAAAGAAGTATAGTCAAACTTCTGGTCATGTAGGATAGTTTTTTTTTTTTCCATTACTACTGTAAGTGTCTTATGAGTATTATAACCAGGAATTTAAGTGAGGGAGACATTACTTGTTATTGAGTCTTGGTAGAGATGGTATTTGAGATGAGTGACCTTTGAAAGGTTTTCAACAGGGGAATATTGTAGGACATTTCTAAAATAAAAAGATAATTGGGTTCCTGGAAAGATATGAGTTATATTTAAGAAAGGATTGGTAGAACAATCTGTATATGTGCTGCCGAAGCGAGCACAGGATTAGTAGAACAATTGGCTGATAGTAATTTATGGGTTATGTAAGTTAGTAATCGGAGATGAAAAAGACAAATTATGAAAGACTTCATTCATTAAAGGTGTTTGATCAGAAGAGGTATGTATTCCACATGAATGCACAATGAACTGTAATTGGGAGAAGACTGAGACCAGGAGATTCCTTTGGGCAGCTTTAGGTTGAGCTAGATGTCCATAGCATTACTTTTGTGGTCCTTGTAGTTTCTCTGAAGTGCTATCTTGAAAGCAGGGCTTTAGATAAAAACATTGGTGCAGGGGCACCTGGCTGGCTCAGTTGGTAGAACATGTGAATCTTTATCTTGGGGTCATGAGTTCAAGCCCCATGTTAAGTAGAGCTTACTTAAATTAAAAAAAAAAAAATGGGTGCAGGTGAGATGCTGGAAGCAGCAGTGAGGGAGTGGGTAAAGATTTAAGGAAGGGAAAAAAAGCCAATGAATGGGATCTGGTGTGTGTGTGGGGGGGGGTAGTTTAATCCTGTGGAGATTTTTGTAGAACTGCCTCAGAATTATCCTATCAAACGAAGGGGAGTTGAGGGAGTTTTTCCACCCACTTCCGGATCTCTAATAGCTCTAATCATTGAAAATCTTCACCATTGATTGGGTTTACTAGTGCTAACTTTCTCCAGTTACATAAAAAAAGGATTCCTCATACTTAAAGGATCATTATGTCCAAATAACTGGAACACATATATCAAGTCTGCCAACCTTTGTCTTCTGTCTAAAAGGCCATACTTGAATTATTTTACATAGTAGTTAATATTTTATTGTTTACTGTCTCACTCTGTTCAAAGCACTTTATAGGTATTTATTTTATTTTATTTATTTATTTATTTTAAAGATTTATTTATTTGAGAGAGTGTGTACACAACCATGCTCAAGTCAGGGGAGGGGAAGACGGAGAGAATCTTCAAGCAGACTCCCTGCTGAGTGCAGAGCCGGAGGCGGCTAGATCTCCTGACCCATGAGATGATGACCTGAGCTGAAACCAAGAGTCAGATGCTTAACAGACTGTGCCAGCCAGGTGCCCCAGCACTTTGTACGTGCTTTATATATACTCCAGAACTCCATGAGGTAGATATTTATGGTTATCTCAGTTTTATAGACGAGGGAATTGAGGCACAGAGAAATAACCCTGGTTACAAACCTAGGACATAGGGAAATTGGGTTTGAACCTAAGTAGCCTTGCTCCAGAAACTACTCTTAGCCACAGTGTTGTCTTATAAGATAGTTTCCAAATTATTTATTTTAAAGGATTTCTATGGAAGGTATTCTTATTCTGTAGTTTTTAGTATTCTTTTTTTGTTTTTTAAGATTTTATTTATTCATTCGAGACACAGAGATAGAGTATGAGCAGGGGGAGAGGCAGAGGGAGGAGCAGGCTCCCCACTGAGCCAGGAGCTGGATGTGGAGCTCCATCCCAGGAGCCTGGGATCATGACCCGAGCCGAAGGCAGATGCTTAACAATCTGAGCCACCCAGGCGCCCCTGTAGCTTTTAGTATTCTTCATAAATAAAATTTCCAGATATAATCTAGTTTATGAATAGAATAAGACCGATTACTCTTTGTATCCTGAAACCTATTGATAAATTGAGTAAGAATTGTACTGTTGTTCCATGCATCTCCTAGAGTCTGGATTCTAAATACTTGAAACTCTTTTTTTTTTTAGTGTCACTTTAGACAGTAGATTCTGTGAACCCTAATATAGGATATGGTATGACCATCTTTGTTAATTTTAGCTCATTTTTCCAAATAATTTATTTTTTCTTTAAAAACTATTACTGTCAGGGCGCCTGGGTGGCTCAGTCGTTAAGCATCTGCCTTTGGCTCAGGTCATGATCCCAGGGTCCTGGGATCGAGGCCCGCATCGGGGCTCCCTGCTCAGTGGGAAGCCTGCTTCTCCCTCTCCCCCTGCTTGTGTTCCCTCTCTTGCTGTCTCTCTCTCTGTCAAATAAATAAATAAAATCTTAAAAAAAAGAAAAACAACCTTTTACTGTCAGGGGCACGTGGGTGGCCCAGATGGTTAAGCTGCCTTCGGCTTGGGTCATGATCCCAGGGTCCTGGGATTGAGACCCACATTGGGCTCCTGGCTCTGTGGGGAGCCTGCTTCCCCTCTCCCTCTGCCTCTCCCCCTGCTCATGCTCTCTCTCTCTCTGTATCTCTGTGTCTCAAATGTGTAAATAAAATCTTTAAAAAAAAAAAAGAGTTGCATACTCTTCTGAGCCAGCCAGGCACCCCTAAAAAACTTAATTTTTAAAATTTTATAACTAGATTTCGCAAGCCTGCCTTCTGTGCCTTTATTCAGAGTTTTGTTAAAAATACCAACAGTTCTGCCACCTGCTAGTAAAGACTTTCTGGATTCATATCAATCTTCTCTATGACTATTAAATTATTTACCAGTTTTCCTGACATAAATTTTTTCTCATGGTTGCTTGAATCTGACTCTATAAATAGCTTTACCTTTTAGAATAGACGAGGCAATGGAATGCAGGCGGTTTCTCAATATTAAAAGGTTCTTATTAGGTCACCAACTATGTCCTTATGTGTAACAAATATTAATGACACAGCTCCCTGTGCTTTTCCTAAAATTTGAATATGTGCTCTTCTGTTTTTTTGGATGGCAAAGGTAGAATTTTGGGCATGAAACTTGACTGTACTGCCAAGGTATTCCCTCCTTCCCCCTGCTTAAAAGTAATACCTTCAGAAGCAGTTTTGAATCTGCAGATGGGCAATTGAGCTGTACATCATAGAACATGAATTCGTCCAGGAACATTTTTTAGTTGGGGTTATTGCCATCATTATAAGGCTGAGAAAATTTCAAATAAGTCTAGTTAGGGTAGATAGAGGAAAGGGTTGCGGAAAAGGTTGCCAGATAAAAGATTGAAAAGGTAAGGACAAATTGGGGTCAATTATGAAAAGCCTTCATTTCCATGCAGAGCTTGAATTTTCTTGCGCTCCCTGGTGATTCCCATCCTGTGAATCACAAGCTTCTAAAGGAATCTCAGAGTTTTGTGGGATCTACATCTATATACTGAAAAAAAGGCATTTTCATTTACATTTATTTTATTGCCTTTGTGTTGTCTATCTTTTCTAATGCCTAGTACCTGTCTTCCCTGGGCAGACTGTCAGCCCAGAGTGAAAGCATGCATGCCTTCTTTTGGTATACACTGGAGAAGAAATTGAAGTAGCTTAGAACCTCTGTTGCCTTGTCCTCTTGTGTCTAAATAGCCTACTCTCAGTAAATCTTTATCAGAAGAAGGAATAAAAGAATGATTTTGTTACCATAGTGAATTAATTGAGAATATTAAGGGAATTCTATTTTGATAGTGTTATGTTTAATTGTAAGGAATACTAAATTGCCTTGGTACAAATTATGAGCTTTTGTTTATATGCACTAGTTCTCGTTAAATTGTTTAGATACCAAAAGATTAATACCAGACACCAGAACAGAGAGTACTTAATCTTTCCCCAGTCCCCATTTCTTTGTTCTGAGGCAACAGAGTACATAACCTTCAATGTCTATATTTTTATAGGATGTCTACGTCCAGATACAGTGTGCTATAATGCAGGTTTTAAATTTTTACTTTAGTGGTTTCATACAGTACGTATCATTGTGTATCTTTCTTTTCTTCCAATCCAACATTATGTACTTTAGATCTATCCCTGTTGATAAATTATCCATCCATTTCAAGTGGTCAGACTGTTGTGTAGTATTCATTTGTGAATGTACCTTTTATGTATCTGTTCTAATGATGGACTTAAAACATTCTAAAATAAAAAGCAAGATTAAGATTATCTAGAAAGCAATGAGAAAATTTCCGTTTAATTGGCCAACATTGGTATGTATGTATGTATGTATGTATTTATTTATTTTAAGATATTTTATTTATTTGACAGAGACACAGCAAGAGAGAGAACACAAGCAGGGGGAGTGGGAGAAGGAGAAGCAGGCTTCCCGCGGAGCAGGGAGCCCGATGCCTGATGTGGGGCTCTGCCTGATGTGGGGCTCGATCCCAGGACCCTGGGGCCATGACCTGAGCTGAAGGCAGACGCTTAACCACTGAGCCACCCAGGCACCCCACCAACATTGGTATTTAAAGGAAAATGCATACTAATTAAATACTTTTATTAAGTGAGAAAAAAAAGAGAATTTAGTACTCATATTTAGGGATTAAGAAAATAAAACCAAAACCAAGTACGACATGGAAATTAAAGATAAAGCTGTAATTAATGGAATTGGAAACAACAGAACAAAAATAGTGGAAAGGATAAATCGCAAAGCTGGTTCTTTGCAAAGACCAATTAACTAGATAAACCCCTGTAGAAGAAAATAAAATCAAGTAAAAATGCACAAGATTAGTAACGAGAAAGGAAACATCAAAGACACATGGATATAGGGGAGATTAATGGACTGTTATGCAATTTTCTTGAGATTACATGCATGCTATGATGTAAAGTTGAAAATTGAGAGGGCATGCATGATTTTTTTTTTAAAGATTTTATTTATTCATTTGACAGAGACAGCGAGAGAGGGAACACAAGCAGGGGGAGTGGGAGAGGGAGAAGCAGGCTTCCTGCCGAGCAGGGAGCCTGATGCAGGGCTTGATCCCAGGACCCTGGGATCATGACTTGAGCCGAAGGCAGACGCCCAACGACTGAGCCACCCAGGCGCCCCAAGGGCATGCATGATTTAATAGCAAAATATAAATTAGTAAATTTGATCCAAGAAGTGAAAAACTTGAATTGACCCATTCCCACTAAAGGGTCAAAAGATGATTGAAGATATGTCCTGCAAAGAGGCACCATAGTAGATAATTTCACAGCTGAGTTTCATTTAATTTATAAAGAACATACAGTAATAATAATAAAAATAAAACCTTTTCTATGGTATAGAAGATGCAAAGCTACTGAATGTATTCTGTGAAGCACATGTACTTTTATCCCTAATAAAAATGTTACCCAAAAAGGTCAATTTCACTTGCAAAATTTCTAAATACAATATTAACCAATAGAATCTAGATATGAAGCAACAGACTAATAGTACATTTTGACCCATAGGCATACCAATGCAAGGATCATTCGTATCAAATCTATTAATAGATCATATCAATGGATGAAATAAGGAATATAGTAAATCATCAGTAGCTGCTGAGAAGACATTTAATAAAGTTCATTAAGGCCAATTCTGGCGTGCCCGGGTGGCGCAGTCAGTTGAGCATCTGCCTTCGGCTCAAGTCATGATCCCGGAGTCCCAGGATTGAGCCCCACATCAGGCTCCCTCCTCAGTGGGGAGTCTGCTTCTCCCTCTGCCTCTCCCCCGCTCCTTGTCTCTCCTCACTCTCTCAAATAAATAAATAAAAATCTTGACCATTTCTAATTAGGGGCACCTTGCTGGCTCAGTCAGTAGAACATATGACTCCTGATCTTGGGGTGATGAGTTCAAGCCCCATATTGGGCTTAGAACTTACTTTAAAAAAGAATTCTAATTTAAAAAATCAAAGTAAATTAAGAATAGGAGGAAATTACAGCAAATATCCTAAGTGGCTAAACCATTAAAGCAAGGACCCAGAAATGGTTGCCCAAAATCACTTTTTTTAACATTTTTATATTTAACATTGCCTTAGAGATTCTAGTAAATGCATTAAAACAGTAAATAATTAGTATTAATACTGGAAAACAAGAGGTAAAACTATTGTGTTTTCAGGAATATTCAGAGAATAGCCAAGGAAACTGAAAAGGAATAGTGAATGAGGAATGTCTTACAGTTATTGAAATACTCTACATTCTGTGTATTCAGATTAAATATGGTATTGGCATAAGTAGATTGGTGGAACAAAATGAAGGATCCAGAAATATGTGCAAGTGTAATAAAGGTAAAGATAGTATTACAGTTCAGTAGGTAATGGGTAGATTGTGTAGTAAGTGGTGCTGGTACAACTGTCTGCCCATCTGGAAGAAAATAAAATTGGGTTCCCGTCTTAAGATAAACCCCAGATGAATTAAAGCCTTGTTTAAAAACTAGTTAAGGTTATTCTACAGGTTTAGCTATATGGACTAGGAAATTTTAAGATTAGAAACTCAAGCTATTGTAAGAGACGTGTTTGATTTTATAAAAATTAAAGCCTTTAATGATAAAGGATACTGTAAGTTAGCAGTATTGGTACTAAGACAGACATAAGCTAGTGGAATAGCATAGAGTCCATAAATAACCTTCATATATATGATGATCTTTTTTTTTTTTGACAAGAGTGCCAAGACTGTTCAAAGAGGGGAAAAGTCTTTTCAACAGAGGGAATTGGGCAAATTATATACCCACATGCAAACATATTAAGTTGGATGCTTACCTTACACCGCATAGAAAAATTGACTTGAATGGATCAAAGGCCTAAGCATAAGAACTAAAACTCTTAGAAGAAAACATTTGTGACATTGGATTTGGCAGTGATTCCTTGGATATGACAGCAAAAGCACAGGCAACAAAGGTGAATAGATAAATTTGACTATATCACATTAAAAACGGTGCATCAGAGGGCACAGTCGAGAGTAAAAAGGCAGCCTATGGAATGGGTGAAACTATATTGCAAATCATATATCTGATAAGGAGTTAAATACCCAGAATATGTAAAGGACTCCTACAACTCAACAACAAAAAGAAATGAACAACCCAATTAAAAAACAAGAGTTGAATAGACATTTCTCCAAAGAAGGTATATAAATAAACGGTTAATGAATACATGAAAAGATACTCAACATTACTAGTCATTAGGGAAATGCAAATCAAAACCACAGCAAGATCACCTCACACCTATTAGGATAGCTACTATCAAAAAACCAGGAAAAAAAAACAACCTAGAGAAGTAAGGGTTGGTGAGGATGTGGAGAAATTGGAACCCTTGTGCATTGGACTGGGAATATAAAATGGTGCAGCCACTATGGCTGCTGGTATATATGTATATGTATAGTATGGTGATTCCTCAAAAACTGAAAAATAGAATTACCATATGATCCAGCAATTTATTTTTTTCAAAGTTTATTTATTAAATAGTCTCCACATCCAACGTGGAACTCAAACTCAGAACCCCAAGATCAAGACTTGCATGCTCTACCAGCTGAATCAGCCAGGCAACCCTGATCTAGCAATTTCACTTCTGGCTATCTACCCTTAAGAAGTAAAAGCACGTATTTGAAGAAATAGTTGTATGGTTGTATTCATGGCAGCATTATTAACAATAGCCAAAAGGTGAAAGCAACCCAAATGTTCAGTGATGGATGAATGAATTAACAAAATGTGGTATATACACACACACAACTGAATGTTACTCAGCCTGGAAAAGGAAGGAAATTTCTGACATGCTTACGAAATGGATGAATCTTTAGGACATTAGGCTAAGTGAAATAATGTCATCACAAAAACATACTGTATAATTCCTCTGAAAAACCTCTTTGGACCCCCAGACTAGTCAAATTCATAGAGATAAAGTAGAAGGTGGTTGCCAGGGGCTGGTGGGAGGTTGAATGGAGAGCTCCTATTTAATGGTTGTGGAGTTTCAGTTTTGCAAGATGAAAAGAGTTCTGGAGATTGGTTGTACAACAATGTGAATGTTGGACCATGTTGGTTGAACAGCGTGAATGTTGTATAATGTTGCTGAATACACTTAGAAATGGCTAAGATGATAAATTTGTGTATTTCATCAAAATTAAAAACTTAATAGTATGAAAAAATATTTGCAGTGTAGAAATTCTTTTTTTTTTTTTTTTAAGATTTTATTTATTTACCTGACCGAGAGAGACATAGCAAGAGAAAGAACAAGAGCAGGGGGAGTGGGAGAGGGAGAAGCAGGTGTCTCATGGAGCAGGGAGCCCAATGCAGGGCTTGATCCCAGGACCCTGGGATCATGATCTGAGCCAAAGGCAAATGCTTAACGACTGTGCCACCAGGTGCCCCTGCAGTGTAGAAATTCTATTTGAATCCAGAAGACAAAAAAAAAAAAAAAAAAAAATTCAAAGAAGTAGTTAATAAAAGAGCAAATCTAGGAGGCCATAAAACTTATGAGAAGATACTCAAACTCACTGGTTGTCAAGTAATGCAAATTAAAGTACTAGTGAAATCTAACAATGTGCCTATTAAATGGCAAAAGTAAAAAAACCAATGATGTTTATTGTTAGTAGAGAAAATGGTGTTGCTGTGCAGAAAATGGCTTTATTAGTGGAAATGTAAGTTGTATAATTTTTGAAATATAATCTTGCAAAATCTGATTTTACAAACTGGCCTGTATTAAGATTATATGGATTTTTTTTTAAGATTTTGTTTTTTTAAGTAATCTTTTTTTTAAAGATTTTATTTATTTATTTATTTGAGAGAGAGAGAATGAGAGAGAGAGAGAGCACATGAGAGGGGGGAGAGTCAGAGGGAGAAGCAGACTCCCGCCGAGCAGGGAGCCCGATGTGGGACTCGATCCCGGGACTCCAGGATCACGACCTGAGCCGAAGGCAGTTGCTCAACCAACTGAGCCACCCGGGCACCCCTTTTTAAGTAATCTTTACACCTAACTTGGGGCTCAAACTCAGAATCCCGAGATCAAGAGTCACACACTCCGCCGACTGAACCATCCCAAGATCATATGGGTATTTTTAATGGCAGAATATGGAAACAGAGAGTGTTCATCTATAGAAGAATTAATTAAATAATTTATGCAGGGCATGCATCATGACGTGTATCCAAGAAAAAGTTGAGAGTGAGGGATATCTGTATTGCCAAAAAAGGCCATATAGGTCTTTATTTCTGTATTTGATTATATGAGCATGAAAAAAATATTGAAGCATATATGTAGGTTTTAAAGTGCAGGTATGCTGGTAATAAGTTCTTTCAGCATTTTTTATTTATTTTAAAGTGATTTTTTATTTAGTAGAGAGTGAGAGAGCATGCAGGACAGGACATGAGTCCGGGTGGAGGGAGAGGGAGAAGCAGACTCCTTACTGCCTAGGGAGCCTAAAGCAGGCACCATCCCAGGACCCTGGGATCATGACCTGAGCCCAAGGCAGATGCTTAACTGACTAAGCCATCCAGCCGCCCCTCTTTCAGCACTTTTGTAAGAGATCTTTATTTGCCTTTTTTTGAAAGCTGTCTTTCTAGGTATGGAATTCTAGGTTGACAGTGATCTTTCAATACTGTGTAGATGTTGCTCCACTGTCTTCTGGCTTGCATTGTTTCCAGCATACATTATTGGCCTTTCTTGGGTACTTTGAAGATGTTCTTTTTATTACTGGTTTTAAGCAACTTGTTGGTTGGTTGGTTGATTTTTAGCCACGCCTATCCTGCAAGGCAGCCTCATGGAGGGTGCTGTGGGGAAGCCAGTGGCCTGCATTGCCCCCTTAAGCAACTTGTTTTTAATGTGCCATGGTGTAATTTATTCATGTGTCTTGTGCTTTGAGTTCGTTGTGTTGCTTTAATTTGTAGGATTTTATTTTTCATCAAATTTGGACTTCTGCATCCAGCTGAGTGATACTCTTTTTTAATTTTCTCAGTCTTTTTTTTGTATTTCAATTTGCAGTGTAGTTTTTCTTTAAAACGTGTATCCTTGGGGCACCTCAGTGGCTCAGTCAGTAGAGTGTCTGACTCTTGATTTCAGCTCAGGTATTGATCTCGGGGTCGTGAGTTCAAGCCCTGTGTTGGGCTCCAGCTGGGCCTGGAGCCTACTTTGATAAATAAAATAAATAAAAAATAAAATGGGTATCCTTTATCCTGTCATCTGTATTATCTCTGGATCTCTTTTTTTCTTGCTGTGGATCTGATTTTTCTTCTTTGTATATCTTGTAATTTTTTTTAAATTATAAAAGATTTTATAACTGAATGATGACAAAATATGATACAGTATAGAGCAACATAAATATGGTTACTGCCCCATGGACATCTTCATAGCACAGGGGTATTTCAAGAGAGTGGGCTTAAGACAGCAGGTGGGTGCCCTGAAAGCTAGGGCAGGTGGACAGGAGAGGTACATTTGTGCTGGATAAGATTATTTCTCAGTACTTTTTATTTTTTTTAAAAGTTAAATTCAGTTAGGGCGCCTGGGTGGCTCAGTTGGTTGAGCGACTGCCTTCGGCTCAGGTCATGATCCTGGAGTCCCTGGATCGAGTCCTGCATTGGGCTCCCTGCTCAGCAGGGAGTCTGCTTCTCCCTCTGACCCTCCCCCCTCTCGTGCTCTCTCTCTCTCTCATTCTCTCTCTTTCAAATAAATAAATAAATCTTTAAAAAAAGTTAAATTCAATTAATATGTAATGTATTATTGGTTTCAGAGGTAGAGTTCAGTGATTCACCAGTCTTATATAATACCCAGTGCTCATTACATCACGTGCCCTCCTTAATGTCCATTACCCAGTTACTCCAACACCCCACCCCCCTCCCCTCCAGCTACCCTCAGTTTGTTTCCTACAATTAAGAGTCTCTTATGGTTTGTCTCCCTCTCTGATTTCGTCTTGTCTTATTTTTTCCTCTCTTCCCCTATGATCCTCTGCCTTCTTTCTTAAATTCCCATATCAGTGAGATCCTATGATAATTGTCTTTCTCTGATTGACTTATTTCGCTTAGCATAACACCCTCTAGTTCCATCCACATCTTTGCAAATGGCAAGATTTCATTTTTTGGATGACTGAGGAGTATTCGATTGTGTGTGTGTGTGTATATATATATATATATATATATATATATATATATGTCACATATTCTTTATCCATTCATCTGGATAAAGTTTGGCTATTGTGGACATTGCTGCTATAAACATTGGGGTGCACTTGGATCACTATATTTGTATCTTTGGGGTGAATAGTAGTGCAATTGCTAGGTCATAGTGTACCTCTATTTTCAACTTTTTGAGGAACCTCCATACTGTTTTCCAGAGTGGCTGTACCAGCTTGCATTCCTGACTTGTAATTTTTGATTGGATGCCAGGCATTGCCATTTTTTAAATCTTGTCTGGTGCTGGGTTTTTTTTTTTTTTTTTTATTCCTTTAAATATCCTTAGCTTTGTTCTGGGACACAGTTAAGTGCCTTGGGAATAGTTTGGTACTGTAATAATTGTTTTGAGCTTTTTAAAGGCAGAACAAAAGTAGTTTTTAGTCTAGGGATACTTTATTTCCTATTACTGGGGCGATACCCTCTGAGTACTTTGTTCCTTCAGTATTATGAAGGCTTTAAACTTACTGATGGGGGCACAAACAGATCTGTGTTGGCTGTGAGGATATTTCTACCTGCTCCTTTCCAGTAGTTCTTTCCCTTGTTTAGGGTAGTTTAATCACATGCACATGCATGCTTATCAGTTCTCAGCTAAAAACCTGACGGTAGCCCTCTACAAATCTCATGAGTTTATTTGCTCTGTGTTTAGTTCCTTCCTCTCTGTTACTCTGCCTTGTGAATTCTAGCCACCTTGGCCTCTCTGCATTTTCAGTACTGCCCCTTCAACTCAAGGAGATTGCTAGACTGGCTGGGTTTTCTCCTATGTATACTATGGCCTAGAAGTTCTTTCTAGGCAGTAAGGTGGGGTAGTTGCCTCGTTGCTTATTGTCCGATGTCTGATAACCGTTGTTTTATATATTTTGTCTGGCTTTTTAGTTAATTAAGTTGAGAGCGTGAATCTGTTTCCTGTTACTCCATAATGGCTGGCTGTAGAGGTAGTTGGATGAGAGGGAAGAAATATCTAAGCACAAAAGGAAGTGAGACTTGGGAAAGATTGCCAGACTCTTCCTAAAATATAAATAAGAAATAGAAAATATTAACAGTTATTTTAAGTTTAACTTCATGCATCTGAAAGTCTGGAGCATGGGGAGGGGCAGAGGGAAAGAATCTCAAGCAGACTTTCTGCTGAGTGTGGAGCCTGATGCAGGGCTCAGTCTCATGATCCTGAGATCATGACCTGAGCTGAAATCAAGAGTCAGATGCTTAACGGACTGAGCCACCCAGGCATCCCTAATGTTATGTAATAATGTAATATTTAGAAATAACTATTTATTCACTATTAACCCCCGGGGTGATTTCCCGTTGTATTTTGTAGGTTGCAAGATAATACTGGACTCATTTGATTTCATTGAAACTTTTTGTTTAATGTGTTTACTAATGTGTTAATATTTTAGCATTATAAGTGTTTATGCTTTCCTGAGTTTCTTATTTTGTTCCCGAATAGTGTTCTCAAACCCCAAAGATAAACTAAGGGCATGAAAAGCCTTGTTATTAAGAATGTACATCCAAAGAAGATCTAGAAGTACTGAATTTTAAACTTGAGACTTTTTCTTGGAAATCACTCGGTTTACTTGAACCAGGCATAAGATTTCTATGCATTGAGGGTGCCTGGGTGGCTCAGTTGGTTAAGCGACTGCCTTCGGCTCAGGTCATGATCCTGGAGTCCCGGGATCGAGTCCCGCATCGGGCTCCCCGCTCAGCAGGGAGTCTGCTTCTCCCTCTGACCCTCTTCCCTCTCGTGCTCTCTATCTCTCATTCTCTCTTTCTCTCAAATAAATAAATAAAATCTTTAAAAAAAAAAAAGATTTCTATGCATTGAATGCTGTGTAGCAGTTAGCTCTTTATAAGATTTGCAGTAGAGATAGATAAAATTTAGTGACAGAACAGTATTCCTATCCTTTTTCTCATAAGTTATACTTATAATGTGATATCTTGGAGGAAGTCAAGTGTATTGGGATTGCAAAACATTTTGCCTTCTGTTTATTTTAATGGAATTGAGGAAACTCCTGAAGAATATTAGGAAAATTGTAATCGATGTGGGAAACTAAGTCTTAAACTTGTGGTCATATGGGGAAGGGAGGTATGAGACCTTACTGGTCATATAAAAAAAAAGTATATAATGGGATGCTACAGAGTGCCTAATAAAATTTTATGTGCTTGTGTATGCGTAGTACTGTGTGTGTGTGTGTATTTACACACTTGACACGTGTACTACCTCATTTAATCCTTAAAATAGCCCCTAAGTTAGTTATGCCATCCTACTCTTCTTGGTATCCTCAATTCTATTTGACTCCACAGTCTTGCTCTTACCCATAAGATACATAGGTGGATTGAAATCCTCATTCTGCCAAATGCTAACAATGGGAAGTCAGTCAGATTTGCTTCTCTTAGCCTTATATGAAATGAAGATAATAGTAGTACTCTACATCAGGGTTGTTGAAAGGATCTTGTGATAATTTGGTTTTTACCTTGGGACGATTTTGTCCCTTTGAGGACATTTTATACTGTAGTTGTTAAAGCTCAGAATAGGGAGGGTGTTTTGGCATCTAATAGGTAGAAGCAAAAATGTTGCTAATTACCTTAAAATGCATAGTACAAACTCCCACAAGAAAGATCTGGCCCAAAGTGTTAGTGGTGCCAATGTTGAGAAATTGTGATTTGTGACCATCTTGGTATACTGCTAACATACCAGACAGTTTCATTTATATCATCACTACGGGCTGCTACTAGTGTGAAAAGAAATGTTTCCATTTGACTATTCTTTCCCTTTAACTCCTATTACAGCCTAAGGGTTACTCTTAAAAAAAAAAAAAAAAAGATAAGAGTACGTAAATTGAATAAATGAAATTTTTTCTCTTATTTATATTCTAAAATGTGAAATGGGAGAGAGAAAGGGGAAAAAGTAGCAAAAGTATTGTAGAAACAAATTTACATTGATACATAGGTGTCAATCTTTTTTTTTAAGATTTTATTTGTATATTAGCGAGAGAGAGACAGCGAGAGAGAGAGAGAGCACAAACGGGGAGTGGGAGAGGGAGAAGCTTAGTGGGGAGCCCAGCGTGGGGTTCAATCCCAGGACCCTGGGACCGTGACCTGAGCGGAAGGCAGACACTTAACCGCTGAGCCACCCAGGGGCCCTCATAGTTGTCAGTCTTAATAAAATGTTAACTTTGTAGAGAAATTGTCAATGTGCATTTTAAATTATGAAGGTAATCTAGGTATATTTTGAAAAATATATTCTAGGGTAGACTTGTAAGCACATATGCTTATTATTTTAGCCTTTATTTTATTTTTATTTTTTTTGAAGACTTTATTAGAGCACATGCGCCTGTGCATGCACATGGGGGGGTGTAGGGTGGGGGTGGGGTGGGGTGGGGTGGGGGGCCGGGGGGAGGGGCAGAGGGAGTGTGAAAAGCAGACTCCCCACTGAGGGAGCCTGATGCAGGGCTTGATCCCAGGACCCCAAGATCATGACCTGAGCTGAAGGCAGACCTTAACCTACTGAGCCACTCAGGCACCCTGTCCTTTATTTTAATTATTTTTACTATATTAACATTTTTTGGTTATTTGTCCTGTAGGTATTACCTCATTTGGAAATACTTGGGAGACAGGAAAAAATTTCTAACAAAATGGCAGCTTTTCGAAATCATTGTCCACATTTGGATTCAGTTGGTGAAATAACGAAAGAAGACTTAATACAAAAATCTCATGTAAGATAGAGTTTTTTCCTTCCTTAAAAAATTATTCATTTTTCTCCCAAATACGTATTTTTTAAATAAATTACTATAATACTGTGTGTTCATGAGCTCTAATTTTTTATATGATAGTCAATTGTATGTGTTTGGCTGTGTCAATATAATGATAATGTCGTCTGTGATTTTTGTTTCATAGGGTACTTGTCAGGATTGTAAAGTCAGAGGACCAAATCTTTGGGCATGCCTGGAGGTATGTGTGTGTTCCTTTTCAAAAGTTTAGTATTATAAAAATTTATATCTGAATAAGGGTAACTCTAAGATTTTTTGACATTCAAAGGATTTTATAAATGAAATATGCTTGAAAAAATTCATTACTGATAACAAAAATTAAACTGTAAACTTTGGGTTTTAACTTGCATTGCTTTTGCGGAGTTTTAGTAAATCATTAAAATATTTTATGCTTGCCTTTTATTAGAGGTGGCATTAGCTTTTAGCTTAGAAATATTCTCACTTAATTCTTCTGTTCCTAATACCTTTTGGTTAAAATAATTTACTATGTAAAGTCACTTAGTCATTGATTTAAAACGTGTGATCAAAACTTAATTGAAATTGCAGTGTTATTGTTCATTTACACATATTGTAAAATGCCTTATTTTTCTTTTGTATAATTATTTTAGAATAGATGTTCATATGTTGGTTGTGGTGAATCACAAGTAGATCACAGCACCATACACTCTCAGGTATGATACAGAATTTTTTTTTTCTATCTATATATTTATTTGCTTGCTTGCTTTTTAGCTTTTATTTTTAATTCCAGTTAGTTAACATACAGTGTCATATTAGTTTCAGGTGTACAATACAGTGATTCAACAATTCCATATATTACCCAGTGTACAGAAAATTTTCATGCAAGATGTTTTTTAAAGAGAGTCTGAAGGATACGGAAAGCGAATACATTATTTCAAGTTTTAGTTCAAAATTTTGCCCTTTTTCATATAAGAGGAGTTAAATCTTAGCTTATACTTTTTAAAAGGTGGGGAGGGATATTGCTAAGATCAATATTAGATTGAGATTCTAATTAAGAGAGTAATGATTTAAGAAATATGCCACCTGATTTATGAAGATGATAGTTGGAATTTTAGGAGATGTGAAGATTGAAGTTAAGAGAGGATGCCTCCACTTGATATAGGACCTGGCTAACTTCAGGTCTCAACTCTTATTATCTTCTGCACATTCTTTTAACTGGAGTTCCCTTTTTACTTCACCCTGGTGGTTTGGTGCTTGTGTGTAATTCTGGCATGCCTCTTTTATAGTAACTCCCCTTCTAAACTGTAAGTTTCTTGAGAATGAACTGTTTTCTTCACATTGATATTTCTATAGCATGAATTATCCTCAGTCAGGGTTCCTCGAGAGAATTAATTAAGCCTGAATATCCCAAGGCCCTCAGGCATCATTATACATACATTACTTGTCTTTTGTGCATCTAGAATGGTAGTGCTATGTACCATTTTTAGGAGAATTGAAAAAATAGTTACTAAAATAATTTTCTGTAGGGCACAAATTTTCTTGCAGAACTCCAGTTGAGAAAGGCTGGAGCTTTATATATCCAAGATCATACATTCACTATTGCTTGAGCGGTTTTTTGCTGTGACTCATGTCATTGGGCTCATTGTTTTGCTACTCTGATCTTCTAGAATTGTTACTGTGCTTTTGTCAATTATTTTCTTGTATTACACTTAACTTGCTAACTGCAAAACAGAATCTTACTCTTGTTTGTCTTCATGCTGAGCAGTGGTAAAAAATGACAATAGAATAATTTCTAAAGTAGGGTTAGATACTGTTACTATTCACTGTACTTTAGCAGTTTACCCGAAGAATGTGTTTTTGGTGTTCCAGTTTTAACTCTTCTCTTTTGAGTATATTGTTATTCATCAAAGACCAGCAGTTTATCTTATATGATTTTTTAAAAAGATTTATTTGTTTGAGAGAGAGAGATCAGGAGCAAATGAGGGGAGGGGCAGAGGGAGAGGGAGAAGCAGACTCCACTGAACGCAGAGCTGGATGCGGGGCTCAGTCTCATGACCCTGAAATCATGACCTGAGCCAAAATCAAGAGTTGGATACTTAACCGACTGAGCCACCCAGGCACCCCTCTTATATGTTTTTTTTAAGTTTATTTTTTTAGTAATGTCTACACCCAGGGTGGGGGTTGAAGTCATGAGTGAGAGTCCAGTGCTCTTCCAGCTGAGCCAGTTAGGTGCCCCCTTACACGATCTTTTGAAATGTTTTCACCTATATCTAATTTTGGTTCCTCTTCTTCCCTCCTGTGAAATTATATAGGAGACAAAGCATTATCTAACTGTGAACCTTACCACTCTTCGAGTATGGTGTTATGCTTGCAGCAAAGAAGTATTTTTGGATAGGAAATTAGGAACTCAGCCTTCTTTGCCTCATGTAAGACCACTTCAGCAAACACAAGAAAACAGTGTCCAGGTAATAATCTAACTTTATTTAATTAAAATATCATACATTTTCAGGTAGTGATTTCAGAATTTGTCATGTAGTTGTAATTTAAAACCACTCTACCTAATTTGTACTTTAAAAATTTATGTAATGTGCCTTTTTTCCTCGATTGAAACACTGAGGCTGGCCTTTGTTCTTTTGTAGAATGATAGGTTATGGTAAGATTGAAGCCCACCTGTCTGAAGATGGAAAAGCACCTGTTGTGATCTTAGCCAAAAGGCCGAGAAGCGATACCTGTTGTGTTTTTAAAACTTAAAAAAAAAAAAAAAACTAGTTTAAAAAGTGTATCTTTTTCTAGCAATCTGGTTTTAGGAGAGGGGGCAGGCCTTCTTTGATAGGGAATTACAAATACTAATTCAGCTCCCTGTTTTTCATTTCTCTCCCCTCTTTACCCCCATTCATATTACTAAGAACATTTTACTAATTTATCAAAAACCAGATAGGATATCTCAAAGCTTAGCATTGACCTTTGGTTCCAAAATATGTGTGGGCTTGCAAAGATTGATCACTTAATTTTGAGAATTTTCCGGTCGTGTAAAAATAGGAAAAAGGAAATGAAAAAATTAGAATAGTGGCTTCTAACTTACTCTGCTCATTTCCTCTGTATGGTTTAATAATTAACACATTACTGAGCTTTTTCCTCCTGTGTCATAAAAATCACATTGTATTTCTATACTTTACTTCCTTGGTACCAACTCTTCTATTTTTCTTTTATATCTTTGTATCACATTTTGATAGTAGACATTTATGCTAATAAATTCGCTTGCCATACACATTCTGTAACTAAACTGAATAGGTTTTAGACAAGGTATAACTTGTTGCATTTCTAGTTTCATGGTGAATGGCTCTAATGGGTAAATCACCACATTACCATTACCGTTTCTCCCACTGATATTTATTTATCATTCAGAAATGTGTTTTTTGTCTTTTTTGAATGCCTTTATAGTTTGAAAGTAAATTTTCGTGAACACTCCTGCATTATTAACAAAAATGTGGTAACAAAAAGTTTAATCACATAAGGAATTAATAACAATTTATAAGGGTAATACTCAAAGGTGGTTGAAAAAATAAGTGCAGATGGTTCACAAAAGAGAAATATAAATAAAAACACATTGACAAAATAATCATCCCTGACGAAAGAAAAGTAAGTTAAAACAGCTGTCTGTTGCCATTTCTGCATACTCTTTTTTTTTTTTTTTAAAGATTTATTTATTTATCTCAGAGAGAGAGAGAACACAAGGGGGAGGGCCAGGGGCGGAGGGAGAGAGAAACCCAAGCAGATTCGTGCTGAGTGTGGAGCCCGACGTGCGGCTCAATCTCATGACCGGAGCCGAAACCAAGAGTCTGTAGCTCAACCTCCTATGCTACCCAGGCACCCTGAGATTTCATACTCTTAATGAATGTTGAATCTGGTTGAATAAATATACTGATACTTTTCTGATGGCTTGTAAATAATTCTTTAGTGAGTTATATTTATAACACATAAAAGGCATGAATTTAATTTCATGCAACTTCCTGATCCCATTGTTGAAGAAATTACTCAGAATAAAAAATGTTATTTGTACAAATTTTTTTAGTATAAATTTTTTTTTTAAGATTTTATTTATTTATTTGACAGAGAGCAAGAGAGCACAAGCTGGGGGAGCAGCAGACAGAGGCAGAGGGAGAAGCAGGCTTCCCGCTGAGCAGGGAGCCCAATGCAGGGCTCGATCCCGGAACCCTGGGATCATGACCCAAGCCGAAGGCAGATGCTTAACTGACTGAGCCACCCAGGCGCCCCTACTATAAAATTTATATGCTGTTTGAACCCAATTCATTGGAACATTAATTAAAAATAGTAGTCCTGCCCTACATCGGGCTCCCTGCTCTGCGGGAAGCCTGCTTCTCCCTCTCCCACTCCCCCTGCTTGTGTTCCCTCTCTCACTGTCTCTCTCTGTGTCAAATAAATAAATAAAATCTTTAAAAAAAAATAGTATTCGAAACCATTCAAAGGTCATTAATAAGATTTTTAAATAGAAATTTTTTCTGGGAGGTAAAATTTTAAGTGATTTTTTTTTTAAGTCTCTATACTTAAATATAAGTGAGACTATGGGGCCAACTCAAATGTTCAATATCTACAGATACCAGGAAAGTAAAGTAAATAAATGTATAAAGTGGGTGGGTATAAAAGTACATGTACATGCATTGTAGAGGTGGAATAAGGCTCTAATAAGTTGGAGAAGCAGAGCACATGCTAAGTGCATGCTGCTCTTCAGTTTCCTCCTTTAACTGAGTGTTGCTAAATGGGTTCACTATAGTTCGATCTTCTATTATAAGAGATCTTGCATAATCCGAGTTTTATGTGAGCTCTCCCAATTTTTAAAATACTAGATCTAAGTTTTTCTTTTGTTAGGCTTTGTCCCTTTTTTTTTGTTTTTTAAGTGTGGGCTAGCGTTTGACCAACAGATCACCAATTGTGACCTTTGAGTTAAGCCAGTACTTGGAAATTAATTCTGGAATTAATATTTTATTACTGTTTAAAACAAGGGAACTATTTCATATGCGCAAAAGGATGCAAAATAAGTATGGTAGCAAGTATCAGGAGAGATTGTAGAAGTCTACAGATAAGTTGGTGTGTTATGATAGAAAAACTTAAGTATTTTTTTCCTGTAAAAAGAAAAATCTGGAAAGACAGTGTAGGGTCTTGCACTTAGATTTTTTTTAGCCGTAATGTGAATTCACTGATTTGGATTGGAATTCACTGAATTAATTGTGTTTAAATTCAGAAAAGTCACAAGTGGCTTTGTTATTCAAGTACATATTTTAATATAGATGTAGTGACATGCTCTTACCTAGTGTAGATCCTTATTGATTTCAGGATATAAATGTAAATTTTATTCTGATATACCAGAGTTTGTTCTTAATAGTTTTAAAATAACATCTCTTAACTTTTAGACTGTAGATGTATATGAGATAAAATTTAAAAAAATTTTAACATAAAGGATTTTTTCAAGTTAGCTGTCTTTTCTGTTATCAAGGATTTTAAAATACCCAGTAATACAACATTAAAAACTCCTCTGGTTGCTGTATTTGATGATTTGGACATAGAAGTGGAAGAAGAAGATGAACTTAAGGCAAGAGGTAAAATAATTCTCCTGTCACACCTTTGTATGGCACTGCCCATTTCTTTAGGAAACTATGTAATGTGAAAATTTCGAACTCCAGAAGTGAAAGGGACTCTAAAGATGTGAATGACCAAAAAGAAAAAAAAATTTGGTCATGTAAAATTTCATTTGCAAGGAAAGCAGACTGGCAGCTTTGAGTGATGCTTGGTTTCTCTGACATCACTTTACCAAAGCCCACAGTTCTTAGTATAAACTATCTGTATATAATATAGCACAGATTTTGTGTTTTGTAATTGATACAAGGGAATTTTAATGTTTTAAATGTGTATTTAAATAATTATCTGAAAATTAACACTAGTTTAAGCCTGAGGTCTGAGTTGTTCAAGTTGTTATTTTGTATTTCCAGAATATATATTTTTTATAATGTGTTTTTTTTTTAAGATTTTATTTATTTATTTGACAGAGAGAGAGACACAGCAAGAGAGGGAACACAAGCAGGGGGCATGGGAGAGGGAGAAGCAGGCTTCCTGCTGAGCAGGGAGCCTGATATGGGGCTCGATCCCAGGACCCTGGGACTATGACCTGAGCCGAAAGCAGACGCTTAACGACCGAGCCACCCAGGCACCCCATAATGTGTTTTTTTTTTAATTTTCAATTTTTTGAGTAAACTCTACTTCCATTGTGGGGTTCAAACTGAGAACCCCATGATCAAGAGTCGCACACTCCACCCATTGAGCCGGCCAGGCACTCCTAGTTTGTATTTTCTTGACATAGTTTGGGAACCATAATAAGTACCATATATATTTACATATTCAGTAAACATTTGTAAAATTAAGTCATTGTATTGTTGAATGATGACATAATTTATGATTTTTTTTAATAGGTCTTACAGGTTTAAAAAATATTGGAAATACTTGTTATATGAATGCAGCTTTGCAGGCTCTTTCTAACTGGTAAGTAGTGAAATAAGCTTTGTTTGTATAACTTTTTAAAGTCACTCTTTGAGGAAAAAAAAAATGAAGTCACTCTTTGAGCAGATGACCATGCTGCTAGTATATGGGCATACCACCCTGACAGTGCCTGATCTCTTCTAATCTTGGAAGCTAAGCAGGTTGGGCCTGGTTGGATGGAGGGAAACCATGCTGCTGTAGTATGCTTAAAAAAAAAAAAAAGATGAGCAGTCAGTGGAGAAAAGAAAGAAATACACATTAATAGTAATGCAAGAAAGAATTAATTCTATTCAATTTCCCTAGCCAACAGGATCCCATAAATCCTTGGCTGTACTTCCCTCATCCTCCTCAACGCATTCCTCTCCTTCCCTCTCACTTTCTGAAATGGTCCTATTTAGAAAATTATGTGGATCAACTAAAACTATGTACATGTCCTGAAAAAGTTATTTTTTCTTTCTTGTTAAGTAATCCTCAAGGTAGAGTAGGCAAGAATCCGGGTTGGGACATAATCCATTGTTGTCCCAGTGGGGTTACTCTTTTCATGCTTTTGGTTTCCTGAGACTGCTTGTTCTGGCTTAGACCCTAGGTAGTTGTGTGTCTTTGAGCAAGGTATTTGTTTTTACATCTAGACATTTGCTTGAACTAATTTCTCATCATTTTTAGAGATGCTATGGAAATATTTTATACTTTTCTATAGGTGGAAAAGTCAAAGTGTTCAGATTTTCTTTTTTTTTCTTTTTTTCCAGCGAGTGAGGGAGCACGCAGGGGTGGGGGTGGGTTCGGGAGTGGCAGAGGCAGAAAGAGAGAATCTCAAGCAGGCTCTATGCCCCAGCACAGAGTCTGACACGGGGCTTGATCTCAGAGCCCTGAGATCATGACCTGAGCCGAAATCAAAAGTAGGCCGGCTTAACCAACTGAGCCACCCAGGCACCCCAGATTTTCTTTTTTCTTAATCATAGTTTTACAAAGTAGGTAGGGGCAGTGTGGAATGCTGTGTAGACATCTGTTAAGTCCATCGGGTCTAACATGTAGTTTAAGTCCAGTGTTTCTTGATTTTCTGTCTGGAAGATCTATCCATTATTGAAGATGGGTATTGAAGTCCCCTACTGTTACTGTATTGCTCTTTATTTCTCCTTTCAGATCTGTTAATACTTGCTTTGTATATTTAGCTGCCCCTCTGTTGGGCTCATAAATATTTACAAATATTCTCATCTTGATGAATTGATCCTTTTAACATTTTATAATGCCCTTCTTTATATCTTGTTACAGCTTTGAGTTAAAGTCTGCTTTGTGTAATATAAGTATATAGCTATCCATTCTCTTCATTTCCACTTGCATGGAATATCTTTTTAGGATAGCCAATTTGTTGCAGGTCAGGGTTTCGTCCTTTGTCCATTCCGTTTCCTGTAACTATTTGAATAGATTCACAGAGGTTCCCTCCAGCTAATCAGGCTCATAAAAGACAATATTGCCTTTTAAATGCTAACTTGAGCCACCAGGTAGGTAGTAGTACCACTTAGATATAGAAGCTTGGAGGAAGAATAGATTCACTTGAAAGTTAAATTTTGATTATGTTAAATTTGGGTATTTGCTATAAATATGGAGTTTAGATGAGACATAGATTCACTTGAAAGTTAAATTTTGATTATGTTAAATTTGGGTATTTGCTATAAATATGGAGTTTAGATGAGACATTTGCCTTTCTTAAATTTGACTGTCTTTGGCATGAGCATGAAAATTTAAGGTCACCCCAGGAAAAGAGTATATAGGGAAGACAGGAAAAGTTATAGGATCGAATGCTGAGGAACCTTGATATTTATATATCTGGTAAGAGCAGAAAGAACAATAAAGAGGGAAAAGAGTTGCCAGAGGTAAAGAAGAAAAGCAGAAAAATTCATCATTGTTAGAGAATGGTTGTTGAAGAATGAGGGGTAGGTCCCCTGTAAATAAATGCTATTAAGAGGGAAGTGAGAGGTGTTGACTGAATCTGGCAGCATTGAGGAGGCTTATAATGGTGAGGTCAAATTTGATTTGAATGGGTTGAACATGAATATGAAGAAGTGAATGTGAAGCTGTAAAAGGAAGCAAAGTAATACTAGATTATGTGGCTCTATGTGCTGCCAATTCATTGCATGCCTGGAAGTCAGTCAGTATTAAGCTTTGATTCCACTTCAACATTTTTCTTTTTTTTAATTAGCCCACCTTTGACACAGTTTTTTCTTGATTGTGGAGGACTAGCTCGAACAGATAAGAAACCAGCCATTTGTAAAAGTTATCTCAAACTGATGACAGAACTGTGGCATAAAAGCAGGTATGTACTTAATATAATTATTCTCTTTATTATGTTTTTAAATGAATATCAAATATTAAAAGGATGCAGGTGCACATATATAGAGCTGAAAAAAGTAGATTTGAGACAAGTTCATTTTAGGGCATGTTATATTTCAAACTGAACATCCATTTGAAGTATCTGGACTGGACATCTAGTGTTGAATTGCTAAAGCTGCGATTACTGACGCTTGAGTTGTAATGCAGGAGTAGGCATTCTGACAATGCTAAAATCAGACCATAGGTACTTAACATGAATGTTCATTTTTCTCTTTACACTTACTTGCTCTAAAGTGTAGCATTAGAAGAATAATTGATGTAATATTTTACTAATTTTGTTTTAGAACTATTTAGAAAGTTGCTTTTACCATTAGTCCTTTTTAAAATTTTTATTTATTTTTAAAAAATATTTATTTGAGAGAGAGAGAGAACACAAGCAGGGGAATTAGCAGGCAGAGGGAGAGGGAGATGTGGGGCTCGATTCCAGGACCTTAGGATCATGACCTGAGCCGAAGACAGACACTTAAGCAACTGAGCCACCCAGGCACTCTCGTCCTTTTTTTTTTTTTTAAGATTTTATTTATTTGAGAGAGAGAAAGAGTGAGAGTTAGAGTGGGCGTAGGGGCAGAGGGACAAGCAGACTCCCTGCTGAGTAAGGAGTCTTGAAGTAGGGCTTAATCCCAGGACCCCAAGATCATTATCTGAGCCAAAATCAGATGCTTTTGAGCCACCCAGGTGCCCCTTGTCATTAGTCCTTTTTAAAGGTTCCTGGGAAGTGCTCAACCTTTCCTGTAAGAAAACAGTCACCAAAGCTATCTTTTAAAAAAAAAACATCTTGTAAGGGGCGCCTGGGTGGCTCAGTCGGTTAAGTGTCTGCCTTCAGCTCAGGTCATGATTCTGGGGTCAGTGAGGAGCCTGCTTCTCCCTCTCCCTCTTCCTGTGGCTCCCCCTGCTTGTGCTCCCTCTCTCTCTCTCTCTGTCAAATAAATAAATAAAAATATTTAAGAAAAATAATAGAAAACCTTGTAAGACTTTGAAATCTTTAGTGATTTCTAATGTAAAAATTTCATTAGTGAAGTTTTAACATTCTTATATTCCTGAGTGCCTCAGTTTTCTTTGAGATATATGACCCCCTACTAAGAACATTTCTTAAGTGAGACAAAAATTTGTTACTACTTTGATTTTAATGTCCTAGGAAAAGGGAATGGCTTTTCTTTTTTTTTAATTGAAGTATAATTAACATACAATTTATCTAGTTTCAAGTATATAACATATTGACTAGAGAATTCTATACATTACTTAATGCTCATCATAAGTGTGGTCACCTTCTGTCACCATAAAATGTTACTACAATAGTACTGACATTTTCTATGCTTTACTTTTCGATCTGTGACTTAGGTATTTTAAAACTTGAAGTTTGTACCTCTTAATCCCCTTCACCTATTTCACCCATCCCCCTCACCCAGCTTCCCCAACAAACCACCAGTTCTCTGTTTTTAAGAGCCTTTTTTTTGCTTGTTTTATTCGTTTCATTTCTTAGATTTTGCATATAAGTGAAATCATTTGATATTTGTCTTTCTCTGACTTATTTGACTTAGCATAATACGCTCTAGGACCTTTCATATTGTCACAGATGAAAAGATTTTATTCTTTTTGTGACTGAATAAATATTCCATTGTATGTATACCACATCTCTATCCATTCATCTATGGATGGACACTTCTGTTGCTTCCATATCTTGGCTATTGTAAATAATGCTATAGTAAACATAGGGGTGAATATATCTTTTTGGATTTGTGTTTTTATTTTCTTTGGGTAAATACCAGTAGTGGAATTACTGGACCATATAGTATTTCTATTTTTAATTTTTTGAGGAATCTTTGTATTGTTTTTCAGAGTGGCTGCACCAATTTACACTCCCACCTGCAGTGCATGAGAGTTCTCTTTTCTTTACATCTTTGCCAACACTTGTAATTTCTTTCTTTTCTTTTTTTTTTGTTTTCTTTCTTTCTTTCTTTCTTTCTTTCTTTCTTTCTTTCTTTCTTTCTTTCTTTCTTTCTTCTTTTCTTCTTTCTTTCTTTCTTTCTTTCTTTCTTTCTGATACTAGCTATTCTGAGCAGTGTGAGGTGATATCTCCTTGTGAGTTTGATTTGCATTTCCCTGATGATTAGTGATGTTGAGCATCTTTTCATGTGTCTGTTGGCCCTCTGTATGTCTTTGGAAAAATGTCTGTTCATGGTCCTCTACCCATCTTTTAGTCAGATTGTTTGGTTTTATTTTTGGTGTTGAATTGTATAACTTCTTTATATATTTTGGATATTAACCCCTTATTTGATATATCATTTGCAAATATCTTCTCCCACTTGCTAGGTTGCTTTTTTGTTTTGTTGATGGTTTCCCTTGCTGGGTGCAAGCTTTTTATTTTAGTGTAGTCCCAATAGTTTATTTTTGCTTTGGTTTTCCTTGCCGAAGGAGACATATACCTAAATACGTTGCTAAGGGCAATGTCTAAGCTATGTTTTCTTTTAGGCGTTTCATGGATTCAGGTCTTACAATTAGGTCTTTAATCCATTTTGAATTTATTTTTTTGTAAAAAAATTGAGGATGATTTTAATGAGTTCTTTTGGGATATGAAGTAGATGTCATTTATATCTCTAATATTAATATTAAAGAGCCTGAATCCTCCATTGTCATTTATCCCCCCTGTGTGTTATCCAGTGCTCCTACAGGCTCTAATATTTCTAAGTTCCTTTCTGTGTAGCTAGAACTACCCCTTAACTGCTGTGTTTTAAGCTTCCTTGACCTGATTCTGTACTTTAAACTTAATATTCCTGAAAGCTTACCAAACTTCAGAAGTGTCAGTACGGAATTGTAAAAGTGGTTAAATCTCACAATTTGGTTGACTTCTCATTTTTGTTCTCATGGTTACTCAGTGCTGGTTTTAAAATCTTACGTCAGTTGTACTCAAATAAAAACATGGAATTCAGAAAAGTCTTGTTTAGATAATGTACTGGGTACATTTATCTTAATTATTATCCCAGGAATTTTAAGTAACTAAAATTTTGTTTTTAAGTAATTATAAGTATTTTTGAAAAATCATAGTAGAGCATGATCATTACATTAAGGTGGAGAGCAATAAAACATATCTTGAGTGTCATTAGTAAGCTGTTCTGGTGAGCCTATGAAACATAATACTGGGCAATTTTTAGTGGTTTTTTTTTGAAACACTTTAACAGCTTGGATTCTTGATTGCTAAATTTCTAAAATGAAAAGTGAAAGTCACAAATTTCTCATTAAAATTTTTTCTTACTCAGGCCAGGCTCTGTTGTGCCCACTACTCTGTTTCAAGGAATTAAAACAGTAAATCCAACATTTCGGGGCTACTCTCAGCAGGTAAGTCTTTATTCTTTTTCATTCATAACATTAATCTTTAATTAAAGTTAGCACAATGCCGTTATGCATTATGCTTTTATGTAGTAATTTGTATTTCTTCCTTTATAATTTATTTGTCCATTGTTTTAGGTCATCACTTCTTGTGTGTTTATTTACCAAGAATAATAACCTATTGTCATATTTTTAGTTTATATTTTTCCATCTTTCTTATAATTTTATATTTTTCTAGAAATTGTTAAATTTTGGGTTGAGAAATATGTCTCTTTTCTAGTGCTTTTAGCTTCAAAAAGTTACACATCTAGAGATAAATTTCCACCTATATTTTATGCTTTCTTTTCTTTCTTTTTTTTTTTAAAGATTTTATTTATTAATTTGACAGAGAGAGACAGTGAGAGCAGGAACACAAGCAAGGGGAATGGGAGAGGGAGAAACAGGCTTCCCTCTGAGCAAGGAGCCTGATGCAGGGCTCGATCCCAGGAGCCTGGGATCACGACCTGAGCCGAAGACAGATGCTTGATGACTGAGCCGCCCAGGCGCCCCTGCTTTATTTTCAAAATATTTAATTCTCTGCATCTGTCATTTATTTTGTGTTACAATCCAAATTTTATTTTTCACAGTTACTACTAATTGTACCAAACTACAAATTTAAGAATTTTCTTATCTGATTTTTAAAGTTTCTTCTTTATTAATTTTTATGCTTATGTTAATATTTTATAGGTTCTGTTTCTGGACTTTCTAATTCATTTCATTGACTTGTATTTTTTTTGAAGTAGGGCAGTTTCAATTATTGTAGCTTTATATATTTTCCTTTAATGTTAACACCTGGCCCCCACATATTTTTCTTTTTCAAACAATACCTGTTCCCTTTTAATTTTTTCTGATGCACATTCCTGGATCACCAGACACTGATTTAGTGGATGTGAGTTGGGTCTACAAATTTGTATTTTCTTTTTTCTTTTTTTTTTAATTGAAGTATAGTTGACACACAGTGTTATATTTGTTTCAGGTGTACAGCATAGTGATTCAACAATCTAACACGTCACGCTCTGCTCATCACAAGTGTAGCTGCCATTTATCACCATACAACACTATTATGATACCATTGACAGTATTTCCTCTGCTGTACCTTTTATCCCTGTGACTAATTCATTACATAACCGGAAGCCTCTACCTTCCACTTCCCTTCACCCATTTTGCATACCCCTCTACCCACAGATTTGTATTTTCAAAAAGCATTCCAAGTTGATCAGGGATTTTTCTTTGAAGTATAGTACAAGATTGAATGAAACTTTAATTTTAAGCCAAACTTATAAAATATTTGAATTTAGGACATCTCTGAATTCTAATTGTCCTATGAGGCAAGTCCGTGTTTTCTTTTTTTTTATTGAGATTTTTTTTATTTATTCGAGAGAGTGAGAGAGATAGTAAGAGAGAGCGTGAGTGGGGGATGGGGAGAGGGAGAAGTAGACTCCCCGCTGAGCAGGGAGCCCGATATGGGACTCGATCCCAGGACCCTGGGATCATGATCTGAGCTGAAGGCAGACGCTTCACCGACTGAGCCACCCAGGCATCCCAAGTCTATGTTTTTTTTATGTCTTCTCCATTTTTAAAAAATAGCAGCAGTACTAAAAGCCTACCTCTAGATCATCTTCAGTTTTTAAATTACTTCTGTTTTATTTACATAAATTTTTATTTTTTTATTTTTTCTAAAGATTTTATTTATTTATTTGACAGAGAGCGAGAGAGAGAACACAAGCAGGGGAAGTGGGAGAGGGAGAAGCAGGCTTCCCGCCGAGCAGGGAGCCCGATGCGGGGCTCGATCCCAGGACCCTGGGATCATGACCTGAGGTGAAGGCAGATGCTTAACAACTGAGCCACCCAGGCGCCCCTACATAAATTTTTAGAACATAGTGCTTCCCATCCCTTCAGTGCCTGGTGTTTCCTCAGTATAATGCCTGCACAGAAATCAGTTTATAAGCACATTTTATGTATTTTTTTCTTAATTTTCTGTGTGCACATATTTTTAATGAAATGGTAATATCTCTGTTGCTTATATATTAGGATGCTCAAGAATTCCTTCGATGTTTAATGGATCTGCTTCATGAAGAATTAAAAGAACAGGTCATGGAAGTTGAGGAAGATCCTCAAACTATAACGACTGAGGAGACCATGGAAGAAGACAAGAGCCAATCAGATGTAGATTTTCAATCCTGTGAATCTTGTAGCAGCAGTGATAAAGCAGAAAATGAAAATGGCTCTAGAGGCTTTTCTGAAGATAATAATGAAACAACAATGTTGATTCAGGACGATGAGAACAATTCTGAAATGTCAAAAGATTGGCAAAAAGAGAAGATGTGCAATAAGATTAATAAAGTAAATTCTGAAGGAGAATTAGATAAAGATAGAGACTCTGTATCTGAAACAGCCGACTTGAACAACCAGGAAACTGTCAAAGTGCAAATACACAGCAGAGCTTCAGGTGACAATTTAATACTTTGAAAATAGTAGTGTCTCATTCGTGGACAATGCGTGCAAGTTAGCATATTTGTATTTAAGATTATAACTCACCATTTTCTGATGTTTGAGGGGAAAATCAGCATGGCATCTGAGTAAAATCAGAACACATTTCTGATTTACGTGTTAATGTTCACAGTCTATTTAACATAATAAAAGCAGAATAGGCTGATTAGTAACTTTAGCTTAATACTTTGTGTGCAGTACATCACATTATATAATTCAGTTTGAAGAAAAGAGGAATTAAATAGTGGTTACTTTTGGGCTTTCAGCTAGTAGAGTTAGCAGTATTCACATATGAGTGTTAAATTAATGTCATTTTATGCATATTCTGTTAAGATGCTGGGGAATAAGCAAAATAACCTAAATTGCAATTTTGTAATCTTACACACTTTTCGATTTAGATTGCTGACATTGGAGTCGTATCAGCTATGAAATATTTGGCATATGTTTTGATGTAGGAGTTTAACTATAATGAACCCTGTTATGATAGATTATATCATAATGCTAGTTAGTGTTCTTTTGAAGAGAGCAAATGGCCAGATGAAAGATAATTGAGTTGGGTTGCTTTGCATTTTACTTTCATTTCTTCAATAGTTAATTTATCTGGCTTAATGTGGTCTTTAGTTTTTTGGTTTTATTTTATTCACTTGAGAGAAAGAACACAAGCAGGGAGAGAGGCAGAGGAGAGGGAGAAGCAGACTCCCTGCTGAGCTGGGAGCCTGACTCGGGGCTCGATCCGACCTGGAGATCATGACCTGAGCCGAAGGCAGACGCTCAACCATCTGAGCCACCCAGGTGCCCCTGGTCTTTAGTTTTTTAAAGCACATAAAAACATCAGAAGTTTAAATTCTCTGATCTTAAAAATAAGTGAGAGACAAGTAATATAAAAAGGTTTATCTTCTGTAATTTCTTTTTTTTTTTTAAAGATTTTATTAGAGAGAGAGAATGAGAGAGAGAGCATGAGAGGGGGGAGGGTCAGAGGGAGAAGCTGACTCCCTGCCGAGCAGGGAGCGCGACGCGGGACTCAATTCCAGGACTCTAGGGTCATGACCTGGGCCGAAGGCAGTCGATCAACCAACTGAGCCACCCAGGCGCCCTATCTTCTGTAATTTCTAATGAATGAAACTACTAAACAATTTATTGGTATTGAATGAACCCAAAATTCCTTCTTGAGGAAGAGGATATTTCCTTGAGTACGGGAATACTAGTGGTTCACCTGTGTACAGCGCATAAATGCATTCTAGTCAGGAAAACATGTTAGGCTCCTTAATTATAGTGACCTTCTGTTTAGAAGTGTTTAGAAGTTGTTTAGTCAATAAATACATGAAATGTCAGTATTGAAAGACTTAGCCTAGCCTGCTGTAGACTTCTGTTCAGGCCTTCCTTGTCAAAAGCCTGATTAAGGGACATAGTGGTTCTGTATTGTTCCGTAGCAGACTTGTTCTTCTACATAGTGACTAATTGATGACCTAGATTAAGGATCTGAGCTTTTACATTTTACAAAGACCTGATTTAAAAATGTGACAAAGACCATATATGGCATGTAAAACCTAAAATATTTATTATCAGGTCCTTTACAGGAAACATTTGCCAATCCCTGTCTTTGATAATACTAACTTTATTCTCTTCAGGAAGTCCTAGAGTAAGTCTCCTACCCTTTCTTCCTCCACTGTGTTTTTTTTTTTTTAACATTTTATTTATTTGACAGAGAGACAGTGAGAGAGGGAATGCAAGCAGGGGGAGCAGGAGAGGGAGAAGCAGGCTTCCCACTGAGCAGGGAGCCCGATGCGGGGCTCGATTCCAGGACCCTAGGATCATGACCTGAGCTGAAGGCAGATGCTTAACTACTGAGCTACCCAGGCTCCCCTCTTCCTCCAGTATTAAGTAGTCTTTTTTTTTTTTTTTAGTCCTGGTTGAAATCATGAGAAATGCCCTATGTGAAAGTAATAAAAGTCACTTATTTTGCATTATCTGGAAAAATCCCTGAAGTCATTCTGTTTTAGGATCTTTTATGAGCAGTTCTCTTTTCCTCACTCAAATACTGATTGAGCACAGTCCCTTGCTGGGGAGTCTGTGTTATATACTAGGATTCAAACGGCAAACTCTCAAGATAGCTGTCATGAAACTTCTATTTTCCTGACTCATAATTTCCTTCTAAAAAAGGCCCTTTCCTGATAAAGGAATGTATTTCCTTTTATCACAGTAGGAATAAAATAATTTGTTCTTTATGCCTCAATTTCTTCTTAGATTTTTATTATAATGTTAATTTGAGAGAATGACCTTTTTTTCTCCTACATGGTTTTAAAGTTTTTTAAAAACTATCACAAATATTTGGGGCGCCTGGGTGGCTCAGTCGTTAAGCGTCTGCCTTCAGCTCAGGTCATGATTCCAGGGTCCTGGGATCAAGCCCCGCATCGGGCTCCCTGCTACGCAGGAAGCCTGCTTCTCCCTCTCCCACTCCCCCTGCTTGTGTTCCCTCTCTCGCTGTCGCTCTCTCTGTGTCAAATAAATAAAATCTTAAAAAAAAAACTATCACAAATATTAAAAAATACTAAATGAGAACAAATATAATCTTCTTTGGCTTTATGTTTCCACTGCTCCCTTCTTGAATTGCCTACAGCAGTAATGTGTTACAAACATTATTTGGATTCCTAGGCAGAAAATCACTGTTATTTTGCTTAGCGAGGACCTTGTCTATCAAATATTTCACTTGTCATTTATTAATGTGAATTGTGTTCAAAATCTCAAGTGAAGAAACCATTAAATTAGTTAATATTGTTTGATAAGTGGGATAATTTTACTATTTGAGATAATAATACAAATTTTAAATATTACAGAATATATTACTGATGTCCATTTGAATGACCTGTCTACATCACAGATCCTCCCGTCAAATGAAGGTGTTAATCCACGTTTATCAGCAAGCCCTCCTAAATCAGGCAATTTGTGGCCAGGATTGGCACCCACACACAAAAAAGGTAGAAGTTTCAGTTAACTCGGATTCCTTTGCTTTGATAATTTAAAGTGTTAATTATGAAATATCATTCAATACTTTAAAATTGACAGCATAATTTTATACAACCATGATTTGAAATTTTTGTGTGTGTGTGGCACAAATTTACATAGAGTAGAAGTCACTCTTTTGGTGTAGAGTTCTGAATTTTAGCACATTGCATAGATTCTTGTTACCACCACCACAAACAGAATATGGAAGAGTTTTAACACCCCCAAAGAATTCCCTTATATTACCTTTTTGTAATCAGATCATCCTCCTACCCCTCCCCAAACTGTAGCCCTTTTGATCTGTTCTCTATTACTATTGCTTTGCCTTTTCCAGAATGTCATATAAATGGAATCATATAGTACATAGTCTTTTGAAACAGGCTTATTTCACTTAGTGTAATGCATCTGAGATACAGTCATGTTGCATGTCTGAATAGTTCCTTTTTATTACGGAGTAGTATTTCATTGTATGACTATACTACTGTTTATTCATTCACTCTGAGGAACATTTGAATTGTTTCCAGTCTTTGGCGGTTATGAATAATGCTGCTATAAACATCTGTGTACAGGTTTCTGTGTGAATGTAAGTTTGTCTAGAGTAAATACGCAGAAATGGGGTTATTGAGTTTCACATTCGTTTTATGTTTAATGTTACATGAAATTGTTTTCCAGAATAGCTGTATAATTTTGCATTCCCACTTGACTATGTATGAGAATTCCAGTATTATAAAATGTAAAACTTCGAAAACTCTTAGGAAAAAACATAGGAAGGAGGAAGTCTTCATGACCTTGTGTTAGACAAAAAGTTTTTTAAAGATGTCAAAAGCAATATCCATAAAAGAAAAAATTAAAAATTTTCTTGGCAAAAGACCCTATTAGGAGATTGAAAAAATAAGATTGGGAGGAAATACTTGTAAATCACATAGCTGACAAAGGGCTTGTGCCCAAAATATATTAAAAAACTCTCAAAACTTAGTTATAGAATCCTTTTTTCAAATAAGGCCTTACTTGGATGCAAAAACAAATAAGTAGAAGCAAAATTATTCTGATTGAAGTCGAGCTGAGGAGACCAAACACCCTATTTCATCTTGGTTTCTCTTAGGGATTTTTTTTTTAAGTAATTCTCTTGAATGGTATTTGGACAAAATTCCATTAGCATAGTAAATTTTATTGTTAAGGGTTCCAGAGAAAAATGCTAAAGGAACTACCTTAATTTTTTTTAAAAATGTTCTACACTTGTTTTTCAATCCTAGCTCAATCTGCATCATCTCCAAAGAGAAAAAAACAGCATAAGAAATACCGAAGTGTTATTTCAGACATATTTGATGGAACAATTATTAGTTCAGTGCAGTGTCTGACTTGTGACAGGGTGAGTATGAGGGAATTATAATGCACAGGGAATTTCTGTCAAATGCTCTTTAAAACAAAACAAAAACCTGACAAATGGAATGAAATGTTTAATTTTTTTCTCCTTGCTGCTGAGGGTTATACATGCATTTCTTGTGTTTACATCAGTATAAATTGATTCTAGGAGTAGAATTTGTTTTTTGGAAGTAATAGCAACATTTTGAAAGGATGGGTCTTGACTTGTCATTGGACAGGAATGCATTAGAAGCAAGAATTAACTCAGTTTTTCATTTCTGGTCACATTTAAAGGTGATGTGTTGCTCAGCAACAGTAAATGATAACACATGCATATTCTCCCAAGGCTGGCAAAATTAATATGCTGGGAAACTTGTTATTCACAGGCACAAGGCTGTGAATGTATCTTCTACATTTGGTGGTGTGGCTTATAAATATTTTCTTATGTTAAGATTAGGGCTCAGATAATAAAGGTAGTGTCAGATTGATACGAGCATAAATTAAAATCATGAGTTTTTAAATCATATCTCTAAATCTCAGAATTAAGGAATATAAAATGACTTCTATCAAAAAAACCTCAAAAATAAGTTTTTAATTATTGTGTTAGATTTGTAAGTCAAATCCAAGGGCTTTCAATAGGATCATTTTAATGTAGGCTATTTGGGTACCAGATATTTAAATGGAATCATCCTGAAATGTTTTCAGCTATTTAAGAATTACATGGCAGGTTTTACTTCTTTTTTAAAAAAACATTTAAAAACTATCATGAGAGGTCATTTCCGAAAATAAATACCATAGTAGTCCTTAAGAGTTTGGTACTGAGTCTATAGTGTCTGGATGTACTTCTCTGTGCCACAGTGTCCTCGACTGATGGGCATGTTAGTAGTTACCTCATAAGGTTTATGTGAAGATTAAATTTAGAACAGCACCTGGTTCAGAGCAAGTATTTTTGCTATTGCTGTTACTGTTAGTGATTTTTTTTTCGATTTTTGCTTATAAATTGCTTTGTGCAGTCTAAGATTTGTTCTTATAATTATGTTTGTGTTGGATTATTTTCATTCCATTTTAAACACGGAACAATTTTAGGTGTCTGTAACCCTCGAGACCTTTCAAGATCTGTCCTTGCCAATTCCCGGCAAGGAAGACCTTGCTAAGCTGCATTCATCCAGTCACCCAACTTCTATAGTCAAAGCAGGATCATGTGGCGAGGCATATGCTCCACAAGGGTGGATAGCTTTTTTCATGGAATATGTGAAGAGGTATGTATGTATTTTCTTTGTATTAATTGATTGTTAAAACTGCTGTTTCTGCTGTACTGGCAGAACACTTGCTTTTTTTTTTTTCTGTCGATAATGTTTCAGGTTTGTTGTCTCATGTGTTCCTAGCTGGTTTTGGGGTCCAATAGTAACCTTGCAAGATTGTCTTGCTGCCTTCTTCGCCAGAGATGAACTAAAAGGTAAATATGAAACAGTTTTCAACCTTGGCTAATTTGTGAGTGATCTCAAATACTAGTGGGACTAAATATAAAATGTATATAAAAAAGCTAAGTTTTAAGGTGGCTTAAATAGTACTTGCCCCTATCAACATAGTTGCCAGTATCTGCTATGGTAACATAAGTAACATAAATCATATCCTGAAATAATTTATACAAATTTCTGTAGTATAAGACAATATGGTAGGTGAGGTGTCTTAAAAAGGTGCTGGGATTCAACGAAGGGAAGATTCAACCCATATAAAAGACTTGTATATATGGAGTACTCTGAGATCCTCCATAATATTTAAGATATTCCACTGTTTTTGTGTGTTCGGCACCTTGCTGGCATATGTAACAGGCAGTCAGTAAAGTTCGTTGAGTGAATAAATGGAAAGGATGTTACTTGAGATAGGCCTTCAAGGTTGAAAAGAGAGAGAGCTGAGGGTATTTTAGGCAAGGTAAATATCATGAGCTGACTGTTGAGCAGAGACTAAAAAATGTAAGCCTTGTGTTACTGTGGTGCAAAATCAGCATGTGGCAAACGCCCAAGAATTGCAGAACCAAAAGAAAATAAATTACTTTTATTTTGAGAGGAATGACCAGATATGTTCTATTTCCAGGTGACAATATGTACAGTTGTGAAAAATGCAAAAAGTAAGTGTCATTGACAGTGCTTTGAATCGCATGTTTTGTATTATAAATGGTATTTTTCTTGTTCATTTGAATTGGGTATGTGAGGCTAATTTTGCACCTTACTTAGAAAAATAAAGGCTAGTAAACTTTGTCCTAGAAAAATAAAGAGACAGGTTGTTCTGTAAAACAAATTTTAGGTAAAAGTTTGATAAATTTAATAGGCTTATCTAAGATGTGGAAGTTTATATATATTTTGAGATAAAATAAGTGTGTAATTTTCCATAAAACATTTTCTAAATATGGTATAAAAGATATATTAGGATATGTAACATACAGTTTGATTATATAAGTTTTGCCATCATAAATAAGACAGTGTTCTCTTCTGACTTACCATGTTAACAGACTAGATTCAGGAAGTCAGTGACTATAAAGGTACTTAGTTTCAAATCTGTAGAAAATTCAGAAACGTTATACCAACTTTGATGTTACCTGTTGTATGATGGCAGAATAGAAAGTTAAGAAAAGTACGGTATTTCTTTACATCTGCTAGTTGCCTTTTAAATGTCTTGTAATAATTTAAACTTTTAAGGCTTCTTGGTGGTAAGTTAGAAAAGAAAAGTAATAGAATTGAAGACAGATCTATTTGTGTGAACTGGAGAGTTTTTCTGAATCTCTGTAATAGAAGAATAATGGTGTCCTAATAACTAGAACCTTCATAATAACAAACATCTGGCTGTTTAGCAATAAATCTAGGGAAATGGTGATCTGTGACTGTTGGTTCTCATGACAAAAAAATGGCGTATTGTTTGGCCAATAAGGATGAAAAGCTGCTTTGTACTTTCTACAAGAAAAATCTAATGAATTGGAAAGTATTTATTAGTTTGTCTTGGAAGCTGTAGCTAATAGCTGAAGAGGGAGTGGCCTGGAGGGGGAACTTTCCTTGAAAACATTAACTAGGAAAAAGATAATAGTGAAGATGGAAAAGAACCTTGCATCTGCCCCAAATCCAAAGTAGGTATCTGTCAAGTATACATTAATATTGATCATTAATAATAACCACCCTTGAACTCAAGTTATGTGTTTCCACATTTAAGAATAAAGATTATATTGCCAAAGTGGGAGTGAGGAATGGGCAAAATGGGTGAAGAAGGTCAAAAGGTACAAATTTCCAGTTATAATTTAAATCATGGAAATGTAATGTACACCATAGTGACTATAGTTAATAATACTGTATTTCATATTTGAAAGTTTCTAAGATGGTAGATCTTAAAAGTTTTCATTCATTACAAGAAAAGAGAAAAAATTTTGTGACTATATATGACGGTTGTTACCTAAAATTATTGTAGTGATCATTTTGCAATGTATACAAATATTGAGTCATTATATTGTACACTTGAAACTAATACAGTATTACATGTCAATTATGCCTCAATTTAAAAATAATAAAATAATAAAGGTTATATATATATATTTAAAAAAAAAGTAAAAGTTACAGGGGTGCCCACCTGACTCAGTTGGTAGAGCTTGTGAGTCTTGATCTCGGGGTTGTGAGTTCAAGCCCCATATTGGGTGTAGAGATTACTTAAAAACAGCAACAAAGGGGCACCTGGGTGGCTTAGTCAGTTAATCATCTGCCTTCGGCTCAGGTCATGATCCTCAGGATCCTGGGATTGAGGCCCACATTGGGCTCCCTGCATGGTGGGGAGCCTGCTTCTCCCTCTCCCTCTGCCTGCCGCTCCCCTCGCTTATGCTCTCTCTTTCTGTCAAATAAATAAATAAAATCTTTAAAAATAAAAAAAAACAATAACAACAAAAAACTAAAAAAAAAAAAGTTAAAATATATTGACCTGACCAACCAATTCTATAAAATTGGTTTTTTATTTTACCCAGTTTTACTTGGTATCTGGATGTTATAAAGGCATAGCCAGGCCATAACACTAGCACATTTGTTTAAAAAGATAACTTTCATCAGAGAATTAACAACTCCCTAAATTTTTATTACTGATATTGTAAATATTTTTTTTTTACATAAGGGACTCCAGTGTTTCATTATTATTATGTATTTTTAAATTAGTAGCATATAATTCAGTAGTGAGCATTTTTTGTCCTTGTGTTTTCTAAAAGATTTTGCTATATATTTAAAAATACTAGGGATGCCTGGATGGCTCAGTCAGTTGAATGTTTGGCTCTTGATCTCAGCTCAGGTCTTCATTTTAGGGTCGTGAGTTCAAAGTCCTAAGTTGGGCTCCACACTGGGTGTGCAGTGTACTTAAAAAAAAAAAAAAAACAAAATAAAACTGAACTAAAGCTTTTGTAGATTCATATGGGAAACAGGTTTACTTAAATTTGTTTTTTTTTGTTCCTCCCCAGGTTAAGGAATGGAGTAAAGTTTTGTAAAGTACAAAAATTTCCTGAGGTATGGGCTTTATTATAGTTAAGTTTATGTTGTAGGAACATAAAACTGTAACATAATACCATGTAGCATAGTTGAAGAATGGAATGGTTCTATTGACCAGTTGCTGTGTTTATATACCCTATTAGGATTATCCATTTTTAAGATACTGAGTTACATAGCAAATAAGTGCCCTTATATGTAAAACTGTGTTGACCATAGTTTAATCAGACCTTGTAGGATCTTGAAGGTTATAAAATATAAAATTAGAAAAGCTAGTAGCTGTGAACTTATTAGGAAGTACCAGGTTTCACCATTTCTATATTTTAATATCTCTGGAATCAGGTTATCATAATGGCAGGGTAATGTTTAACCTTGACACTTAATTCAATATCTATATATAATAGATTCCTTTATCTAGCATACAAAACAATAGAATTTTGAATAATCTTTATCTTTTAGATTTTATGCATCCATCTTAAAAGATTCAGACATGAACTGATGTTTTCCACCAAAATCAGTACCCATGTTTCATTTCCACTGGAAGGTCTGGATCTTCAGCCATTTCTTGCTAAAGATAGTCCAGTTCAGATTGTTACCTATGATCTTCTGTCAGTCATTTGTCATCATGGAACTGCAAGTAGTAAGTATATAGGTTTGACATATGTCTAGATAAAAAAAAAGTAACCATCTAAATTGATCTCTTAAATAAGACTTGAGTAAATAAAAGAAAAATGTAAAAATAGATATATTTTTAATTTTAATTTTATTTTGGTTGTCAAAAACATGGCAGAAAATTTTAGGAAATTGAATAATTTTGCTATGAAGTTTGAAATACTGGAAATTATATTTTGTATAAAATTTAATAAGGACGTTAACATCATTTTTACACTTTTTTTAAAGATTATATTTTTGTCCTTATTTTCATTTCAAGTGGTGGTGGTGAGGATATATACTGGAAAAAAATATGAGTATAGTTCTTGCATATCTCAGTCTCTGCTAAGAACTAAGGATTCAAAAAGTACTTTAATTCTTGGGGCACCTGGGTGGCTCAGTTGGTTAGGCTTCTGACTGCGGTCATGATCTCAGGGTCCTGGAATTGAGCCCCTGAGTTGGGCTCCCCACTCAGCGGGGAGTCTGCTTGTCTTTCTCCCTCTTCCCCTCACCCTGCTTGTGCTCTCTGTCTTTCTCTCTCTCTGTTTCTCTCAGATAAATAAAATCTTTTTTAAAAAAGTACTTTGATTCTTATGTTAATTTTGTATTATTGAAATTATTTAAATTTTTTCTCTTCAAATTCAGGTGGACACTATATTGCCTACTGCCGAAACAATTTAAATAATCTCTGGTATGAATTTGATGATCAGAGTGTCACTGAAGTTTCAGAATCTACTGTACAAAATGCAGAAGCTTATGTTCTTTTCTACAGGTAAGGAAGTAATTCTCATGGATAGGCTATTTTGACAAATATGGAAGAACATCTCACTTTGGGTTTATAACTTCTAAGACTTTCAAAATGTATTACTGAGTAAAGATTAAAAGTTGTTTTATTTTTATTTCATTTTGTGAGTAAAGTAAAAGGTTTCATGCAGAATGATCTTTTCTTAGGAAAATGTTAAATCATTTAGTTGAAGGGCAGAGGAATAGATTTTGTTTTAGAAAGATTAGTTTTGATAAATTAGGCACTGATGGTAGGAATTAAGTACCAAATTTTCTCCTAAAATAGCTAATAAAGGAGGTATTACTGTAAAAATGGATCTTTGGTATTTTTCAGTATCTTGTAAAAGGTTAAATACTAGCTACTGAAAGAAGAAAACATTATTTAGATCTTATTAACAAACATTTGAATGCCTACTGTGTGCCAGTAGTTAGGTGGATCATCAGTAGTTATGATACAGTGTTTCCCTTTAGGGGTATATAATGTAGTTGGGGGGGGTGATACAGAGTATATTGCTCTTGAATAAGTCCCAAGCCTAATAAGAGTCATAGTATTACTGTGTGTGCTCAGTCTAATAAGGAAGAGGAAAAATCCATTTACGAGTCTGATGGAGTAAAATGCATATTAAGTTTAATGAATCGTTGTTGTTAACAGGAAAAGCAGTGAAGAGGCACAAAAAGAGAGACGAAGGATTTCAAATTTATTGAACATAATGGAGCCGAGTCTCCTTCAATTTTATATTTCTCGACAGTGGCTAAATAAATTTAAGACCTTTGCTGAGCCTGGCCCTATTTCAAATAATGATTTTCTCTGTATTCATGGAGGTAAGAAATTTTGTAATGAAAAGTAGTGGTAGGGGTTTGCTGTTAAATAATTTACAAATTAGGGGTGCCTGGGTGACTCAGTTGGTTAAGCGACTGCCTTCGGCTCTGGTCATGATCCTGGAGTCCTGGGATCGAGTCCCACATCGGGCTCCCTGCTCGGCAGGGAGTCTGCTTCTCCCTCTGGCCCTCCCCCCTCTCATGTTCTCTCTCTCTCATTCTCTCTCTCAAATAAATAAAATCTTTAAAAAAAATAATTTATAAATTAGGAAGAATCAAGAGTTTTCCTCTTCCATTTATTTCTCATTTCTTCATCTTCAGTCTAACTTAAATGTATTTAATTTTCTAGTTCCAGAAATTGGCTTTTTCTTTGATTTATAGGCCATCTGTAGCCTCTTCATTGAAGAGATACTTATTGAGTACCTGTGCTAGACCCTGAGAATACCAAAGATACTATTTCTGTCCTCTAAACTCTAATTTCATAGTAGAGGCAGAGATATACACAGCCAGTTATGGTACAGTGAGCACTTCTATTACACATTGTTTTTCTCGGCCGAAAAGCATTCAGCTGCCAGCTGTGTCCATGATTCTTATCCCTTTTGTCTAAATTAATAGGTGGTTCTTTTCCTAAGTATGAAAATGTATTTGAAATTTAACAAAAAAGCTTCATATACGTATTTGCTACATATAACTTAAGCCTTTGTGATCGGCTATGTTTGTGTTTGTACCCATGAAAAATAACACCTTAGCGTGACACCTTGATTAAATTTCATGGTTGAAGACTCAATATTCTTTTTTTTTTTTTTTTAAGATTTTATTTATTTTTTTGACAGAGACAGAGATAGTGAGAGCAGGAGCACAAGCAGCGGGAGAGGCAGAGGGAGAAGCAGGCTTCCCACTGAGCAGGGAGCCCGATGTGGGGCTTAATCCCAGGACCCTGGGATCATGACCTGAGCTGAAGGCAGACGCTTAACGACTGAGCCACCCAGGCGCCCAAGACTCAATATTCTTGTTAATTGACTATTTTTGTAGTGAAACCACAAGAGATAGTAGGAATATCCTGTAGTGGATATAGAAACCTAAACCTTGAAAGTTTCTGTATGTGAATTTATCTCTTATTATTTCCCCACTTGAACTACTAACATAATGCTCTTCCAGTTCAGAATCTCCCCATAAACTTTTAATGGTATTTATTTGTGACTGCCTTTTATTATAGTTAGGTATATAAATGCCTCAGTTCTTTTGCTAGCTCAAGCTCTATGAAGGAAAGATTTGTCTCCTATTTTTCTTTGATTTCTCCCAGTACATAGTAAAGGTTTAGTAAAGATTTACATAAGTTACTTGAAGATCTTGGTTAGCTGATTTTTCTGTACTTCAAGAAATATGTTCATTTTTAGGAACATAATCACCAGAAATGCTTATTAATTTTTAAGAAAAATGATTTAAAAATGCCAGTGATTAATCAGTTTAGAAATGCGTTTTACCTTTGAAAGTTGTATAAAGGAATTTAAGAATGAGACACACCCATCTGAACTTTTTTAGGTGTTCCTCCACGAAAAGCTGGTTACATTGAAGACCTGGTTTTGATGCTGCCTCAGAACATTTGGGATAACCTATATAGCAGGTTTGTTTTTTAAAATCAGACAATATGGTATTGTGAAAATCAGTTGGTGAAACTTGTTAAAAGGGAATTGTATTATTTCACATATGCTCCTTGTGCTTTATGTTGCTTATGTAGAAAATCCTGTTTTCCATCATTATTCATTCTGAAGTTTGAATAGGAAGACTTTGTAGTTAATGTGGCCATAATCTAGATAATATAATCCTAATTTTTATGTTCTAATTGTCTGTCTCTGTAAAAGCATAGGTGATATTTAACTCTGAAATTTTAGAGTTTTAAATTTTATTTTAAAACATTTCATATATAATTTCCTTACTATGTTTTCTTAGTTAAATACTGAAAAAATTCTTGAGAGGCCAGCAAAAGCCTCCTTCTGATTAAAACTTGATTAAGACTATGGCTGCACTGAACTATGATTTATGTTGTATTGTAATTTTTGAAAGCCACTTCTTTTACTTTGTGTTGTTGCCACTAACATATTTGGTAGCAGAAATAGCCGTAAGGGAAAGTTGAAATATAAAGCGGGTTAGTCAATAAATTTGAGTCGTTGACCCTGATAAACAAAATCAAGTTGTTATAATCATATGATTTTTACATTAGTTTAATTATGATTGAGAATTTTTCTGTGGGGATTTATTCTTTACTAGAGATTTAGCCATTGACTCAAAGTTGGAGACAAATTTCCTAGAGCATCCACTTTCTTCAGCATTATCATAATGATTAAATTCTTCATGCTTTAGGTATGGAGGAGGACCAGCTGTCAACCATCTGTACATTTGTCACACTTGCCAAATTGAGGTGGAGAAAATTGAAAAAAGAAGAAAAACTGAATTGGAAATTTTTATTCGGGTAAAGTGTTGCTTTTTGAATTGTAAATGTGATCTAGGATAAAGAACAGACAATTAGTAGAACTATTATTATGTTAACTATATTATATTAATGAAATGATTAGATGAAAGAGTTGTAATAGATTTTAAGTGTTCTGGGTGTATAACAGTGAGAGACAGGTCACTAAAATTCTAGTGAGTTAAGTTCTTTTGTGGGGTTTTATTTTCATGGTTGGTAATAAATTTTGTTTTACGGATTGGCATTTGCAAGTAATCTACTGAAATGGCAGATTATAGGTTTTCTTTAGTTAGTGTTTTTCTGAAAGCATATACCCAGACTGCATTCTCTACTTCCATCTTTTTGTGAAATATAGTATTGTTTTGTGGGACTGTCTATACTTACAAATATACCCTTCAAAATGAGTATATTATGAAGCATTCCTTGATTGCAAGCAACAATCCGAAAGTGGTCACATAATCAATAGGAAGAGCTAAACAACTAGGTTTTTCTTATTTGTTTGCTTGTTTTTGGGTGTTTTGTTTTTGTTTTTTAGAAATAATCTGTTTGATCTTTTTAAGGAAGTGTAAACTATATCTGCAGTTTTCACAGTTACCAGTACAGTGGAATTAGTCTTTGGCAGTTTTAAAATACATCAGATTATCTACTTTTTGAAAAAGATCAACATGCAAGTAAATTAAAAACCATCTAAATGTGGGGGAGTAGGAGATACAGGCTCTGGTTATGGAATGAATAAGTCACAGGAATAAAAGGCACAGTATAAGGAATATAGTCAATGATACTGTAATAGCGATGGATTAAGACAGATGGCAGCTAGACTTGTGGTGAACACAGTATAATGTATAAACTTACGGAATCACTGTCCTCTACCTGAAGCTAAAATGTAACATTGTGTGCCAACTCTACTCAGAATCATTTAAATGTGTATATGTTGACTGAATGACCCATCCATATGCAAATTCAGGTTCTTTCTGTGGGCTCAGAACTATTTGAGGGTCTTAGGCTCTGAAGTTTTAAAACATCACAGTGGTTGAGAAAAAAGAAACATTTAACATGCACTAATTCAGAGAGGCAAAATGAAGTCATTCAAAAGTAATAAAATAAGTAATTAAAGAGGAGAAACAGTCATAGTATTACTGGTTAATTATAGCATATTACCAGTCTAGGTTATTATTATTATCATTATTATTTTTCAAAGATTTTATTTATTTGTCAGAGAGAGAGCACAAGCAGGGGAAGCAGCAGGCAGATGGAGACCCTGGGATCATGACCTGAGCTGAAGGCAGACGCTTAACCAACTGAGCCACCCAGGCATCCCTAGGTTATTATTTTATGTACACTGTTTTTTTTTTTTTTAAAGATTTTATTTATTTATTTGACAGAGAGAGAGAGCAAGAGAGGGAACACAAGCAGGGGGAGTGGGAGAGGGAGAAGCCGACTCCCCGCCGAGCAGGGAGCCTGATGCGGGGCTCGATCCCAGGACCCTGGGATCATGACCTGAGCCGAAGGCAGACGCTTAACGACTGAGCCACCCAGGTGCCCCTATTTTATGTACTCTGTTAAACAACCAGGTTTTATGGACAAGAACTAGTACAGTTCTAATTATGTAGGTAGCAAGAAGTAAGTCTTTTCAAAGTGCTATTGTCAGTAGCATAGCTCCAACTGTATATTATGACCCAAATCCCCAGTAGGGAATCCTAGAATTTGGGTCACCTTAGAGGCATATGCATTGATAATCCTACTAAGACTGAGGGCACCTGGGTGGCTCAGATGTTAAGCGTATGCCTTCTGCTCAAGTCATGATCCCAGAGTCCTGGGATCGAGCCCTGCATCGGGCTCCCTGCTCAGTGGGAAGCCTGCTTCTGCCTGTCCCACTCCCTCTGTTGTGTTCCCGAATCTCTTGCTGTGTCTCTCTCTGGTGAATGGATAAATAAAATCTTTAAAAAAAAAACAAAAACCCTACTAAGACTGTATTGGTGGAGGGATGGTAACTTTTTAAGAGAAAATTGAGATTCAGTAAAAGGGGAAGTTGTTAAATAGACAGATGAACAGTATGTTTCATGTTACGGCTGCCCAGCACACGTTTACACATACACACATACACCTGCTTCTTTTCATGGATTTAGGATTTGTTTGTGTGTGCTGTTGCCTAAAGTGAAGAAATTTTAAGGAAGTGTAAACTATATCTGCAGTTTTCACAGTTACCAGTACAGTGGAATTTTAAACAGGAAGATAGTATAGGTATCGATTTGTTTATTGTGCTTGGGCCTCATTTGTTTCCTAAACCTAAGGAGGCAAATTTTTGTTGAATATTTAAAATAGTTCATTCCATGAATGCTTAAATAAATGGCTAATGACTATATCCGTTAGGGCTTGGGGAAAGGAGCCATTCTAAGTATTTTGAGTATAATAAGAATATAGGCAAAGAAAGACTTAAACGACTACTGAAAGGACTGGGCAGTGAAGGTCAAGAAGACCACTGCTGACTCAGGAAATCTGGGAGTAGGGTAGGCTGCCATGCTGGAGGTAGGAATGGGGGTATTGAAGGGTTTCAGAGCCTATACAGGTTAAGGAAAGCTTCTTATGTGGTGTGCACCCAGTCAAGGGTGTTGAAGCCCAGGCAAGATGAGAATGGATACCCATGTTGGCTGGGGATTACGGGATGTTGGGTGATAGACTTAGGGATTGGTTCCATATATAGAATTTATTAAATAATAAGTACAATGAGAGCCAGATTTCTCATTGTCAAATAAGAGAGTTACAAATGTGGTGAGGGAGAAAACTGAAATGGATTGTGCTATTAGTATTAGGTTGGACTTGTAGGTACCTTTGTGAACTCATGGTCATACATACATACATACATAGGTACAAATGTGTGTGCGTATACATATATAGAAACAAATGATGTACATATGTTAATTCCCTAACTTTGTTATTAAAAGGGGCTGGGAGCAATGATAATTTCAGTAGGATTAAACATACCTAGCTCTCATCAGGTTTTGGCTTCTTGACATCTTTCTCCACTAAAAGGTACCAGCCTTCCTTGGAGAAATGGCTGATTCATATCAATGTTTATTTCCAGATTTTTGTTATTTGTGTTAGTTGTGTAGGAAAATGTCCTTGTACATATGAAATATGCATCATGTTTGGAGGAAAGGAACATGTTTAGCAACTTACTGCCAGTGGTCTGAGGAAAGAAAATTTGTGTTACATTGGAGTTTTCCTGTAAGTTTGAGATTGTTTCAAAGTTAAAAAATTAAAAATTGTGCAAAAACTCTGGGAATTATCTCTACTGCTTGCCACTGGTAAATCTCAGGCGAATGCTCAGAAATCTAATAAGCCTGATAAGCTGCTAATCTCAGGATCCTGGTGGGTTATTCTGAGGGTGCTCATAAGATGCAAGATGCTGCTGTTAAAGAGGTTAGCCTATGATACCAAGTGAAGGATTCTTGGAAGTGGTGACAAAATCCTATTTATGCCATCTGTGGATGCCTCAGTCACAGCTCCCACCAGAGGGGAGAAAAAATTTCTTTTCCTGATTTCCATATATAGCATATACCATTGATAGTGTCTAACCTGGAATACTACTGGCATGGGATCCTGGAAAATGTAGGCTTCTCCTCTTCACAGAAGAGTCTAAGAATGAATGGAAATGATGCGTTATGGGCCGTACAGTAAAGTCTGCCTCTTGTCAGCTCAGCATTCATACACATTCATACATGTAAGCAACAGCAGTAGCAACAGCATCATGTTTCTATTTAACACCTCGCAACTAGCTCATGTACTAATACATGCTGCACTTACCTTTTCCTAAACTTGGGAGACCCAAAGTTCTATGAGTCACTATATCCACTTTTGGATGTTAGTCATTCATCTTTAGTTCAGTCAGTTCAGTCACAGTCTCTCTTTTATACTGTAATTTAAAGAATATTGGGGCGCCTGGGTGGCTCGGTCAGTTAAGCATCTGCCTTTGGCTCAGGTCATGATCTCTCAGGGTCCTGGGATCTAGCCCCGCCTCCTCGGGCTCCCTGCTCTGTGGGGAGCCTGCTTCTTCCTTGCCCTCCCTCCTCTGTGCTCGCTTGTGCGCACGTGCGTGCTTTCTCTCTCAAATAAATAAGATCTTTAAAAAAAACTTGAAAAGTAAATTGATAATTTTTTACAGATTTGGTAAATGTTTAGAGATACATATATGCGGTAAGGAAGAAATGTATGTCTACAGCTGATCACTTACCCGTTCCATATTCCCTGTTTTCTTAATCGGCACTTCAGTTGGTTGTGGTCGTGTTTACCTGGTAAAGTAACCCAGACCATCGTTTCAGAAGAATCTGAGGTCTTTGTAATCTTGCCTGGTTTAGATTTCTCTAGTTGTCTATTAGCTTTTAACCTCTGGGTATGGAAATACTGAATGGTGCTTGCAGTGGGTTGAATGGTGGTCCCCAAAAAAGGTATCTCCATGTCCTAATCTATGTGAATTGACCTAAACTGTGAATGTGACCTTACTTGAAAAAGGGTCTTTGCATATGTAAATAATTTAAGGATCTTGAGATGAGGTCATCCTGGATTATCTGCATGGACCCTAAATTCAGTGATAAATGTCCTTATAAAGAGACATACAGAAGAGATACACAGAAAAGGTAAAAGCCATATGAAGACAGGAGGCAGAGATTAGAATATACAGCCACAAAGTAGAAGCTTGAAGAGGCAAGAAACAGAATTTCCCCTAATTAACTACCCTAAAGTATGTTCCTGCCAGTACCTTGATTTTGGGCTTCTTTTCTCCAGAACTTTGGGAGATGAAATAGCTGTTTTCAGGCACCAAGTTTGTGGTAATTTGTTACAGCAGCCCTCTGAAATGAATACAGTGGGTTTAATCTGGTTTTCAGCTATAATCCTCCTTGCTCTTGTTGTGTAGTGGTCATTTTATTTCACCCTTTATATAGCCAGTACTGTAACCCACTCTGCCTTTTGGTTCAGTGACATGAGGAACCATATATAACCAGAGGAGTATTTCAACTTTCAGTCCAGTAAAACCATTGTTGTTTCCCTTTAGAATCGAGTACCTCCAAACTAGTAGAGGCCAAAGTTGTGGAGATGAGAAGCAAAGCTTTCGTGAATATGTCATTAGGTGCTAGTGGATACATCCTCCTACTTTATTTATCTAGTACCTAGCCTCATGTATTCTGGTTATGGGAGAAACAACACTATATATTGGTTTCTGGTTTAGATCATTTACCACAGCATAGAGGATAGTACCAACCCCATAAAGTTTTGTCACCCGTATGCAAAAACTGAGTCTTCAATAGGCCAGCAGCTTTTAGGTGATGCCACATGATAAGGTCAGTGACTCCCATGGGATGTGAGCCTATTTCTTCATTTATTTTGTGTAAAATAAGTTCCATAGTCAGAAGTAATGTGGAATATTATCTCAGTGAATTAGACATTCAGTAGGACCAAGAATAGTGAAAGGAAAAAAGACCGAGAATGGTGTTACTGGGAGAAACGTTGTAGGTTAGGAAGCTAGAACCAAATCCAGTGTAAGTTCTAGGTATTTGTAAATCACACGTCATCAAAAGACTATATCCAAACTATATAAAGGATTCATACAACTCAAGACAAATGTTTCAGTTTAAAAACAAGGAAAATAGGGGCGCCTGGGTGGCTCAGTTGGTTAAGCATCCGACTCTTGATTTCGGCTTAGGTCATGATCTCAGGGTTGTGAGATCGAGGCCCTTGTCAGGCTCTGTGCTGAGTATGGAGTGGAGCCTGCTTAAAATTCTCTTTCCCTCTCCTTCTTGCGTCCTCCTCTCTCTTAAAAAAAAAAAAAATTTTTTTTAATAGATATTATTTCTAAGAAGGTATGACTAGTAAACACATGAAAAGGTACACTATCAGCAGCCATTAGGAAAATGCAACTTAAAAATCATGAAAATCACACGATTTTTAGAATGGGTAAAATAAGTGGATAATACCAAGTGCTAGCAAGAATGTGGAGCAACTGGAATTGTCATATGCTGGTGGGAATGCAAAATGTTACATGCCAAATGACAGTTTGGCAGTTTCTTGTAGGTTAAATAAACACTGAGCACATGACTCAGCAATGTCACCCCTGAGTATTTACTCCAGAGAAATGAAAACTTCTGTTCACAAAAACCTGTACACAGGGGGCGCCTGTCTGGCTCAGTTGGTAGAACATGCGACTCTTTTTTTTTTTTAAGATTTTATTTATTTGGGACACCTGGGTGGCTCAGATGGTTAAGTATCTGCCTTTGGCTCAGGTCATGATCCCAGAGTCCTGGGATCAAGCCCCACATCGGGCTCCTGGCTCAGCAGGGAGCCTGCTTCTCCTTATCCTTCTGCTCTCCCCCCTGCTCATGCTCTCTCTCTCTCTCTCTCTCTATCTCTGTGTCTCAAATGAATAAATAAAAAATCTTTAAAAAAAAAGATTTATTTATCTGACGGAGGGAGACACAGCGAGAGAGGGAACACAAGCAGGGGGAGTGGGAGACCGAGAAGCAGGCTTCCTGCCGAGCAGGGAGCCCGATGCGGGGCTCAATCCCAGGACCCTGGGATCATGAGCTGAGCTGAAGGCAGACGCTTAACGACTGAGCCACCCAGGCGCCCCAGAACATGTGACTCTTGATCATGGAGTCATGAGTTCAAGGCCCATGTTAGGTGTAGAGCTTACTTTAAAAAAAAAAACAACCTTATACCAGATGTTCATAGCAGTATTCCTTATAATTGACTTAAACTGGAAACAGTTGAAATGTTAGCTGGCAAATAGATAAACAAAATATGGTAGCTCTACAATAGAATACTACTGGCAATAAAAAAAGATTGGACTATTGATGCATGCAACAACATGGTTGTTGCATGTCAGAAACATTATGCCAAGTGAAAGAAGATAGACATGAAAAGGCTATGTGATGTCAAATTCCATTTATATGAAACATCTGAAAAATGGGAAATAATAAAGACAATGTAAATCAGTGGTTTCCTGGGGCTGAGAACAAGAGATGGACTGTAGAAACTGTAGAATAATGGTGCAGGGGAACTCTTTGGGGTGTTAGAAGTGTTCTAAACTGGTTTGTGGTGGTGGTTGCAAAACTCTAAATTTACTGAACCTCCCCCCTCTTTTAAACAAAACTATGTGTTAGTATAAAATTTAACACTGAAGTACAGATACCGGTGCCCTTGGTAGACTGGAAAAGTAGAGTTTCTGAAAAATTAAAAAAGTAGATAGGATCAGACTGAAGAAGCAAACCAAAGGCCATAGGAAATGACTGCATAGGCTTCAAGCTTGAAAGTGACATACCAGTAATAACCTCAGCATTCTGCCCTTTACATTGTACAAGGCAGCAAGCATAAAGGTTTCTGCTTGGATAGAGCAGTAAATACGGAAACTTAGGTCAGTTGAAGAAGGAATTATCTTAGATAGCTTCTAATACATAGAATTCTTAAATTATGCTTTAAAATAAATACAATTGTTCCTCAGGGAGATATGTAAGGATATTATATCATAAAAACAAAGCAGAACTCAGTAGATGAGTTGACTGAATAGCCGCATAAATACTGCTGAAGAGCAAATTAGTGTTCTGAAAGATCTTGCGAAGCGTTTCTCCTAAAATGAAGCACAAAGATAAACAGATGGAAATCAAAAGTTTTGAATATTGGATAGACATAGAATCCAGTGTTTTTTAATAGGTATTTTAGAAGAGAATAGAAGGGGGAAACAACTTAGGGCAACAGTTTAGAGAAATTTCCCAGAACTAGAGAAAAAACATGTATCTTTAAATTAGTGAGGTAATTATAGTTACCTAATATTTAAAAAGTCCCACCTAGACACATAAGAAATACTCCAATGTGAAGTCCTAAAAATATCCAAACCCAGTAATGCTATGAATTAAATGGATTCATCTGGTAGAATCAGTCTGATATTACATTTCAGGAATCTCAGTTCTCTAGGGATAAGTTGTGCATCATGGAAAGTCCTAACTTTAATTCTGTACCTTGAGACAGACATGCTTTGATTTATGTGTTAACCATCAGACAGCCACATTTTTCATTGCCTTTCATTGTTCTGTGGAAACAACTACCTTGTATCCCAGAAAGATCCTTGCCCACAAATAACTTATATTTAATAAAAAAAATACAGGATATATTAAAAGGTAATGAGTTCTTTGGAAAAGGAAAAAAAAACAGAACAAGAGGGATGAAGAGTACAGTGATGAAAGGAGGTGTCAGGTGCATTTTTAAATAGGGTGATCCAGATAGGCCTTAGTGAGAAAGTGACATTTAAGTAAAGATTCGAAGGAGGTGAGGGACGTATTTAGATATGTGTGAAAAGAAGGGGGTAGTCATGTAAAAGCTTTAAGAGACAGGAAAGTAACTGCTTGGTTCTGAGAATAACAAAGAGGTCTTTGTGACCATGAGTGAATAAATGAGGAAGAAAGTTATTAGAAGATGAAGTCAAATCATGGAGCCAGATTATGGAGATACTTCTGTGCTATTATAAGGATCTTTGGGGACAATGACAGGGTTTTAATAGATTTGATTATAGGAGCGACATTATCTGGACTTGGCTGTCTTTGTCCTTGGATAGTACCATAGGCATTTAGTTACCCATAATGAAATATTTTTAGAAGTCTCACTGTCTTTTCATACCTAGTACAGTTGGGTAAATTTCAGATACCCTTCATTTTCCTTAGGCTCTTTTTCCTCTATCTTTCTTTCTATATCAATTATTCTTTCACTTGGGCTTCTTTAATTGAAGGCACTGGCTAACTTAAGCAAAAAAGAAATTTATCAAAAGGAAAAATTGAATTGTCCAGAATTTCAGGAACCAAGCTAGCCCTGGGTATGTGGCTAACAAAATTGACATAGGAGTGACTTCATTCTCACCATTAGATGACTCCTGAAGATTTCCATTTCTAGTAGAGTTTTGCCTAGTTGAGTCACATACCCATTTCCTTCGGCCTTAGAAGAGGAAGTGGAACATCTTTAGGGACCTTAGTTCCACCACATTTGAGAATTTGTCCTATACATGTATGTATATTGTTTGTGAAACGACATGTACAAGATTATTCATTGCAACATTGTGTTTGTAGTAGCAACATGTCCACCAATATCTTAAGTGAACAGTGAACAGAAGTAAAGGGTAGACAGTGGATATAGTATATTTAAATTTAATAAATACGTGGAGTATTTATTGTTTTGAAGACTTGCCTTGACCATTTTGACTTACCCAGTGTCTTATTCTTCTTTTGTGTGTGTACTTGGAAATTTTGAGACATAACCTAGACTGACTTGCTTACTAATAGGTATTACAGTGGTACTAAGATAACTTAGCATCAATGTGCATCACATTCTTCATGAGGTATTGGCCTTATCAAATGCTGAAGTAGAATGGTTGTATTGTTCTGCTATAAACAAGTTCTAGATATTAGGTGACTGATTTTTTTCTCCCTGTAGCTCAACAGAGCATTCCAAGAGGAGGATTCTCCAGCTACTTTTTATTGCATCAGTATGCAGTGGTTTAGAGAATGGGAAAGTTTTGTGAAGGGTAAAGATGGAGGTAAGTAGTTAACTGAAAAATGAAATTCTTTGCTGATTTTTTGTTTGACGAATATTTTTTGGATATCTATATGCATTTGGGATTATACCAGTGAATAAGAGAGAAAAAGATCGGGTGCCTGGGTGGCTCCGATGGTTAAGTATTTATCTGCCTTCGGCTCAGGTCATGATCCTAGGGTCCTGGGATCGAATCCCGCATCGGGCTCCCTGCTCCTTGGGAGCCTGCTTCTCCCTCTGTTTCTCTCTCTCTCTCTCTCTCTCTCTCCCCTCTGTCTCTCATGAATAAATAAAAATCTTAAAAAAAAAAAAAAGAGAAAAAGATCCCTGCCCTCAGGGATCTAACATTCTAGCTTATATTCTGGTTAGTTGTTTTAAACCTATTTCATGACTTACAGCATATTCATAGCAGGAATAAAGGAACTGAACAAAATTAGTCTGCAATCTTAATATTGAAAAGTTAAAAAAAATCCACCCAACAATAAGATTGGTTACATAATGGTTTAACCATTACAGTAACATACTATGCGGACTTTAAAAATAATTTTTGTGGCAGTATGTGATAATTAAAAAGATGTTCTTGATAAATGAAAAAGGTTACAATACTGTATTCATAGTTTGAACCCTTCATATTTAAAAAAAATGGCAAACATACGCGAAGGTAAAAAGACCACAAAGATATTTAACCTGCCTATTTTCTGTAATGGGATTACAATATTTTTTCTTCCTTGTGCCTTTTTGTTTTGTTTTACAGCTTTTTTTTAAAAAGATTTTATTTGTTTATTTGACAGAGAGAAAGACACAGCAAGAGAGGGAACACAAGCAGGGGGAGTGGGAGAGGGAGAAGCAGGCTTCCCGCGGAGCAGGGAGTCCTATGTGGGGCTTGATGCGGGACTCGATCCCAGGACCCTGAGATCATGACCTGAGCCGAAGGCAGTGGCTTACCGACTGAGCCACCCGGGCGCCCCTTGTTTTACAGCTTTTAATAATAAACATGCACTGTACTTTTGTATTCAGGGGGAAAACAGGTTTTTTTCCCCCTTAAATTAAAAAATGATACATTTTAACATTTCAATTTATAATGCTTTTATTGTTTTTAGTTTAATGACAGTCTGAAATAACTCAGGAATTACATGATTTCTTTTTAAATTATAAAAGAATTGTTCTTTTATAACATTAAAAGTGCATTTCAACCTGTGGTCATCAAATGGATAGTTAAAGTGAGATTTTAGATGGTAGTGAGAGAGCCTCTCTCCTTTTCTTTCTTGGTTCTATTTGGGGTGGGGGAGGGAACTAAGACCCAAAAGGAAGAGGCTCAGAAGATGGTTAAAAATTAATTCTAGGGGCACCTGGGTGGCTCAGTCGTTAAGCGTCTGCCTTCAGCTCAGGTCGTGATCCCGGGGTCCTGGGATTGAGCCCCGCATCGGGCTCCCTGCTTGGCGGGGAGCCTGCTTCTCCCTCTCCCACTCCCCCCTGCCCTGCTTGTGTTCCCTCTCTCGCTTTGTCTCTCTCTGTCAAATAAATAAATAAAACCCTTAAAAAAAATACAATTTAAAAAAAAATTAATTCTAATAATCTAACTACAAAATAATCAAATTAAAGATTTTATTTATTTACTTGACAGAGAGAGAGACACAGCGAGAGAGGGAACATAAGCAGGGGGAGCGGGAGAGGGAGAAGCAGGCCTCCCGCGGAGCAGGGAGCCCGATGCTGGGCTCGATCCCAGGACCTTGGGATCATGACCTGAGCCGAAGGCAGACGCCCAACGACTGAGCTACCCAGGCGCCCCAAAATAATCAATTTGATTATATAGTTACATCCCTCAATTATTTCAGGCACAGAAATACGTAATTCTTTGGTACATTTCTTTGAAAAGTATGCATTTTGATCCTTTGTTTTTCCTTTTGACTTAGATCCTCCAGGTCCTATTGATAACACTAAAATTGCAGTCACTAAATGTGGCAATGTGATGCTCAGGCAAGGTAAGTTGACTAATACTTAAGCCATTTGTCACTGTTAAGAATATAACATTACTAGCCATCTGTGCCACTTTTTTACCCATTCTAATGATGTAATTCATATATGAAGGAGGACAAATAGTAGAAAAGCTGCCAGTGTTTGTTATCTGAGGAAAGGTTTAAGGCTGTTGATAGGAGCTAGGAAAAAATACTAAGACCATAATGGGCTGGTAGTCTGGAAATTCGTGTTCCCTTAGTACTCAGTTATCCCTGGAGGATTCATGCTGGGGGGTACATTATGAAGGTTTTGCAATATGAATATATAGGTTTGTAAATATTATTCTTTCTATTTGCACTTAATTCTAGGAGCAGATTCTGGTCAGATTTCTGAAGAAACGTGGAATTTTCTACAGTCTATTTATGGTGGAGGGCCTGAAGTTATTCTACGACCTCCAGTTGTTCACGTTGACCCTGATATACTACAAGCAGAAGAAAAAATTGAAGTAGAAACTCGGTCTTTGTAATTTTGAGGGTATAGAGTTCTAATGAGAAATCATTTTCATTTCCTCTCACATACACATGCAAAAACATTCCTAAAAGCATGTTTATTTTCTTGATTTTTAATATTTTATTCCTTCTTACTGGGCATTATGGAAGAATGTGTTAAAATGTGTGATATACTACAGGTTGGTATATTTAATGCTAGATAACTTACCATAAAGTCTTTCAGTGTAATATTTTTGAAAGAGAGGGATAATTGTGATCATTTGGTAATCAGTAGGTTATCTTTGATCTTTATACTACATGCAAATCCATACTATCCTTTGTAGCTTTGTAAATACTTTTGCTTTGGAAACTTTTTCATTACCTTAACACACCATAACTCTGACCAATCTTTTCAGTTCTCCAAAACCCTAATTTAATTGTATAGTTTTGACATGGCTTCATATAATAAAGAGCCTATTTTAAATTGAGAATTGTAGTCAGAAAAATGTTAATTTCCTAAAGCTCAGGAAACGTTAGGGTGTCACTTCTTTTGCACTGCAGCATATAAACTAGCATATTAATATTTACAGTATGTCTTTTTGAATGTATCAAGGATGTATTTAGTTTGAGTGGAATTTGTGTCAGCATATATCCGTAACTTATTGCCTCTTATACTGTAAAATGTTAAACTTTAATTCCTATAACCCTGGATAGTATTCATTAAAATCAGTAAAAAACTTAGAGTTAGTTTTAGGGCACTTTTTATTTTGAGAGCATGAAGTATGGAATGTGTTGATGAGATTGTTGATAAAGCTGAAGCCACTTGCAAAATGATTTTTTTTAATGAAATGCATAAAGTCTTTTTGGATAATATAGTATGCAGTATGCACCGCTATTTGCCTGATTATGTGATGTCAAAAGTTTAGCTATATTCCAAGTATAAAAACAAACTGGATTACTTTGAGGATGTTGAATAGCATTCACAATGGGTTTGTTTTGGTGTGGGGCAACTGCCACCAGCTAAAACAGTGTTGTTATAATTAGTTCAATAAAAATGATTTTAAAATTTATAACTTGGATGTTGAACTTATTTAATGGATATTAAGAATGAAAAGTATAAAGTTTGTTAATATTATAATATCTTCCTGTTATTTCTTAATCAGAGGTATGCAAAATAAGTCATTTTGGTATAGTATGTAAAGTTTTGATGTTTAATGAAATGATGAGCTTAATCATTAAGATGTATTTCAATTTTTAAAAGATATATCTAGTTTTAAGTTTTCTCCTGCCTCATAATTAGAGTATGATCCTCTTCATGGATTCAACAATGTTATTGATCTATCTCTGAATTACCAGTATTTATTGTAATTTTGGCATTAGGAGATAATCAGAAAGTTTGTTTTTAATACTGCTTGCCATTTATTGGATATTTATGATGTTTTAGTCAACCTACTAAAGTGCTTTACTTATATTTAATCCTCATTACAACCTTATGACTTAGGTTAAGTGGCTTGTCCCAAATCACACAGCAAAGAAATGGCAGATAGGGGACTCCAACTAGAGGTTACAAGTTTCCTCCAACTAGAGGCAATGTAACTTCATCACAGTGCTGTTATTCACCATTATATAATATCTCCGTGCATTCTTTTGAAACAGATTATAGGATTAGTCACATTTGTTAGTAGCATTACCATTTTTGTAACAAACTTTGGAATATTATGTGTGGTTAATTGTATCAGAAAGAGGCAATTTCCCTGTATTTTGAAGCTACTCCCCTAACTCTCCAAGGTGAGAAGTTTGAATATACTTGTTACCATTTTGAAGGATTGCAGGTCAGGGGATTAGGTAAGAACTATTTCTTCAGGGGGAAAAAAAACAACAGGCTATTCAAGACTGTTTTAATAATAACACAACTACTACTAATTACTACTAATGCTGAATTCTTAGCAAATGTTAGGCACTAGGCTAAACATGTTTACAGATTAATATGCCCAGGCACACACAACTAAGCGTCCGAATTCAAACCCAGATGTGTCTGATTCCAAAACCTATTCTTCTCTCAGAAGTCACAAGTAAATTTCTTTCTTTTTTTTTAAGATTTTATTTATTTGAGAGAGAGAGAAGGAGAGACAGTGAGAGAGTACAAGTGGGGAGGAGAGGGAGAAGCGGGCTCCCCACAGAGCAAGGAGCCTGATGGTGGGGCTCAATCCCAACCCGAACTGAAGGCAGACACTTAACGGACTGAGCCACCCAGGCACCCCTGTATTGGTTACTTTTGCTGCAATAATGCTATGTAACAGCCACAAAAACTCAGTGGTATACAAAAACATTTAGTTATTTTACAAGTCTGCGGAGTTCAGCTAATCAGGCCTTGGCTGATTTCAGCTAAGCTCACTCATGTATTTACAGTCAGTGGGAATTGGCGAGGCAGGTCTTGTGACCTTGGCTGAGCTCACTCATTTGTGTTGGGCTCTGTTTCTTGTGTTCTTCACCAGGCTAGTTCTTTTGGTCACGGCAGAGGTGCAAGTTGTTTTCAAGCCTCTGTATGTGTCCTATCTACTAATATCTCATTGGCCAAACCAAGTTACATGGTGAAACCCAGAAATAAGGGAGGTGGGAATAAAACCTACTTTTAACGAGAGGAACTGAAAAGTCACATGGCAAAAGTGTGGATACAGAGAGATATGAACGATTAAAGCTATTAATGCAATCAATCTACTGTAGTTAAGTTGCTCATATTTGAACACGGACTCTGCCACTTACTAGCTGTATGTATAACCTTGACAAGTTCCTGACCTTGGTTTCCTCATGTGCAAAATGAGTCTCTGCCTTTTGGGTTGTTGTGAAAGGAAATGCTTTAAAAGATATAAAGTACATAGTAAATGTGTCTCTCTCCTCAATTTGGGGGGCAGATAATATGCCCTGACAGATAACACAGTCCTACAGTGCTTTTTACATGTCACTAATGGCAGAAAGTCTAGGATCCCAGTCCATGCCCCAACATGGCTTTAATTGCTAAGTAGATAATGACTTCACTAACTCATGCCTGGCAAAATTATGAAGGCATAATTATGATAGCCACTATTCAGGTGTAGATTTATCAGATAAGCCCTTTGGGTTTAAGGTCAGTTTTCTTTCTCAGCCATGTGAACTTCTGCCCAAGGACCTGTGGACACTGAAGGTTGAGACTGTTCATGAATATAGCAGCAGGTATAGTTCGCTAACCAGTCCTGATGCTACTCAGGTTGAAGACTATGTTTTTGTAGCATAACAGAGCCCTCAAAACTTTTTTAAAATAAGGATTTATTATTTTTCATGATTCTGTGGGTTGTCTGGAGTCGCTCATGAGGCTGCACTGAGCTGGCAGACACACTGTTGGAAGGTTCAAAAAGGCTCCTAACAAAACTGGGGCCTTGGTGCTGCTGTTGGCTGAGCCACAACATTCATCTCCATCAAGGCTTCTGTCTTTCTAGGATCTTATCATCCAGGACCTCTGCATGTGGCTTCTCTCTAGGACAGCCTTATCTATCTTACTGGATGGCAGTGGATTCCAAAAGGGCGAAAGAAAATGCTGCAGCTTCTAAAAGTTTAGGACTGGAACTGACATAGTGTCATTTCTGCTATCTTGTTGGGAGGGAACTATGTGAAGGCCTGAATACCAAAAGGCAGTTCACTGGGAGACACCAATATAACCATCTAACAAATTTATCAGCCTGGTGAAGCAAGGGGAAGGAAGTAGGAGGGAGTCACACAATACTTGGTTGTTCCACTTTTAATGATACAAGGATTGATCTGGGTTCAGATGGTGAGAACCCACTTCTTCCATTGTAAAGTTACTGATCAACTTTTCCACTAATAGTTTTTATCTACTGATGAGTACTGCCTGAGTCAGTGCTTTCATTACAGGTTGCAAAATGATGATTTTCTCATTCTAGATTCCTTTTGAGGGACTTTTTCAAAATCTTCACCCTGTAAATGAATTGTAGAAAATGAAAGAATAGTGGTTCAGGATCTGTGATATAATAAATGTTGAAACTTTTAAATCTTTCCTTGTGCTAAATTAGACTGTAAGAGTTTCTTACCTGGGCTATGCTATTTACCTCTTCCAAGCTTAAAAAATTGCCTTTAGCCTAGGTGAAGAGATGTTGTAATAAAGAGCCCCACAAAATTAGCTGTTGGATTTACTATAAAGATGCTGTTGAAGATACAGTTCACTATCAGTCTTGTTTTGAGAAATTGTAGGACAAATTTATCTCTGGTCTTAGTACTCTTCCTCTGAGCAACTGATTTGTTACTATCTTATGGATACTGAGACTATCATAACTGATCTTGTTTTTCCTTATTACAACATCTGCCAGAATTAAAGTTAAGTGTTCAGGGGGTGCCTGGGTGGCTCAGTCGTTAAGCGTCTGCCTTGACTCAGGTCATGATCCCAGGGTCCTGGGATCGAGCCCCACATCAGGCTCCCTGCTCCGCGGGAGGCCTGCTTCTCCCTCTGCCTCTGCCTGCCTCTCTGCCTACTTGTGCTCTCTCTCCCTGTCAAATAAAATCTTAAAAAAAAAAAATAGTAAGTGTTCAGGACCCTAGAATATGTATTTCTGCATTATTCTTCTGTTTTCTTGTTGTCCGAATTTTCCCATTTTAATTATTTTAAATTTGATTTTGCCTATTAATTTTTTGTAAGCCATGTGTTTTTAGAAATAAGCAAGGTATAATTTTTTTAAAAGTATGCCAAATATCTTGGTCTTTTAGGTGGTGTACAACAACATCTTCCCTACTAGACAATAAGCACCAAAAGGATTTGTCTTGTTTACTCCTAGTGCTTACCACAGTGTGTGGCACAAAATAGATGGCTGGCAAATTTCTCTAATAACTTAATGTTGATGACTCTCTTTCAAATTACCTCCTCCCTGGTTTTGGGGGTACCGTTCTATCCAGTTTTTCTTTTACTGTTCTGGCCCCTTGTTTCTCCTCTATAGTCGTCTCTTTTTTTCCTTGCCTCCAAATGTTTGAGTTTCTTTAGGTTTTGTTCTACATACATTTTCAATTCTCACTCTTTGTGCTCTCCCTAGAAAACCTAATCCAGACCCAGGTTCCCGTTACTGCTTATATGTTGAAGACTCACAAATCTGTACTTCCACTTCTGACCTATGGCTTGCATCCCAGACACATATATTCTACTGACTCCTGGGCAGCTTCATTTGAATGTATGAGCTACTTCAAATTCAGTATACCCTAATGGCACACATCATTTCCACCCCTAAGCCTGCTCCTACTTTTACTAAAAGTAGTAAAAGTCCTGTGGTCCTCAATGACACCTCCATCTCCCCAGTCACACAACCCAGGAATCCTAGACTCTCTTTTAACATACCAACACATTCAATCAGCTACCCAAATCTTGAAGATTTAGCCCCTCAGATATCTAGATACATATTTGAATATAAGGGCATTCATCAAACCAGTCATTTGTAATAGCATGAAAGTAGAGTAGCCTAATACCCCCAAAAAGAAAAATGGCTAAATAAATTACATAACCACTTGGGGCTTCTGAATAATATGACATGGAAAATATGATCTAAAACAATAGCAATTAGGATACATTATTTCATATCATATCTTATATACATAAAGTAGCTTATCTCTCGTCATAGTAGTAGTATTGGTAGTAAGCAAATAAGTAGTTGTAAGTTCCATTCTCATAGGGGCCTTTGCATCAACTCTTCTCTCTCTGTATAATGTTTTCCACACCCTTTGACTAAGTCCTAAATGCACATTCATACATTAGGTCTCATTCAGCCTAAATGTTACTTCCTCAGGAAGTCCTCCCTTTTTCTTCTTTCTAAAGACCTTAGAACATGTACTTTGGGGTATTATGGACATACTCTTATAGTGACCTGTACTTTTTATTCATGGTGCTTATCAGTTTGATAAGTATTTGTGTAATTACAGTATTTGTGTAATTATTTCTTGAATGTCAACCTCCCTCCCTAGACTACAGGATCTGTAAGGGTAGGGTCTATGCTTGCTTTGCTTAGTACTATATCTCCAGCACCAGTATAGCTCCTATCATGTCTATTAAAAAAAAAGAAAAAGTAAAAGAACGAATGAATGAGCTACATCAATGGTTTTCCAAACACGTTCTGAGGCAGTGCCTTAAAAGGCCATAGTAAGGGACAAGGGAGGTGTCAGTGGTTGCCAATTCCCAGGTCATTTTATTTGGATTATATATTGGATTCTGGCATAAGACTGTGTTTATAAAAGGAACGCCAGTGCTTCAGTAAAATTGTACAAACCCCTGAATTAGATGATCTTGAAGTCTCTTCCATCTTCAGTATTCTGTGATCCTAGATGAAAATAACAAAGGGCAAACGGGATATACCATAATTAGGGAGTGACTTTCACCAGTGAGCTTGGCTGTGTTTCCTCCTGAGAGCAAGGGAGCTCCTTTTCCCTCTCTTAGATAATTGAAGATTTGAGGGACTCTTAGCCCTTTCTACTTGGCCAGGATCAACACCCAAGCCTACAGTTTTCTCTCCTTTGCTATCTTCTTTACCATCAATGAACTGGTCTTTTCCCCCTTACTTCTTTAGTGCTTGTTCCAAAGACCCTAGAACCCAGCCACTTGGGGCTACTTGTAGTTCCCCTCTCACATTCCTGTACACTCTCATTCATGCAGTTCCCTCAGTTGACAAGTCTTTTTTCTCTGCTTTGCAAACTCATGCTATAACTCGAATGCCAACCCTTGTAAAAAGCCTTTCCCAAACCTCCTCTGTTCCCACAATATTTATATCTCTACATAGAGCCTCTGCAGTTCAAATTACATAACCTCTCTAAGCCCATTTTTCTCATCAGAAAAATGTGAAGAGTCACAGGTTGTGTTCTCCAGGAACCAGATACTTAGATGATTGGTGTGCAGATTAATTTGGAAATGCTCTTAGGATCATCATTTGTGAGGTTAGGGAAGAACTGGGCAGAGGAAGAAGTCAAGCCGTGATGTAATCTTAATGGAATGCATCAGCTGATGCAAGTTGTTCTACAGATAGGATGATCCACTAGAACTGTCCCATGTTGAGGTGAGAGGGCTAGTCCTTCCAACAAGGAAGATTTTATTAAAGATTTTATTTATTTATTTGATGGACACACAGACACATAGCAGGGGAAGTGGGAGGGAGAGGGAGAAGCAGGCTCCCCACTGAGCAGAGAGCCAGATGTGGGGCTCCATCCCAGGATCCTGGGATCATGACCTGAGCCAAAGGCAGACGCCCAACCAAGGCACCCAGGCGCCCCCCGTTTCAACAGTCCTGATAGATACTACTAGTGGCTCTACACTGATCAGTCATTTTGGATGTGGCCTCCTTGGGAAAAGGTGTGACACTGAACAACACCAGAAGGGGCTGACAGTTCATGGCTGTCTATGGAACACTCCTGGCTACTGGTAATAAGTCCTTCATTTCTGAAGTGTATCTGAGAAGTAACTTTTGGTGCCAGACATTAATAGTATCTTTCTCAGGATTGTTGGAAGATTAAAATATGATAAGTGATAAAAAGTAGATAGCATATTGCCTGCCGCATAGGATTCTAGAAGAGATGGTTGTTACGGTTATTATACAAAAAACTTGGTTCTGTAAGTATATAGAGCAAGGTAGGGAAACCTTGTTTATTTTTGTGACTCTAGTCCTAGAATAGGGCCTGGAACCAATTAGGTTCAGTAAAGGCTTGTTGATGTGTTAATATAAAAATATACCTGTCACCTTTTGTCTGGAAGGAGATGTTATCTTGAGTTGAACTCTCAACTAAAACAAATATAAAAAGTCAATTCAACCATTTAATAACTTACAAGAAAAAAAAAAAGGAGGCACGTTATCCACTTGCATGAAAAAAAAAGTTCCAAAGACGAGGAAAACAAAAGCAATGAAGTAGCAGTACTTGACAAATGCAGGAGAGCTCCAGTTAAAATGGCTTCTGGATTTTATATTTTTTGGAATATAATTTTCTAACTTTAGACAGGGAAGGAGATTTAGCTCAGCTTTTCCACAGCTCATAAATGGTGAGAGTGTCAATGGAACTATGAACCCAAGGGAAGTACTTATCTCCATGAATGTTTATTGGGCTTTAATTTTCCTGCATGCCCAATGTAGTTTGTTAACATGTTTCATTTATTTTTTTAAAGTTTATTTATTTATATAAATAATCTCTATGCCTAAGGTGGGGCTCAAACTCACAACCCCAAGATCAGGAGTCGCCTGTTCTTCCGAGTGAGCCAGCCACAAGCCCCTGTTGTCATGTTTTAATACAGTATTTATTAAGACTTCTTTGTGCCTGACACAGGTCTGGGGACACAGCAATGAGCAAAAGTTACAAAGTCCCTGCCTCTATGGATCTCACCTTCTTGGCGGCAGGAGACCGACAAAGTCTGTACGTGATAACTGTTAGGCAGAAATATACGCAGGTGAAGAAAGAGCGAGCGGTGGTGTGAGCGTGCTCCTTTGGATAAAGTGGTCTGGAAGCCTCAGATGTTGACTTTCGAGAAGGGAGTTGAAGTACGCATTGAACATCAACGAGTTAACTGAAGAGTTCTAGTCAGAGGCAAAAGCAAGCTGAAAGTCTTGAACTGGACAGAGCCCTGCGCGTTGTACGAACAGCCACAAAGCCAAAGGGGTGAGCTGGGGGTCGTGTGGTTGGAGATGAAGTAGGCAGGAGCATATATAATATCCATATATAGTTGAGACCACACCGCTAAGGGAGCTAGGGTGTCCAAATTTTTCAAGAGGCCACAAAGGGCAGGATGGAGCGGACTTCCAACAGCGGGGCTACAGTGACGCCTTTCCCCTACAGAAGCAAAGGGCCGAGTTAAGACTATTGCAGGGTATGAACTGGGCCCTGCCCTCAGAAGACCAACCCTCGTGCAGGGAGGAGGGCTGACCGCGGGGGCGGACCTCGGCATCTCCCAGGCCTCCGGCGCTGCACGGGCCGCGGTTACCGGCAGGCGGTGTAGTGAGCGCGCCTGCAGCCGCCGCCGCCCGCCCGTCCGTCCCAGCGAGGAAAGAGGAGGGGACCGGAAGGAGCCGCTGGTGCTGCGGGAAGTGGCAGGAGCGGGAGGCGGGGACCCACCTGGAAGCGCCGCGGCGCCGCTGTCGAGCTTCCTGCGGCGGCCACCCGGGCAAGTGCCGTGGCGGGGCCAGAGAGCGGCCACGGCGGCGGCGCCTCCCCGAGTGGCCCCCGGCGCCCTGCCCCGCTTGAAAGGTGAGCAGTCGCTCGGGGCATGTGGTGGGGGCCAGACATGGGGGAGGGAGAATGGAGGAGGAGGGAACCCGGGGCACCATCGACTTTGGAACCCGGATTTGGAGCTGAGTGCCGGGAGGGGGTGGGTTGGAGGCGGCGGCGGCGGCGGCAGCGACGGCGAAGCCCCCACGTGGGGTGGGGGTGCGCGCGCACGTGTGCGCGGGCGATAGGGGGGCGGGGAGGGCTCTTGGGAGGACAAGCGCGCGCTCGCTTAGTAGCGAGCCGTCCACGTGACGGGCACGCCGAGAATCTGCCTCCACGTGACAGGCTGGGAGGCTGGTTGAGGCAAAGGGATGTTGTCTGTGTGGTATAACCGTAATCTTTGGAGGTTTTAGGGTTTCCTACCGCTTTTCTTTACTAGGGGGGATAGATGAGAAATAAAAGGCGGAAAAGCCTTTCTGCTGTTTCCTTGTTCTACACATTCTCCGGTCCGTTAATGAAGCACTTTCCAAGTTCCGAAAGGCCGATTTCCCTGTACCGCCATGTTGGTTCTAGAGGAAACTCGCGAGATGCTAGTGGGTTTGTATCGCGAGATCTCTCGATTCTCGCGGGACCTTGTTGGCAGAGCAGTTGTCCTGGATGGCGAAGCCTTGGGTTCCGGGGGCCTGGGACCCGCAACTCTTTCTACAAGGCAAGTTGTTAGGGAGGGGCCGGGAGCGAGTGTCTCTTGGTGCCGGGAGACGTGCTAGGTTAGCTTCCTTTAGTCCTGAGGGGACTACGTTGACCCCATTGAGGCGACACGGTCCTCCTCCCCACCCCCCTGCGGGCGCTCCGCCACCTGCAGAAGCGTCTGCACCCCTCAGCCCCGGCTCCTTTTTCCCCGCGCAGTGATAGTTCCACCCCCGTCCCGCTCCCTTGGAAGTTCAGAGCCATTCTCGCGCAGTCGTGACGATTCCGTTGGATACTGTTGCTCTTACTTTCAAACGTTCATGTCAGTTTTTCCCCTTGTTGCCATTTTCTAAAGAATTCCAGACCTGTTAACCAATTCTGTCGCTTGTTTCTGCGGCAGTACCTTTCTCCTCTGGCCATTCTCAGACGCTTAAAACTAAGCGCCTTCTGTTTTTTCTCTCTGGGCATCATTTACTCCCACTTACTTGGTCATTGATAACTTCCTCATGATTCTGACTGACTTTGTATTTACAATAATTTTTGGCAGTATTTGGTAGGAGCGCTTATATCTCTGACAATACCTGATGTCAGAATAAAATCTTTTTTAATCTTTTTGTGCGTGCCTATTAACTCATAATTATCGATATGATTTTGATTACTATATTATGAGGTTGCCATCTTTGATGTTCAAGGATGGTTTTGGGTCACATGTTTAAAGTAATAGTGGAATGTTTTAAGTCAAAATTTTAGTTAAAACCGAACTTATCTTCATAAACTCTGGTATCAAGGTTTGGTTTTTCTTTAAATAAGTTTGACATAAAATTAATTTTTCTCCAACTTTCGATGTCTTACCAGAAATGAATTTACAGTGTATTTTTTTTTCATATTCTTGAACAGTCTTTGAATTTATTTAGTATTCGTAGTGGGAAGTTAATTACAAAGCTAGTCAGATAACTAGGTAATCCACTCATAATTTTTTGTTAAGCTATGAAGGTGTTATTTTCCTTTACACTTAATACAGAGAAGTATATAGAGTAAAACGCTCCCTGTTACTCTGCCAAGTTGCCTTACTCAGTCTTAAATCTCTGTAACCGTTCTTAGCAGTAGCTGTGTACTATTCTATGTATTTTTTTTTGACGAAGAGGAGGAAGTGGAGTGGTGTTTTAAGATACACTATCACAACATTAGCAATCAGTAAAAATTTTTCTACTCAGCTAAATTTTTATTTAGTGATAAATGCCTATCGTCTTGACAGATACATGCATATTTGCTTTTTAAAAAGAAAATTCTTTGTACAGAATTTTTGGTGATAATGGTTTTGTGAAAGTATCTTGAGGGATAGCATTATTTTTGTCCTAGAGATTTAGTATACTGGTTAGCTTTGCACCAAAATGAAATCCATGTAAAATAGGATTTAAAGAAATAAGGATGTATCAGTTGAGCTTTATATTTTTATGTTTAGTATTTGTGTTATATATTTATCCTTATATTCATGCTTATATTTTGTGATACTTATATTTTCTAAATTATAACCCAAGTATGTGTATGGTAGTTTTCCAGAAGTTTTAAAAATTATCAGCTTAAATAGTTCTGACTATGCAATTTAGTGAACTCAGCAGGAGAGTGGTAGGTATATCACTAGTTAATGCAAACAAATGTACAACTCAGAAGTTGCTAAGCAGCATTTTGTGATTTTTTTTTTTAATTCTCCCCCCAAACCTACTAGCAGTATTACTTATCAGTCACATGAAAGTGACTTAACTCTTGGGCAGTGTGGTTTTCTTTTGTAATAGTTCAAGTAGGAACGTTGGGGAATGAAAGTCTTGAGAGGTTTGATGTGGGAAAGAGGAAAAGGAGACGGGGGACTGTGTAGTTGGATACTGAGATGAAATTGAAGTTGCACAGAAAGGAGAGGATGGTAGAAGGTTGAGAGAGCCATGATCTAAGACTAGGCAGCAGGTTCATTATGGTTGGAGGGCAATTTGAGTTGACCAGAATTTGGAATCTGTAATTCCAGGCAATTTTTTCCTCTTAAAACTTTTTTTAAATGGTTTTCAGTTATCTCAAAAATTGCTTGATATCACTTGTCATAGAAAGTCAGCAACTGAATTTGATACTTAATTGAAATTTTGTGAATTCTTTAGTTAGGTAAAGCTCTTGTTAAGTAACATTTGCTGAATACATTTTATTTTTAGAAGTAGAAAATTTGTGAAAATGACAATGGACTCTAAGGTCACAATTCTGTAATGGCCTTTGCAAAGATATCTACAAAGTTTTGCTTGGTAATTGGGCCTTAGGTAGTTCTTGTGTGCATCTCATTGAGAGTTACCAGTCTCTTGCTTGTCTTTTTTTTTTTTAAGATTTTATTTATTTGAGAGAGAGTGAGAGGGAGAAGCCGACTCCCTGCTGAGCAGAGAGCCCGATGTAGGACTCAGTGCCAGGACTCTGGAATCATGACCTGAGCCGAAGGCAGACGGTTAATCACCTGAGCCACCCAGGCGCCCAAGAGGCCAGTCTTTTAGAGACTAGTACTTATTTGAGGTACTGGGTAGAAATATACTGAGAAAATCTAAGGAGGGAGAGGCATGTATCTCACGTGATCTGAGTTTGCTTGAGTAAAACTTAAATAACTAAGAAATTTATTTTCCCTTTTCTCAAATTGTCATAAAAGTGATCTGTGAGAGCTGATGAACTTCAGTGACCAGAGGAAATTAATAACAGTGATAATACAGTACTGATCTGTCCTCACTTGGATTTTTTTCTTGGGATCTGAAACAATGCTAATTTCCATAGACCTATAATTTTGTAAACTATATGGTGTTGATACCTATGTTACATATTAGTTACATCAAGAATATAAATTTTATTTCTCACCTCTTGAACCAGTGTCCAAGAGAGATAGGAAATGACTTGACCAGAAATGTCAGTGAAAATATGTTGCAGGTGCTTTTTAAAAAAACCTAGCTAATTTCATATGAAAATTCAGTCTGGATTTAACTGCAAGGAATATTTGCTGGAAGAGTTTTTGATTTTTAAAGAAGTATTTAATATAGATGTGGTATACACTGTGGTACAAATTTCTGTGGTTAAATACTCTGGTAACCACTGTAATTATACTTTAAAAGTACTGATCAGTGAGTATTTCCCAAAGTCTTTTAAGTGTTGACTTCTAACACCATGGAAGTATAGACTTTGCTATTTTGTTTGAATTTGTCCTCACCTCTTTCTGTTTTTTTCTTTTCAGCTGTTCTTTCTCATTTAGGTAGGTAATTGTTCTGTCAGAGACAAGTGAGTTCAGTAACTTTTCCTGAGGAGACTATCAAACTATTCAGTTATTATTATTAGGAACTCCATTGTAAGTTATATTCAGTAATTCAACCAGCATTTTTTGAGTGTTAGTGATCTCAGCCATTTGAAACAGCAGGAATCCTGAGCCTTCAGAATAACTGTTATCAAGTACCAAAAGCCTGTGGTCTTTCTTCAGAAACTCCTAAGTTGAGTGAAGAAGTTTTGCAGCACCAACAGGGTTAGTTACCTGATTTTATAGCCTGTAGATGATAAGTCACAGGATTGGCTGTTGGAGTTAGGCACACTGACAGCTGAAATGTTATTTTATTTCAAGGGAAAAGGAAGAAAAGCTATTAAAAAATAGATGGAACTATAGAAGAAGTGTTTTAAGGCCATTGCACAGAGACATACAGTCCTGTTACCATTAACTTGTGAGGGAATCACAATATTGCAGAACAGTGTAGTACATGGTGTGTCACACGATGACCTTAATCATGAACTTTTATTCTGTGTATTGTGTTTAAGGAAGTAAGGAGTTGGTGTCTTTTTAAAAGATGGTTATGAGTAAATGTTTTCAAAGCTTTGTTAATTAATGCTTTCAGTTTTCTGGAAAATTGACTTACAGAACTCGTCTGAAACCAAATAAAAATGATGCTGTTGTGTATGGCATTTCCTTTGTTTTATTTTATTGCTTTTATCTATTTCTTAATTTCCTTATTTATTATTTCAAGGGATTACCTCCCAGATAAGGCTCCGTTTACATTTAATATTTGATATCAGTGATAAGCAGTTGTCTAAAGACTAGCGCCTTTATTAATAAAGGAATTTTTGAAGCAAATAATTAGAATTTGTCAATGACCAGTTCATATAATTCAGTTCTATAGTTTTGAATGCTAATACTGAGTCTCCGTCCTTAGCACTGGTGAGTGTCCTGAGGTGAGAAATGTTTCATTTTGTAGTGGATTTTCTTTGTTGCTTTGCTTGCCTTTTCAGTCTCTTTTAATATGTTAAACTCTTTTTCTCTCTTCATTGTTAGAGTAATGATAGTATTTGATTTAAGTATAAACTGTGTTGTGTGTGTGTTTTAATGACTTTAATGGCTGACTTGGGAATTTTAAATCTGAGGAATTAATATAACCATATTAACATTTTCATGTACTTCTTACATTATTTAAAAAATACATCTTTTATATACTTGCAAATAAAACATTTAATACCATGTTCTGCTTTCTAATCTAATGTTAGGTAACATTTTTCCATTCTCACAATGAGTCTTCATAACCATAATTATAAGTGGTTGTATGATGTTCTATGTGTAGATGTATCATTGCCCTATTCTAATTTTTTGCATATATAAATAACAGTGTGAAGAACATTTATATATAAGATAATTTTCTGTATATAGTATTCTTGTATATTGCCAACACCAGAAGTGATTTTTAGGTGTATTTTTAAAGGCTTTTAAAACATATCTGTCACACTGTTTACCAAAAGGATCAATTTATATTTATGTTGAAGTGGCTATTGCTCTATATCTATATTAGTATTACAAAAACTTCACGGGGTGTAAGTCATACCACTTTTTTCTTAGATTACTACCGAGGTGAAACATGATTAATAGATGTATTTCTTTTGTGAATTTAGATAAACAGAATTTGGAAATTAATGTTAATCAAATCTTTCGACCTAACTTTGTTCTGCTTTGAACTTCTGAAATTCCTCTTCTGGAAATGTAATAAATAAACAATACTGATTTAATACTGTCTCTTTTAGTTTTTATAAATAAGTTTAAATAAATTTAACTGTTTACCTCATTTGGTATTGGTGTGAAGTGAGAGTATAAATGTTTTCCTCCAAATTGGTAATCGTCTCAGCTCTGTTAAATAATCATTTGCTCATTGTTTTGTGTTTCATTTTTACATTTTAAATCTTTCTTTCTTTTATTCCAAACTTTAAAAAAATGTTAGTATTGTTTTTTAGAAGATTCTTAAGGCACATCTACTATCTTTTGACCTGATATCTTTTTATTGTGATAGTTGTTTTCATATTGATTTTTAAGAGCACTTTACAAATTGAGGATAATAAAGCTCATTCTGTACAAAACAGTGTTTTATAATTCCTTTTCTTGTCAGCCCAAATTCTAAGTTCTTTTCCCATACCACAGAATTAAGTAAGGTTAAGTGAAGTAATTTCTCCTTTTTTTTTTTTTTTTAAGATTTTATTTTTAAGCAAATCTCCACACCCACTGTGGGGCTCGAACTCACAAGCCCAAGATCAAGAGTCGCATGCTCTATAGACTGAGCCAGCCACATGCCCCTCTCCTTTCTTGACTGGACAAAATATGAAACTACTTAAGAGTACAGTATTAGAGGCTATAAAGAGAAAAACTATTTTGGTAGATTTTTGTGGAATTAGAAATAAACTGCTAAGATCAACAGTTTAGGATGTGTGATTAAGGTGTCTTTTATTAAATAGTAATGTGTAGTTTGACATCACATGCCTCTATTTAATGAAAAAGTGCTAATTGGCAGTTCTAGGACTCTAGTTACAAGAATCTCAGTACCTTTCTTTTCAACTGTTAAGAACAGCAGTGTGGCACATGTACTGACATTTCATAATCGATAAGAAATTCCAGGTGAGCATTAGTGAGACCATCCATGCCAAGGAGAGCATTTTCAATATCTAAAGTTTTTATTGCTTATGAAGGGTTTTTTTTTCTTTACAAAATAATTACTCAAGATCTTAAAATAATTTTTGAAAAAAGGGGAGCTATTTTTACTTACTTAAAAACTGTGAAGGCTCCAAAGCTATTACTTTATTAAATAATGACTAATATTTTGTGTTGTTTACAGATTGTTATGATTACATTAATGCTAGGAAGAAAAATGAGATTAACTTTGTGACTGTGAAATCATAATAAATATTTGAAAATAAACATTTGAAAAAATGTGTGTCCTGTGCTTGGGGATCACATAAAGAGAATTGCAGGTGAAGAAATTGTTGGGGTGGAATCTCTTTCTACCTTGGATTGGGATGAGATTTAAAGGGATTGGAACATAATTTACACCTTTTATTACTACCGGAATTCTGCTTACTTTGTAAGGAATAAGTTGATTTTGCAAAATGGCACTGAAGTGGTCCAGGAAATGACAATTGCTAATTGTATTCTGCCAGTTACTTATACTTTTCTTACTAGATTTTTTCTTTTTTTTAAAACTGGTCAGAAGCTTAAGGAATACATCTTGTAGTTCTTATACACTTCCCCATTAGAAAGCAGGTTTATTGTGTTTCATAAATAAGGTGAAGTAATGCTTTATTTAGCTTGACAGTATTATAGAGGGAGGTGCCAGGATTTTTTTCTCCTGAGAAAGGTGTGTGTGTTTGTGAGATTTATCTACTGATAGCCCTTGAGGAACCTTATAATACTTCTGTATCTTACTGTACTCACACCAAACCTGTAATTCTTAATCTGAACTGTCTCCACTAAATAGAAAGTTTTAATGTTTGTTTTTGGAGTAATGTTTCATTTTCTGAGGGAGAAATGTCCTTTATTTGCTTCCTGTTTTAAAGAAAATGTAAATATGATTACAGTGTAATACAGAAAATTCTCATAAGTTTACAGTTCAGTGAATTTTCACCATATAAACAAACCTGTGTAATCATTATTAAGAAGCAGAACATTATCAAAATCTCAAACTGTCTTGTGTCCTAATGTGGTCATTAACACTACCCCCCCATCCCATGGGAAACCACTATTTTGATGTCTAGTGCCATAGAATAATTTTGTCTATTTTTGAACTTGAATTTTGTTTATCAACATTATTGTATTTTTATCCTGCTTTAGAAGTCCTAGAACTCAATGTAGTTTATACCTGGAGATCTCAACACTTTGACTTAGACATTTTTCCTGTTGCATTCATGATTTCAAGAACTCTTAGAAGGGGACATCAAAGAAAAGCTTTACTTTCAGATTGTGTGGTAGACCCTTTCTGTGTTTTAGTGTTCTTTGGGCAAACAGGATTCTTTTAATTTTTGTCATTGATTGGCCTACAACAGTACTTCAGCCTTCCCCCCCCCAACTTAATAATTTTGTTTTGTACACTTTGGTACAGCATTCCTGACCAGCTAATGGCTTTTTGGACTTTTATCCTATGACTTGGCAGCTTTCTTTTCATTCTTTGAATTCCTTTCAAGCAGTGATTCCTATTCTAATTTTTATGACAGACACCCTGTGTATCCTCTGTTATTTTAAAGAATATGGTGAGTGTCCCTCCCCCCCCAAAAAAAGTCCCAGTTTGTTGAAGCCATTTTACTTTTAAGGTATTTATTTTATATTTATGAACAGTGTAACATTGTGGTGTACACATTATAAAATCAAGTTATAGGCTCTGAAAATTTGAGAATCAGCTAAAGCTTTACCTAGTTTATATTCCCTTTCAGGCTGGCTTCAAATATAAGTGCAACTTTCTCACAGAAATTCTCCCTATTTTCTTTTCTACCCCTCCCATTTCACTTAAAAATTTTTTTTAAAGATTTTACTTATTTGACAGAGCCCGTGTGCACAAGCAGGGGGAGTAGCAGACAGAGGGAGAGGGAGAAACAGGCTCCCCGCTGAGCGGGGAGCCCGATGCGGGGCTTGATTCCAGGCCCCTGGGATCATGACCTGAGCCGAAGGCAGACACTTAACACACTGAACCACCCAGGCGCCCCTCACTTTTTTAATTTTAAAGAAAGGCATGATGAAAGATTTATTACTGCATTCCTTCACATAATTTTTCTTTCATATAAGTCCCACGGTTAGCCTGGAAGATACATGTAATTTTCTTTATAAACTAATTTTGTTTACCATCAGTCAGTAATAGCTAGGGCCAGAATATTATAAATGGCCTGTGACTGTTGAAATTAGGTATTTTGTTCAAGAGTAATTTAAGAGTAACATGCACCTCCATTTTGGAGTGATCTTTTATTTGTTGAGCATTTTTTCCCCAAAGGTTTTATTTATTTATTTGATGAGAGCACAAGCAGGGGTGGGGGGTGCGGCATCTCCATCCCAGGACCCTGGGATCATGACTTGAGCTGAAGGCATATGCTTAACTGACTGAGCCATCCAGGTGCCCTATTTGCTGAGCTTTTGTAGAAATTAAATGTTACACAAAGTGTTTGCCTAATTTCTAAAGTTTTCTTTTTGTTCTGATACTTTAAATGTCTTGACTTTAGGGCAACATCATGATATAGGAGAACATTCTCTCACGAAGAATGAAGGAGAGAGTAACTGACTTTTTTTTTTTTAATTTTATTTGTTTATTTGAGAGAGAGAGAATGAGAGAGAGAGAGAGCATGAGAGGGGGGAGGGTCAGAGGGAGAAGCAGACTCCCCACTGAGCAGGGAGTCCAATGTGGGACTCGATCCCGGGACTCCAGGATCATGACCGGAGCCGAAGGCAGTCGCCCAACCAACTGAGCCCCCCAGAGTAACTGACTTTTGTAACTGTTACAGAGTTACCACTAAATTTGAATAAATGCTGTCTTGGGGAATGAGGATATTTTCCAGTTGACCTAAGCCACATATATAGGTAGATACTTTTCTTCCGTAGTTAGCAAAATGTCACCAAGGAGTTCTGATTTGTTTGTAACTATAACACAGTGGTTCGCAGACTTAAGCAAACCTGTGAGGTTGGTTGGTTTGTTTTTTTTTTAAAGATTTTATTTATTTTTTTGAGAGCCCGATGTGGGGCTCGATCCCAGGACCCTGGGATCATGACCTGAGCGGAAGGCAGATGCTTAACGACTGAGCCACCCAGGCGCCCCTTAAGTCAGTAATTCTAACTGAATAGATTAACTCTCCCTTAAGATACCTTTCCCAGATAAATGGCTTGTGTACTTGTTTTCTTTTCCTGTAATACTTTTCTCATATATTTGCACTGCTTGCTCTCTTCTCAGATTCAAATGTCACCTGGTGTAGACAGCTTTTTTTCTAAAGAGGGAGTTTCCAGGAGGTATCATTTACATAGACTTGTGTGGATGGTGCTCACTGATGTACCTTTATTATATGCCATCTAAAATAGCACCCCCTTCCTACACTAACCCTAGTTTTGTTTTTCTTCATAGTAATTATCATAACTGATATTGTCTCATTAAAATATAAGATCCATGAAGATTGAAATTACGTTCACTGATTTAGTTCTCTGAGTCTGGAATGATGTCTTGTTCATGTCTGAGTCTGGAATGATGCCTTGTTCATGGTGGATGCTCAGTGACTGTTGAATGAATGAATTTATACTATAAAATACTTGGAACAATGTTGGGCACTAGGGAAATGCTTTTTGAAAAAAATGCTCTTTGAATTTTACCTGTTAATACTACTGCTTAATTATTTACACATTTAATTTACTTGATTTTATGTTTTAGCACTTCATATGCCTTATGGAGTAATATAAAATTTCAAAAGCAGGACTTTCTCAAATACTTAAAACTCTTTTTAAAGTTAATAAATGAAACTTGTAAATATAGTGAGTCACAAGTTCCCTTAAACATTCCAGTATTGCTTAACCAAACCAAGTACACTCACACCTTTAAATTTGAAGTATTGCTTATTAACCAAAGCAAATACACTCACACCTTTAAATTTTATTTATGTAAATTTTTAAAGATTTATTTATTTATTTTAGAGAGACAGAGCACAAGAGAGTGTGCGAGTTGGGGCAGAGGAAGAGGGAGAGAGAATCTCAAGCCGACTCCACGTTGAGTGTGAGCCTGTTGGCGGGACTCTGTCTCACAACCCCAAGATCATGACCTGAGCCAAAAATCAAGTCAGAGGCTTAATTGACTGAGCCACCCAGGCACCCTAGTCAGTTAATAACTCAAATTTAGAATCATAAGGCTGTCAGAGTCTATAGGGTTAAAATTCTCTTAAACATTATAAGAATGTAAAAAAAAAATATAGGATAGCTTTTAAACCTAACAGACATATTAATATCATGGGTTTGACATACTTAATTTCAGTATTTAGTTCTAGTGCATTTGGAGGTTCAATAGTCACTTAAGGAAACAGTTTTGTTCCTTTGAGCAAGTTGAAATTGCTGTGACACAGTTTATGACTACAGATCAGTTACCATTTCTTGACAGGCTGATTATCAGCCCTGCATTGGCCTATGGAGCTGCCTTAGTCCAGGTGTTTTTTCTTAAGCCACAGAGGGGCACATTGAACCTTTAACACTTGTCCCTATGATAACAATGGAACTTCAAGACAGTGCCCTTTTGTAGATTTTTTTTTTTTTAAAGACTTTATTTATTTGACAGAGAGAGCGAGAGCAGGAACACAAGCAGGGGGAGTGGGAGAGGGAGAAGCAGGCTTCCAGTGGAGCAGGGAGCCCCATGCAGGACTCATCCCAGGACCCTGGGATCATGACCTGAGAGGAAGGCCTGACCCTTAACGACTGAGCCACTGCTTTTTAACTCCATTGCTTGAACGAGTTCTGTAAACCCCACCCAAGTTGCCTTAGCACTTGATTAGATTCCAAGAACCTTTTCTACCTATCTGGCTAATGCTGCATAGGTTTTATATCATTTAAGTGACACAAAGGAACTGAGAAGTGTTGATAGCTTTTGTTAATTGGTGGTGACTATGCCACAAGACTAGAAACAGACATAAAATCTTATTTTTATTTTATTTATTTTTTAGATTTTATTTATTTATTTGAGAGAGAGAATGAGAGATAGAGAGCACGAGAGGGAAGAGGGTCAGAGGGAGAAGCAGACTCCCTGCCAAGCAGGGAGCCCGATGTAGGACTCGATCCCGGGACTCCAGGATCATGACCCAAGCCGAAGGCAGTTGCTCAACCAACTGAGCCACCCAGGCGCCCAAAATCTTATTTTTAAAAAAAGAAAATTAGTGGTGGAATGCCTGGGTGGCACAGTCCCTTGAGCGTCCAACTCCTGATTTTGGCTCAGGCCCTGATCTCAGGGAGGTGAGATGGAGCCCTCAGTTGGGCTCTGTGCTTAGCTGGGCTCTCTGCTCAGCAGAGTCCGCTTGAGAGTCTCTCTCTCTACCCCTCCCTGTTATGCATGCGTGCTCACTCTCTGTCTCTCAAAATAAATAAATAAATCTTGAAAAAGAAAACAGTCGTTTTGGAAATCACTTTCCATCCTTGGAGGTGAGGTAGAAAGATAAAGACTAGCTTATCAGCATTAAGAACATTACATTAAGAGGTATCAAATAACCTCAAAAAGTGTTAAAAAGCGGAGTGCCTGGCTGGCTCTGTGATCTTGGGGTTGTAAATTCAAGCCCCATGTTGGGTGTGGAGATTACTTAAAAAAAACCTGAAAACCCCCAAATCTTTAAAAAAGTGTTAAAAGGGGGTCTGTGTCAAACTTAAGAGATATATCTAAAAAGACTATTTTTGTTCTTGTTTTTGATATTTTTATGCTTTGGGTTAAATATTTGTGTTTATAAGATTTCAGAACAACTCATTGGCAAGGATAGATATAACTAAAGCAGCTTTGAAAATTTTGCTTGAAACCACAGGCAGGAACTTACAGTGTGAGTTGCTTAAAAGTAAAGAATTAAAAAAAAAAAAGTATGGAATTCAGATAAAAAAGTTGTATAAGCAGAATTCTCTGTTCAATTCACCAATTTTAAGGCATTGTACTAAGAGAATAAAAAATGAATTGCACTGCTCCTTTAAGGAGCCTGTAATCAAGTAGGGAATATAGACATGCCAAATTACACATTTTAAATTCTGTATTACAAGAATTAAGCCTTGTGGGAGCAAAAGAGAAGGCAGTTAATTCTGATGAATCATCGAATTGGGCTTTAAGGAAGAAGAGTTTTCCATTGAAGATGGGGGAAAATCATTGTCTTTTTTTTTTAATTGGACTGAAAAAATCAGAATCAGGGCTGGATTTATTATAACATATTTTGTGAGCAGGTAAGGAATAGATTGTAACTGCAGACTAATTAGACTATTATAGTTGTTCAGATAGGGTGATGATGGCCTCAACTGGAGCAATAACAATAGGGCAGAAAGAGACGTAGACAGTTCTTTTCAAGACATTGTAGAAGAATAATTAGTTTAGGGACGCCTGGGTGTCTCGGTTGGGCGTCTGCCTTCAGCCCAGTCATGATGCCGGGGTCCTGGGATTGAGTCCCACATTGGGCTTCTTGCTCAGCAGGGAGCCTACTTGTCCCTCTGCCTGCCGCTCCCGTTTGTGGGTGCTCTCTCTCTCTCTCTCTGACAAATAAGTAAATAAAATCTTTCAAAAAAAAATAGTATATTGGTGGGAAAAGGAGTTAAGCTGTGTGAAAGTTTTTTTTTTTTTTTGAAAGATTTTATTTATTGAGAGAATGACTGGGGAGAGGGACAAAGGGAGGGGGAGGAGCAGGGACGCCTCTAAGCAGGGAGCCAGTGTGGGGCTCAATCCCAGGACCCCGGGATCAAGAAGACCTGAGTTGATGGCAGACACTTAATCAGCTGAGCCACCCAGGTGCCCTGAAAGCTTTTCAGCTTGGATTGTTAGATATTTTTCACTGAGATTGTTGAAATAGGGAGAGGATAATATTTTGGGGGTAGGAAGAAAATGACTGGAGATTTGTACTTGTTGAATAAAAGATACTTTTGGAACCTCTAGATTGAGAGCATGGAATATGGTACATTGAAGTTTGGGATGGAGGTTGGGGCTACAGATATAAAACTTTATAGGTTAAAATAATCTGAGTTAGAATGATTTTACCTGTGGAGAGAGGATAAGAAATGAACATGTACATTTGGGGGGTACAGAGAGGAGTCACAGTGCCTGAGAAAATGGAGGGGAGGAGACTTGGAAAATTTATCTCAGAGGTAGGAAAACTAGAAGGAAATGAAGGTCAGAGATGGAAGTTTCAAAGTTAGGAGGAAGTGATGACTTGGTTAAGAGCTTCCAAGGGATTTTAATGGTTGTAGGGACTAAGAAGAGAAACCTTTGCATTTGGGGGAAGAACCAGCTAGATTTGATAGGGACTTTTAGAGGAGTTTGATTTTGTAAAATCTCAGGATTAATAGTTTGTTGCTTAGAAAAGAAAAAAAACAAAGTACCAGGCTGCATTGGTCTCTATTGGTATATCTCTGCTATAAATTTAGTTTTCTGGCTTCTTGCTTATTCTGTTGGTAATTAACTTTTAAAAACTTTTTTACTGAAGTATAGCACATGCATATGTACATATGTAAAACATTATCAGTATTAAGTGTATAGCCCAGTGAATTTTGAGAAACTGAACATTCCCCAAGTAACCAGCAACTAGAGCAAGAAAGAGAACATTAGCAGTACCTTCTTCCAGTTACTTTCTACTTTCCCATAAGGGTAACCTTTATCCTGACTTTTTTTTTTAAGATTTTATTTATTTATTTGACAGAGACACAGCGAGAGAGGGAACACAAGCAGGGGGAGTGGGAGAGGGAGAAACAGGCTTCCTGCTGAGCAGGGACCCCTGATGTGGGTCCCGACCCTGGGATCATGACCTGAGCCAAAGGCAGATGCTTAACGACTGAGCCACCCAGGCGCTGTGTCCTGACTTTTGACCGCATAGTTTTTTTTGATTTCATACTTTATGTAAATGACATCATGTATTATTAATTTTTGAGAGATTTTAAACCTAAATATTTTTACTACTTTTGTTACGAAATACAGAACCATGAAATTTTTATCATAAAATTTAGATCATCTTGTGTGGTTAGTTTAATATGTGAGACTGTACTGACTTTTTCATCAATTTGTAGAAATTACCATAGCTCTGTAAGAAGAAATTGATGCTTGAATTACATTAATTTAGTGCTTGCTTTGGTAGCACATATACTTAAAAAAATTGAATGAAATTACATTAATTCTGGATAAGGATAAAACATTTTAGTGAAAAATTAAAAAATCATCAAGTGGCTTAGATAGAAAGCAGGATTTAACTTGGAATATCCAACTTAGGTATCTTCTATAAGATTTTGATGCTTTTATCTTCTGATGAACGTACTGATTGGGAAAAGGGGTCTTGTAGGAAGATATAGGACTTCAGTGGTAAGTGTTTGGTATTAAAACCAGAAAATAGCTCTTGAAAGGCAGGAGAACATAGAACTCTTACAGTAGGGAAGTTTGATGACACTTGGCATCTTTTTATGTCCTGTGTTCCTTGGTAAATAATGTTTTACACTGTGAGTTTTCTTACTGTGGGAGGTTGGGCCTTGCACTTAAAACAGTGGAGTGAAGTTGCATTTTTGGCAGTGGTTTCTGAGGGATATGTTTAATCTGAAGTTCTGATAATCAGGTTTTTGGCATCTGTGTGTTTCTCTGATAAATGTTGCTACCTCCAATGTCAAATTACTCTGGTTTTTCAAATAGAAAAATTTTCCTTAGGGGGAAAATTTTTTTTCCTTAGGTAAATTGAAATATCTCAGAATCAGCATTTATAACCCTTTTATAGCCTTGAGCAGAATATCTAAGTGCCTTGTTAGAGTTTCTAGAAAATGTCCCTTTTAACCTTTATTGATTTCAGCTATATTTATGATTTATGACATGCCATCTTCAGGTTTGATTTTTTTTTTAAAGGTCTAGGTTTTAAAGATTTTATTGATTGATTGTAGAGAGAGGGAAAGGGAGAAAGCAGAGGGAGAGGGACAAGTAGGGTCCTTGCTGAGCACAGAACCCCACATGGGCCTTGATCTCACAACCCTGAGATCATGACCTGAGCCGAAAACAAGAGTCAGATGCTTAATCGACTGAACCCCCCTTTTTTCTTTTTAAAGATGTACAGAAATTTAAAAAGAAATCTGAGACCCCTCCCCATCCCTACACCTCCAGTTGTACTTTTTTGGAAAGAAGTTTTTTCTTTTTTAAAATAGAAATACCAGATTAGACTTAAAAAAGATTAAAGGGTTGATTAAATTTGTTAGATAAAATTAAATGAAATAATACATTAGTTAGCCTGAATCTAAAATTCTCTTTCATTAGTACCATTAAAACATTTAAAGCCACAATGAGTGATAGCAAATTAGTAAAGCATTATAAGCCTTCTTTTTTATGTAAAGTATGCTTTGTAAGCATATTTTATTTTTTATAATTTTTTAAAAAATTTATTTGTCAGAGAGAGAGAGAGAGAGAGAAAGCACAGCAGGGGAAGCAGCAGGCAGAGGGAGAAGCAGGCTCCCTGCTGAGCAAGGAGCCCCATGTGGGACTCGATCCCAGGACTCTGGGATCATGACCTGAGCCGAAGGCAGACACTTAACCAACTGAGCCACCCAGGCATCCCTCTAAGCATATTTTAATGCATTTTTTTGCAAAGTCACTTTAAAATAAATTTAGAAGTTTTGTTAAATACAGCTTTTAAAAAATATAATGAAGGGTTTTTAAAAATAATTATTAGATAGAGAGAGGGAGGGGCAAAGGAAGAGGGAGAGAGAGAATCTTAAGCAGGCTCCACACCCAGTATGGAACATGACTGCAAGGTTTGATCTCACAACCCTGAGATCATGACCTGAGTTGAAATCAAGAGTCGGATGCTTAATGGACTGAGCCATCCAGGTGCCTTAAATACAGCTTTATCTTAAAAGCAACCTGACGGTCTCCCATCAGGGGCCTAAAAAAATTCGTATCCTGTGACCCAGTAAGTCTGTTTGGAAGAAGTAATTAGAGCTATAGACATACAGTGTACAAGGACATTAATCAGAGGTTTATTTATAATAAATAGTACAGTATCAGAAGCAGCTTAAGTGTCCTAAGAGACGGGATATAGTTAAATTAGGGACAACTTATAAGGATTCTGTATAGCTATTAACAGTTATAAGACTTTAATCGTGTGACATGTTAAGTGGAATGGGGAGGGTCAGGGAAGCAGGATGTAAAAAGTAAATATGTGTTTGTGAATTTTGATTTAAAAATGCACATGTAAATAAGAATGGAAGGGAATGCACCAGAATGTGAAGTGAAATGGGTGAGCTGTATTTGTACTTTATATTAAGGCTGTTTCTAATGATTGTATAATAATTATTTCATAAATATGTGTTGGGCATCAAGTTTGAGAGTAGGCTCTGGATTATAAAAGTGAATAAAATAGATAAGTCCTTCTAGTAGAACTTATATTCAAGTTGTGGGAGACAACAACCAAATATTTGGTTGAACCTTATTAAATTGCTATTATTTGGCCATTTTTGACTTGGAAGATTGGCACTTTCTTAAGGTTCAACTTAATATATACGTCAGTTGGTGATAAGTGCTGTGGAAAAAGCTGAAAGTAGAGTAACAGGGATAGAGATTGTGGTTGTGTGGAGGCAGGGATTATCATACATAGGTAGTTAGGGAAGCCCCCGATTTGGTGATATTTGAGAGAAAACTGAAAAAGGTGAGGGAACTTGGCAGAAAAGTATTCTAGGGGTGCAGCCAGTCAGTAGAGCTTCCAACTCTTCATCTTTGGGTCATGGATTCGACCCTGGGTGTAGAGATCATTTAAATAAATAAAACTTTAAAAAACAGAAAAGTATCCTACACAGATGGAACAGTAAATTGTGTTGCTGTATGCTTGTGAGAATGCATTAATATGTTTTGCAATATCATGCGTTTTAAAGATTTATTTACTCAGGAGTGCGTGTGCATGAGTGGAGGAGGGCAGAGGGAGAGCGAGAATCACAAGCTGACTCCCCACTGAGTGGAGGCCCCTAGATCTTAGGAGCCTGACATTATGACCTGAGCAGAAATCAAGAGTTGGATGCTTAACCGACTGAGCCACCCAGGCACCCCATTCTCTATAGATTCTTAAAGGTGGTGGAACATCCACTTAGAGGTGGATAAATATGCTGATGAAAATTTTTTGTCCTCTCTGAGAGAGAATGACAGTAAAAATGCAAGAACTTGGAAGAATTGCTATAGATCTAAGATGCAAGTTATTTGCATTTTGATATTCAGTCCTTAACATTGATATCAAAAGATATTTCTAGAAGGACTCATTCCTGATAGAGGAATGGTAAAATGTTCTAACTCATTATTAATCTTCACCTTGGCTTGTCTTGTCTTAATTATTTTATTTTTTCTTGACACTTTACCTAGTCCAGTCTTTCTTGATTGTTTTGTTGATCAAGACTATTGAGAATTCTTAGGACGGATGGAGCATGGCTTTTAGAAAGGGTTATGTAATTTACCTGTGACTGGGTTTTAAAGAAACTGACATTAAATTTAACTAACATTAAATTAAACATCCTTACAGATAAAAATCACTGAATAAAATGAATGGGAATTTAGTTTTTTTCCTAAACTTAACTAATTGACAAATTTATAACCATTCTAAATACAGCATTGTAGAATTTGAATTTAAAATTATTATAAATGTGAGACTTGTCTTTAATATTTAAAAGCAAGCACTTAATCATAATTATTTATAAGCATTTTCAAAATGTACATAGTTAATTAGCTATGAAAGGTATCTTTAGTGAGGAAAACTGCAAGTTGATGAAACATTTATAAAAATTGAAAATAATAGTGACAGCTGGGTGGCTCAGTTGGTTAAGTGTCTGCCTTTGGCTTGGGTCATGATCCCAGGGTCCTGGGACTGAGCCCTGCATTGAACTCCCTGCTCAGTGGGGAATTTCCTCTCTCTCTCTCCCTCTCTCTCTCTGTCTCAAAAAAAATAAAATTTTTGAAGATGATAGAGGGATCTTTACATCAGACATTTCATATAGGCTTGGCTGAATTATTAATATATACTTAGATTGCAAATGTCCATTAAAGATGAATGGTTGTGCAGAGCTGAGATTGTGTCTTAATCATGGTAAGTGCATAATACATAACATGTGCTCAATTAATGCATCTTGGAATGAATCAGTCTTTCTGGTCTAAGGATCATTTCCAAGCTCTTCTGTTCTAAGAATAACCAGGCCACTTGGGACCTCAGATTGATATACAGATACTTTCTCATCTCATTTCTTCTAAGTCATCAGTCAACTAAGGGAATTTTTTTTGCTCATGAAATTAAAAAGTTCAGGTGGTTTATCTGGCTTCAGGCAGAACTAAATGAGAGTAGTTGAGCGATGTCCTTTTAGGGCGCTGTTACCTTCTGTTACTTGGCCACTGAGAGTTTCAACCTTAATTTTTGCTAACCTTGAGAGAATCTTGTCTGTTTGGCTGTCTGCTCATTAGCCATAGACCAGATCTCGTGGAGGAGCTATGATTGGTGCTGCTTATGTCATACACTGTGTGTATGCACTCAGGTGTACATGTAGGTGAGCTCAGTCATGCTTAAATTAACTGCGTCATCACACATTTATTTCATCATTCTCAAACATACGGTATGCATTTGTGTCTCTTTGGGAAAACAGTATGCTTGTAAGCTTTATACTGCTATATATACTTTTAGCTTGTTTCACTGCTTTGTAATACAAATTATTTATCTATTGTTGATGAGCATTTGGGCAGTCACAAATAGTGCTGCTATGAACATCCTTGTACATGTCTTTACGTATACCTGTGCATGCATTTTTTTTCCATATGTATGTATTTCTATTGGGTATATACCTAGGATTGAAATGAGTGGGTCGGACAGTGTGTTTTTATTAAGTTGATATTGCCAAACAGTTTTCCAATAGCATATCAGAGTTGACTGTTTCACATTCTTGTCAATACTTGGTTTTGTCTTTTTTAAAAATCTTAGTCACCTTGATTTTGATTTCTGTTTCCCTGATGACTAATAAAGTAGAGTGTCATTTCATGTTGATTGGCTAATTTAATCTCTTTTTTGTGTGTGAAATGTCTGGTCGAGTCATACCCATTTAAAAAATATTAGGTTGTCTGTCTAGTTCTTACTGGTGTATAGGAATTTTTATTTATTTATTTTGTAAAGATTTATTTATTTAAAGACAGCAGAGTGAACGAGAGCATGTGTGGAGGGAGAAGAGGGGGAGGGAGAAGCAGGCTCCCCGCCGAGCAGGGAGCTGGATGTGGGGCTCCATCCCAGGACCCCGGGATCACAACCTGAGCCAAAGGCAGATGCTAACCCAACTGAGCCAGTGCCCCATTACTGGTATATAGTGATTTTTAGAATATATTTTGGTCATGAGTCCTTTCTTTGATCAAAATATTCATTGCAAATATTTTTTATCACCCTGGGGTTACCTTTACATTCTCTTAATGATGCCTTTTGCAGAGCTGTAATTATAATATCCAATTGATCTGTTTTTTTCAAATACTATTTGTGAATGGTTTAAGAAAAGCTTTGCCTACTCCAAGATCATGAAGATGCTCTCATTTTTTTCTAAAAAGTAGAATTCTTTACACTTCACATTTAGATCCTTTGCCTATGTGAATTGATTTTTATGTGTGGCATGAGGTAGTAGTCAAAACATACTATTCCATATGGATATCCAGTTGACCCAGTATAATCTTTTGAAAAAAAAACCTTTCTTTCCTCACTGTATTGTATTTCACTTTTGTCATAAATCAGATGACCATATTTGCTCATACTTCTATTTATTAAAGGAAAAAATGGACTTGTTCCTTTTAAACATTTAAAAATACTGTGATGACTAAAACTCAAAGGTAATTCTAGATTTTAATTTTGACCTTAAAAATCCTTTGCTAACATATCAGTATTATTTATTTAATAATAAGTATTTAATTGGCTTGCTTAAGTTTTCTAGGAGATAAGAAAAAGTACAATGATGGGTACTTTCAGTATCAAACTTTATGCACTGTGTTGGGTTTAGGCCTCACACCTCTCCATAAGTGGATATCCTTTCCCTCTTTATGAACACAGAGAGGGAATGACTTTGTAGGAGATTGATTTGCAAAGAAGTATTAAACTCTCTTCTGTAGTTCTGTGTTACATGATATCATTTGTTAAACAAGAAACATACTACAGAAAACAATAATAGACCTGTCAAAATATCTTCTGTTTTTGATCAGCACTGGGCTATTCTCACAGATTTTGTTTAAGTATTATAAAGTTGTTATGGATATTCTCATGTAAATCTTTATCTTAACTTCTGGAAACCATGAATGTTGACTGCCATTTGGAGGAAGTATTAGCTTAAGATCATGTATCATCTGTTTTTCAGACATAACCTATCTTATTTTCTCCTGGAAAAAGTTCTTCATTCACAGTGTTATAGAATTATTATAATGCAGAGAGCTACAAAGTGTCATGGATTGAACCCTGGTTTAGGCAGTAAAACCTAGGTTCAAGTTCTGACTCCATTAATTGTCTGATATAGGTATTCCTTGAGTTTGTTGCCATATATAGGAAATGAGGATGACGCCTACCTGTCTACTTTTGAAGTTATTGTGGAGGTATAATGAGAAAGTTCTTTTGTTACCGTAAAACACATTATCAGTAAAGTGGTTAAGACTCTCTGTTCTGCCACTTAATTAGCTGTGTAATGTTGGGTAAAGTATTTAACTTTTTTAAGCCTCAGTTTTCTTGTCTGTTAAATGGGAATAATGTACCTACCTCCATAGGATTTGGGGAGTTTTAAGGATTTATTTATTTATTTTCAGGGGGTGTGGAGGGAGAGGGAGGGAGAGACTCTCAAGCAGATTCCCGGCAGGAGTGTGGAGGCTGACATGGGGCGCAATGCAGGCCGGATCCCAGGACCCTGAGGTCATGACCTGAGCCAAAATCAAGAGTCCGGCACTTAACCGACTGAGCCACCCGGCACCCCAGGATTTTGAGAGTTTTAAATGAGATAATGCAAATAAAGTGTAGTGCCTGGCAAAGTGGACATAATGTTAACAGCCATAATTATATGCGTCTATTGATTATGCCCTATATATTGGGGGTACTTTATATAAATTTCTTTTATTCTCAGGGCCATTCTGTGTGTCAGAATGCTTTTTTTCCATTTCACAGATGAGGACTGAGTATCAGGTTAATCACTTAAGGTCATGTAACTAGTAAGTTGTTTAGATTGGATGGGAATCTAAAACTTGTTTTTTCCCCAGTCTACTCAGATGTCTTTCAAATATATGCTGTAGGTGCATCAACACCATATAGATAAATCACCTTTGATTCATGTTTGCAGAATTTTCCAAAGACTGAGTTTTGTGGATAGCCACTGTTTTCAAATACCTTCTATCCCAGTCTTCCTTGGTTTCTTTAATTTGCTCAATAGGCCAGAACTTCTACAGAAATAAACATGCTTTGTTGATATATAATTAAGAGTAGTTAATGGTTTGTTTACAAACCACTAGACTCATTGAGTCTGGCTCAGTTAGCTATTACAGAGTGACTTTAAATTTCACCTCTCGAAAGGGAAAAATACTCTGAATTTATTCTTTCTTTCTAAGAGGCTTACTCCAAGGTGAAGTGCAAAACTGTAATGACTTTATAGCCAAGGGAAAAAGATCAGAAGACCCAGAAATGAACAAGTACCTAGCCTTAAGTATTTCTGGGTGAAGTTTTTTGATGCTAAGTCTGGGCAAATAAGAAATAAAAATAGTCTTTATATTCAAAGGAAATTTGGAGAACTATACTGAGGTTTTCTTTTCTTCCCTTTTTTTTTTTCCTTTAAACGAGGTCCATTTTTTGAACTTGGAAAACTTTAAATAGAGACCTTTAAAATGTTTTTAGTCAAAGTACCTCCTGTATTTCTTTTTTTTTTTTTTAATTTGTTTATTTGACAGAGAGAGACACAGCGAGAGAGGGAACACAAGCAGGGGGAGTGGGAGAGGGAGAAGCAGGCTTCCCGCGAAGCAGGGTTCCCGATATGGGGCTCGATCCCAGGACCCCAGGATCACGACCTGAGCCCAAGGCAGATGCCCAGCAACTGAGCCACTCAGGCGCCCTCCTATATGATTTCTTTTTACAGTTCATTGTAAAATGGGCACCATTGAAATGAACTCCTTCTCTTGTTGCTATATGTTTATTTAAAATCCATTTTTAAAAGACAGTTTTCATTGAAAGGTTTGTGTATTTAAGGCCAAAAGATTTTCTTTTGAAGTTGAATTTGTAAATCAATGGGAAAATGAGATAGCATTTATGAATTTTATCAACACTTTGGAATTTATCTTCTATATGGAGTTAGATGTTTATGAAAAATAACGTGTGTTTGGAGTGTACGCTAATAACACTGTCTTTCAAACTTTAATCCTTCTATTTTTTTGTTATATCTGGATATAATCCTTATAATTCTTTACTTTAGACTTTTTTTTAAAGATTTTATTTATTTATTTGACAGAGGAGAACCAGGGGGAGGGCAGGCAGAGGGAGAGGGAGAAGCAGGCTCCCCGCTGATGCGGGGCTCAATCCCAAAACCCTGGGATTATGACCTGAGCTGAAGGCAGTCACTTGACCAACTGAGCCACCCAGGCGCCCCTAGACTTTTCTTTGACATAACTTTTTTGCGTTGCCTCAGTTAAAAAGTTTTATAAAATGATTGGTGTCATGCACTTTTTCCTAATACCCCTTAAAAGGAACAGTACCTAAATAAAATTTCATTTTTTTACAGCCTGAAATTACTAGCATAGGAATAAATAATATATTTTGAGAAGTATAGAATAAACTGAATTATCACATAAAAAACAGCATATAACTCTGAGATTCATAGGAAGAAAATGGGAAATAGTCTCTAATAGTTAATGAGTCTGTAGTTTATAGAAAAATTGCTTTTGAATGGGTTTTTAATTATTTATTTTCTGAGTGGGTTTTTAGAATTCCCATTTTTCTCCTTGGAGTCTCTTGTTTTTATGTTTTTACTTTGTTTAGTATTTAACATGAAATAGGATTGTTGAATAATATTTAGAAATGGCAGTTGGATAATTCTTTTTATATTTATTTATTTAAGATTTTATTTATTTACTTGACAGAGACATAGAGAGGGAACACAAGCGGGGGAGTGGGAGAGGGAGAAGCAGGCTTCCCGCCGAGCAGGGAGCCCGATGTGGGGCTGAATCCCGGGACCCTGGGATCATGACCTGAGCCAAAGGTAGATGCTTAATGACTGAGCCACCTAGGCGCCCCAATTCTGTGTTTTTAATACTTTTTTTGTATGATATCATAATCAGTATAATTACAACCTCAGTGATTCTAAGTTACTGTATTTAATTAACAGGAGTTAAAAAAAATTTATAGACCAGTACAGTATAATTTTCAAAAAAATTTTGGGGATCAATGTGGGGTGGCCCCTTTTAATTTTGTTAAAAAATGACATTAGATAATTTGCAGAAAAGTCCTTTCATACCCAAAAAGTGGAGTGGCATAAATTCAGAATAAAGTAATTCTTTAAATTGGACAAATCTGGGTTTAATAGAAAATGAGGTATGTTTTGTACTTTACTCATTTCATCAAAGACCAGTTTTTGGGACCCAGTAGCGCAAACACAGAGTTTGATTTTTTAGGTTACTCTTTTCAGGTTTCTGTCCTCTCTAATGGTTCTTTGTCAGTTTCTTAAATTATCTCTTCTTTTATACCCAGGCACGTGGATGTTGTTGCCTTCTGAGTTTCTGTCTAAAAAATTCTCCTATTCTTACTGGCCTTTGTTGATTTACATTGCTTTCACAACTTGAGCTGTGACTCATAAATTATGCTTCTGTGGACTGTTCACGTTCTGAGAATTAGCTTGAGGTTTTCTACTTCTACAAAGAATAGTCTTTGGCTGAAGATTTTTACTCCCCTAGATTATTTTTGAACAAATATTAGAGCATTTACTAATCTGTTATTCAAATCTGTCTATACCACAAATCAGAGAAAACAAATTAAATTCCTTACCCTTGCACTGTGACATCGTTAAAATGCCCATCCTGTACCAGCCCCCCCATATGATAAATGATTGGATATGCATATGGAAGGTGTGGATTGGATGATAGAGGAAAAGGGAATTAAAAGGGTCACTCCTGGGGTTTTGGTTTGGTCAGTAGGAGATTTGGTAGTGTCATTCATTAAATAAGTAAATCTAATGGAGGAACCAGGTATTGGTATTGGGGCTGAAAGAAAGATGGTGAATTCAGTTTGAACAAGTAGAATTTGAGGTTTTTATAGAGTCAGCAGGCAGTTGGATATGTGGAACTGAACCTCTGAAGGGAAATGTAGACGCTGACATACAGATTTAAGAGTTCTCAGCATTAGTACAGTTCCTGTGGAAGGATGAAAGAAGGCAGTAACAAAGAGGGACGAGGACAGCATTTTTAGGAGTACTCCCTGAGCAGAAGAATAATGTTTAAGGTTCATTCTTTGACTTTTTCTTGAAGCTCCACATCCAATGAGAGAATTCTGTTGGACTTGCCTTCAAAAGCTATGTTGAAGTAGATAATTTTAACACTTCAACTGATACTGCACCATTATTTCTCTAATAGCAGTAATAGTCTCCAAAACCATCCTCTGTGTTTCTACTCTTGCTGTCTACAGTTTGTGCTGCAACACAGCCCTTCAAATGATCCTTTTAAGTAAAAGTCAGATCATGTTCCTCCCTTGGTCAAAATTCTCCAGTGGCTTTCATCTTACTCAGAATAAAATTCAAAGTTCATAACTGTGGCCTACCAGGCCCTACCACCTACATGATCACTATTAAAATGTTAGGTCATTAGACAATTCCTCCCTAACCATCATTTTTCATTGTCTTACTTTGCTGTATTTTTTGTAGCTTTATCACCTTACACAATTTATCTATTGACCTGTTAATATAAAATGTAAGTTTTGTGGGGTGCCTGGGTGGCTTAGTCGGTTAAGCATCTGCCTTTGACCCAGGGTCCCGGGATCAAGCCCTGAGTCGGGCTCTCTGCTCAGCGGGGAGCCTGCTTCTCCCCCTCCCGCTCCCCCCTGCTTGTGTTCTTGCTCTCTGTCAAATAAATAAATAAATAAAATCTTTAAAAATATATATATATAAGCTTTGTGAGAGCAGGAACTTTCTTTACATTCCCAATGCCCAGAACAGTGCCAAGACTACGGTTGGTCTCAATGTTTGTTGAATGAATGAAAATGAGTGACAGCATTGGATGTTACCACTTTTCTACTTAAACTTTTATTTATTCTTTTATTCCCTTTTTTTTTAAAGATTTTATTTATTTGACACAGAGTGAGAGAGTGAGCCTAAGCAGGGGGAGTGGGAGAGGGAGAAGCAGGCTCCCCTCTGAGCAAGGAGCCCAACGTGGGGCTCGAGCTCAGGACCCTGGGATCATGACTGAGCCAAAAGCAGCCACTCAACCTTCTAAGCCATCCCTCTTTTATTCCTTTTTGATCACATTTATTGTTACACTCTTGGTCCCTTCCCATTATGTTCTCCAGTTCACATTCACACAGCATCCAGGATGATCTTTTTTTTTTTAATTAAGATTTTATTTATTTATTAGAGAGAGAGAAACAGCATGAGAGGGGAGAGGGTCAGAGGGAGAAGCAGGCTCCCCGCCGAGCTGGGAGCCCGATGCGGGACTCGATCCCGGGACTCCGGGATCATGACCTGAGCTGAAGGCAGTCGCTTAACCAACTGAGCCACCCAGGCGCCCCCAGGATGATCTTTTAAAAATGTGTATCAGATTGTGTTACTAAAAATCTTCCATAGGATAAATAATCAAAAATAAAATTTAAAAAGTAAATAAAAAACAGAAAGGATCAGATTTTTACCATAGCCTATGAAGCCCTTCATTGTCTTAACAGCTGTCTGCTTTAAAGCTTATTTCATGATGCTTACTAGCTAACTAGGCTTCAGCCTCCCTGGCCTCATTCCAGTTCCTCTGATAGGCCTAGTCTTTTTCTATTTCAGTGCCACCATAGGTACTGTTTCCCTTTTCTCAAACTTTTTTCTCCCCTTATTGACTTATCCTCCATATTTATTCTGTTTGGATAATGTCCCAATAATAATGTTAAATGAATGTTTTCTGGGCATCAGAGAAGTGAAGAATAAGAAAGGCCTTGCTATAAAGTAGTTATGATAAATGAAACAAACAAGAAATAGATGAGTATAGTAAGTTGCAATTTTTAATCTCCTAGTGGGATAGTTCAAAGAAGGGTGGGCAAGCTCTTTATCCTGCAGTCAATATACTTGCTTTTAACTAGAATAATTTTACTCTGTTCTTTTTTTCTAGCATATAACTTAAGAGTTTTTGCCTTAAAAAACAGTTTGAAAAATACCCTATATGCTTAGTGGTATGAGCTATACACAGGGTTCCCTGAGAACACATAGCTTCTTGGAGGGAGGAGGTGCTTACATTTGATCTGTGACTTGAAGGACCAGATAAATGTTAGCTGAGCAAAGAGAAAGGAAGATAAAAGATGCTTGAGGCAGAGGTAGTAGTTTTAATCCTTGGCTGTTCATTAAAATCATCCTTGGAACTCTTAAAAAAATATATGCCTCTTGGGGTACCCAGCTGGCTCAGGCAAAAGAGCATGTGACTCTTGGTCTTGGGGTCTTGAGTTCTAGCCCCATGTTGGGTGTAGAGATTACTTAAAAATAAACTTATATATATATATATCTATGTATATATACTTACGCTTTGTAGTAATTCTTCAGGCTGTACATTTATAATTTGTGCACTTCCTCTGTATGTTGTACTTCAGTAGAAAAGTTAAAAGTAGTAAAAATAAAATTTAAAAAATTACCAAAAAAATTATAACTGGACAGAATTTCAGACCTACAGAATCAGATTCCTACTTTAAGTGCCACAGATGATTTTGATACTTAACCCTTAACCATGGTTGAAAACCTTTGTGATCAGAGATTGGAACTTAGATCAGGTTGGCTGCTGGGAAGGATTTAGAGTGGAATTAGGTAGGGCTGGAACAACCCAGATACAGTTTGCATCTTCATTAACAAACTAAGATTTTAATCTGTATTCCTGGAAAGGTATTTTATTTTGGAATAGCTTTATTGAAGAGTAATTTATTGGACAATAATTTAAAATATGTAATTTGATGTGTTTTCATACATGTATACACTGTGCAGTCATCACTACAGTCAAGGTAATGAACATTAGCCGTCACCCCTCAAAGTTTCTTCATACCCTTTCGTAATCTCTTCTTATTGTTTCTCTTTTTCCCCCCTTACTGTACCCTGGCAATCACCGATCCATCTCCTTTCTGTCACTATAGACAGGGATATAGATTGTTGTCAAATGCCTTTTCAGTATTTGCATAGAAGATCTTATAAAGTGAATTATATTGAACCAACCTTAAATACATGTAAACCATGGGATAAACATCATTTGGTCATGACGTATTATCCTTTTATACAGGCATACCTTGGAGATATGGCTGGCTTGGTTCCAGAACACTGCAATAAAGCAAATATCTCAATAAAGCAAGTCAAATGAATTTGTTTCCCAGTGCATATAAAAGTTATATTTACATTATACTGTAGTATATTAAGTGTGCAATAGTATTATGTCTGCAAAAACAATGTATATACCTTAATTTAAAAATGCTTTATTGCTAAAAAATGCTACTCATCACCTGAGCTTTCACCAAGTTGTAATCACTTACTACAGATTACCATAACAGATAGTATGACGTGACCTTTTCATATAATGTGACCTTTTGTGACTGGCTTTTTTTACTTAGCATAATGTTTTTAAGGTTCATCCATGTTGTAGCATGTCTCAGCATCTCCTTTTTATGGCTGAAGAATATTCCATTGTGTATATTCTACATTTTGTTTTATCATTCAACAGTTTATGGACATTTGGGTTACTCCCACTTTTTGCCTATTATGAATAATGTTGCTATGAACATTTTTTTTTTAAGATTTTATTTATTTATTTGACAGAGAGAGATATAGCGAGAGAGGGAACACAAGCAGGGGGAGTGGGAGAGGGAGAAGCAGGCTTCCTGCTGAGCAGAGAGCCCGATGTGGGGCTCAATCCCAGGACCATGACCTGAGCCAAAGGCAGACGCTTAACGACTGAGCCTCCCAGGCGCCCATGCTATGAACATTTGTGAACAAGTTTTTTTGTGAGCCTGTTTCCTTTTTCTTGCATATGTATCTACAAGTGGAATTCCTGGGTCGTAGGGTAATTTTATGTTTAACTTACTGAGGATCTGCCAAACTTTTCCAAAGCAGCTGCACCATTTTTTGTTCCTACCAGCAATGTATGAGGGTAGCAATTTCACCACATCCTTGCCAACACTTCGCATTGTCCATCTTTTTATTATGTTTATCCTAGTGGGTATGAAGTGGTATCTCTTTGTGGTTCTTACTTGTATTTTGCTGATGGCTACCGATGTTGAGCATCTTTGCATGTGCTTATTGGCTATTTGTGTATCTTCTTTGTAGAAATATGTTCAAGGCCTTTGCCTGTTTTTAAATCAGATTGTCTTTTCATTATGTTGTAAAGGTAGAACTTTATAGACAAATGATTTCCAAATACTTCTCTCATTTTTTGGGGTTGTCTTTTCATGATCTTGATGGAGTTCTTAGCACAAAATGTTTTGATTTTGATGATTCTAGCTTATCTGCATTTTTCTTTGGTTACTTGTTCATTTTTGGTCGTTCTTTTTTGATTTTCAAATTTTTTTTAAAGATTTTGTTTATTTGGGAAAGAGAGGAGGGCATAGAGGGAGAATGAGAGGGGGAAGCAGACTCCCCACTGGACAGAGAGCCCGACGTGGGGCTCAATTCCAGGACCCTGGGATCATGACCTGAGCCATAGGCAGATGCTTAACTGGCTGAGCCACCCAGGTGCCCCTAAATTTTTTTTAAAGATTTTATTTATTTATTTGACAGAGAGGCAAAAGAGAGCAAGAGTTGGGGGGGAGGGGCAGATGGAGAGGGAGAAGAGACTCCTCACTGAGCAGGGAGCCCAATGTGGGGCTTGATCCCAGGACTCCAGGATCATGACCTGAGCCGAAGGCAGATGCCTAACTGACTGAGCCACTCAGGAGCCCCTGGTTTCAGATTATTTTTTTTTTAATTATTTATTTATTTGACAGTGAGAGACACTGAGAGAGGGAACACAGCAGGGGGAGAGGGAGAGGGAGAAGCAGAAGCAGGCTTCCCATGGAGCAGGGAGCCCGAGCTCGATCCCAGGACCCTGGGATCATGACCTGAGCTGAAGGCAGATGCTTAACGACTGAGCCACCCAGGCGCCCCTGGAGAAGGTATTTGTCTTGATATAACTACTTAATTGTCTTAATTCTCAAGCATACTCTCCGCTGAGTCCAGAGCCCCATGTGGGGCTCAATTCCAGGATCCTGAGATCATGTCCTGAGCCAAAACCAATAGTCATACCCTTTAACCAACTGAACCACCCAGGTGCCCCTTTCCTACTTCTTTTGGATACTCTGATTACCCATGTACTGGGATGCTTGATGTTGTCCCACATTTATTTATGCTTTTTTTTCCTTCAGTCTTGTTTTCCTCTGTTTTGTTTTGTATAGTGTCTGCTGCTGTGTCTTCATGTTCATTGACATATTTTCTTTGCAGTGTCTAATCTCTTGTTAATCCCAGCCAGCATTTTTTTTATTACTAAAACAATCAAATTTCTAAAAAGTCTTTCATAACTCTACCTAACATGCTTAATCTTTCCATCTATCTACCTTTTTGAACATAGGAACTACATTTAATTTTTTTTTAAGATTTTATTTATTTATTTGACAGAGAGACAGCCAGAGAGGGAACACAAGCAGGGGGATTGGGAGAGGGAGAGGGAGAAGCAGGCCTCCTGCTGAGCAAGGAGCCTGATGTGGGACTTGGTCCCAGGATCCCGGGATCACAACCTGAGCCGAAGGCAGACGCTCAACCAACTGAGCCACCCATGCGCCCCAGGAACTGCATTTATAATAACTGATTTAATGTTCTTGTATAGTAGATCTATCATGTGTGGATCAATTTCTGTTGATTATTTTTCTCATTATGACTGGTATCTTCCTCCTTTGCATGTCTGCTGATTTTTGATTGGATGCCAGGCATTGTCAATTTTACCTTGTTTGGTGCTGAAATTTTTTGTGTTACTGTGAATATTCTTGAGCTTTTTTTGGGACAGAGTTAAGTTCCTTGGAAATGGCTTTATTATTATTATTTTTTAGGCTTGCTTTTATTCTGTTAGGTGGGACCAGAGTAGTCTTTAGAGCTCATTTTGCCCCACTACTGAGGCATTGCCCCTCTGAGCCCTGTACTTGATATCCTGTGAATTAGAAGGTTTTCTACTCTGGCTGGAAGGTATACAGACTGTTGGTGTCCCTGGGTGAGCTGTGGGCAGTGTGAGCCATGGACGTGGAGCTTGTGAGAGCTGTTTGTTAAAATGTTAGGAAGTTTCAGAGCTGGTTTAATTATTTTTTCTTTCCTTTTTTTTTTTAAAGATTTTTTTTAAAGTAAACTCTACACCCAACTTGGGGCTCAAACCCAGAACCCTGAAATCAAGAGTTGCATGTTCCACTGACTGAGCCAGCCAGGAGCCCCTGAGCTGGTTTAATTCTTAATAGAATTAAATTGTATACACTTATAATTAAATCCGTTACATTAAGAACAAAGGATGATGCCTCAAAACTCATTACCTCTTTATCCTATTATATATTATTTTTGTGCACAGTTGGTAATTTACATCTGTTCTAGCTCTATGGTAGAAATACTATATAATGTTTGATGTGCTACCATGTATCTTTTTCTAATTTTAGCACTCAGTGATAGTTAATAGCTTGAAATTGGCTGCAGGTGGGAATATTCATACCACAGACATTGGTAACCCTGTAAACCGGGAACTACAAACCACTAACTGCTCCAGGTTGTTAGAAATTTTCCAGTATACCCCTGGCTATGTATATCATTCTCTGTATTCCTTATAGATGGTTTTCCAAGCCTTTTCTAGGCCTTGGACATGCACAATGATGAGTACTCAGGTCAAGGCTGAGGGGGATTTCTATAGATCTTCTGATGTTCTGGGGACCGTAGTTACTTTGGTCTTCCCAAACTACTCAGTTCATCTTTTTAACTCATTAATTACCCTCCACACTCTGTGGTCTGGAAACTCTCCCATCAGTAAGCTGGAGCAATTATGAGCTTTGCCTCATTTGTTTCTCCTCTTTTCATTGATCACTGTCCTATGTTACGTTGTCTGGTTTCCAGTGTCTGAAAGAAAAAATGTTTTCATACATATTGTCTAGATTTTTAGTTGTTTTTAGTTGGTTTTGGTGACAGCATAAATCTCATTCCTGTTACTTTGTCTTGGCCAAGAGTGGAAGTCCCTTGGAAGCATTTTAGGTAGGAGAGGGACATGAGTGTGCATTTTGGATCACTCTGTAGAACATGCATTTATAAGGGATGAGACTTAAAAGTAGAAGGACCAATTAAAAGGCAGGTACGTTAGTTTATGTGAATGTGATGATGACCAACCTAAGGTTGGTCTTGGATGTTGATACTACAGAGGTGGGATACAATATGGGAAATATGTAGGGGAAAGAATCTAGTGCAGGGTTTCTAAAAGGATGGATTATGAGCTATTTGCATTTGAATCACCTGTGGTATTTGATAAAATGAAGATTCTGTGTCCTGCCCCAAGTTTATTGAATCTGAATTTCTAAGGATGAGGTTTAGAAGTTTGTAGTTTATTTAAATATTTTATTTTTTAAAAAAGATTTATTTGTTTTATTTTATTTTTTTTAAAGATTTTATGTATTTATTTGAGAGAGACAGAGAGAGAGAGAGAGTTGGGTCAGAGGGAGAAGCAGACTCCCTGCCTAGCAGGGAGCCTGATGCGGGACTTGATCTCGGGACTCCAGGATCATGACCTGAGCTGAAGGCAGTCGCTTAACCAACTGAGCCACCCAGGCGCCCAAAGATTTATTTGTTTTAGAGAGAGCACACTCAAGTGTGTTGGAGAGGGGCAGAGGAGAGGGAAAGAAAATCTCAAGCAGACTCTCTGCTGAGTGCAGAGCTTGTCATAGGGCTCAACCCCCCAACTCTGAGATCATGACCTGAGCTGAAATCAAGAGTCCGATGGTTAACGGACTGAGTCACCCAAGTGCCCCTAAAGATTTTATTTTTATGTAGTCTCTACCCCTAATGTGGGGCTTGAACCCACAACCAAGATTAAGAGTCACTTGCTCCACTGACTGAACTAGCCAGGCACCCTTAGAAATTTGCATTTTAAACAAGTACCTAGGGTAGTGCTTATGAACACTAAAGCTTCAGAAGAAACTGATGTAACTTTTTTCAAAGTATGATCCATATCCTTGGGGAGCCCCTACTTTGGAATGACCTGAAGTGCTTAATTAAAGATGTAGATTTATGCATGCATATCCTGAACTACTGAATGTGAATTTCTGGGGTAGTTGGGTTCAGGAATCCCTTTGTGTTTTGTTTTTTTTTTTTTTAAATTTTATTTATTTATTTGACAGAGAGAGAGAGAACACAAGCAGGGGGAGCGGCAGGCAGAGGAAGGAGATGCATGCAGAGGGAGGGGAAGATGTAGGCTTCCCACTGAGCAGGGAGCCCAGTGCAGGGCTCCATCCCAGGCCCCTGAGATCATGACCTGAGCTGAAGGCAGATGCTTAACCAGCTGAGCCAGTCATGCGCCCCAGGGTTCGGGAATTCCTTAGGCACACTAGTGTTTGAAAACCAGTAAGCTAAAGTACTTCACAGACATAATCTCTTCTGAACTTCAGAGTAACCCTGAGAAGTACTCCTGTTTATTAGATGAGGAAATGAAGCATAGAAGAGCAAAGTGTCTTACTCATGGTCAGATAGTTGTTAGTTATTTTTGATGGTAGGGAATCATATTTCTGTCTCCTATCAAACCCATGCTTCTGCTACCTTTCTGTTGACTGTGAAATATAGGTTTATCTCTAAAATCTTTTGAAGGCATCCAAGACACAGAAACTGTGGTTCCAGACAACTTAGGGACCCAGGAAAGTGTGCTCTTCTTTGGTTATACTTTGCACCAAATATTCAATTTAGTTATCTATAGCAAGTGAGTGTGATAAGTTTAATTGTCTAGCAAAGGTGTTTCTGTCCCTGAGCATTATCCTAATGCTTTTTACAGCCACCTTTGAATGTCCTCATCTGTTTCTTTTAAAATCATTTAAAGATAGGGTATAGTGCACAATTCAGTATTTTCACTTATAGCCACTGAAGAATTGGGTACTAATATGAATCTGTATGTAACTTTTGTCTTGAAATTTTTCTAAGGTTCTATAAAACTAAAAAAATTTCAGTGTCTTATAATTTAGGTTGCATTTAGTTTAGACATCACAGTTTTATAGTAAGTTGTGTAGCTTATAACTTTGTTATATCAGTAGAACTGGTAATATTTTCTAGTGGGATTTTCTGTAGTCTTTTGAAGTGATTTCATATGTGCCATGAATCTTAGATTCTGTAATCTATTTAGCACAGTAGCACCAGTGTTAGACTGCAAATAGTAGGAAAAGTAATTCTTTTCAGTCAAGATTGGTTTTGGATTTGCCTTTGGAATTCTTGAATAGTCTGTTGATTTTATTAGTATGTGAAAACAAGCAAAGTTCTGTAGCAAGGAATAAATACGAAGGCCTTAGGAATAGGATTTAAATGGTTTTCCATTTTGTATGCTTTTAAAAGACAGAAGAGCTAAGTTTTTTAAATTTCTGGAAGTTACTATAGTTAAATAATTCAAATAAAAAATTATTGTAGCTATCACAAACCAAACTACCCTATCTGCTCCATTTGAAATGTATAGTGAAGAAAACAGAATGCAGTGTAAGGAATATAAGAATTTTGGCTAGTATAATTTGCTTGTTACAAGAGAATATATAGCAACTTTTAAATTTAGTAATAAAGATGTTAGTGTTTACGCTAATAGTGTTAATTTTTTATGGTATTGTTTAACATTTGTAAACAAATGAATAGACTTGTAAGTCCTTGTTGGTAGATATCAGTGTTTCTTAAACACTATTCCATCGTCTTGTTCTCTTGGTTTTTTTTTTAATTGAAACATAACTGGCATAACATTATATTAAGTTTCTACTCTAGTATAATGAAGCTTTTCACTGGTGAGATCTGGCAGGTTGACAACTCCACTATCAAATTTTATTCACAAACGGGTGTAAGGCTATCTTTTTCCTTCGTTTCTTCCTCCCTCCCTCCCTCCCTTCCGTTCTTCCTTCCTTCCATTTTTGAGAGAGAGAATGCTCATATGCACATGCCCACGCAAGTAGGGGAGGGGCAAAAGGAGAGGGAGAAAGAGAATCCAGAACAGGCTCCATGCCCAGCATGAAGCCCAACTTTGGGACTTGATCTCACAACCCTGAGATCATGACCTGAGCCAAAATCAAGAGTTGGACACCTAACCAACTGAGCCACCCAGGCACTCTGGCTATCTGCATTTCTGTGTAGATTTTTGCTTTTTCTTTTTATTATATGGGAATTTGGAATGGCATACAATGGTAAATCATTTTAGAATGCCATTTGTAGATTTCTATGATACATATGAATGAGGTTTTTTGTAACTCATGTATTTCTAATAAACTGGTTGGAATGACTTAAAAGTTTATATAATGCTTTTTTTCATGATTATAAGTTCATTGACGTGTTTCTCAGAGTTGTAATCTATAATCTAAAAATCTTAGGTTTTTAAAGAAGCTTACTTTTTTTTAAAGATTTTTTTATTTATTTGAGAGAGAGAATGAGAGAGAGCATGAGAGGGAGGAGGGTCAGGGGGAGAAGCAGACTCGCTGCTGAACAGGGAGCCTGATGCGGGACTTGATCCTGGGACTCCAGGATCATGACCTGAGCTGAAGGCAGTTGCTTAACGACAGAGCCACCCAGGCACCCTAAAGAAGCTAACTTTTAGGGAATGTTTGGATAGCTACTGTTCAAAAATTACTTGTAGAGGGATAAGACAAAATCATTACTCTAAAAGACATGGAATGTTTTAAAGTCACATTTAAGAGAAAGTCATGATCTTTTTTACTGCATTTTTAACCATTATAGATTTATTGTAAAAAACACACACACACACACAATACTTGTTTTTTTTTTTTTTAATTTTATTTATTTCTCTGACAGAGACACAGTGAGAGAGGGAACACAAGCAGGGGGAGTGGGAGAGGGAGAAGCAGGCTTCCCACTGAGCAGGGAGCCCGAGGCGGAGCTTGATCCCAGGACCCTAGGATCATGACCTGAGCCGAAGGCAGACGCTTAACGACTGAGCCACCCAGGAGCTCCAAAATACTTTTAATGCCTGAGCAATTACAGGCTTCTGGAAAATGAGCTATGTCTACATTGGTAGTTAGAAAAGGAATCTGTAGAGCTCTCAAATTTGTAAGAATTTTAATTTAGAATTAAATTTTGAAACATTTTATGTGGGTACTCTGAGAAGCATTGGTAAGAGTGTTAGCAAATCATCTTAGTCTATTGAAGATAGCACATACTTTGTAGCCTAATATAAGGAATTATTTGTACAGCTTAGTAGAGAATGCAGTGTGTTATCTAAGTGTTTAGAAATATCACTTTTATCCACATACCTGTAAACAGTAACACATCCATAGTGACTATATTGTGGTTTCCCTTCACAGATATCAAGTTGTGCTAGTACATCCATATAAATAATTAATACCTGAAGTCTCAATGTAACATGGACATTAACAGTGATGACAGATAAATACAGACGCTTGGGAATCAAATACTAGGCGAAAAACACTTTTAAAAAGGTAAGAAAAAAATGTAATCTTAATTAAGGCCAAGGGGGCTTTAGTTAGTAGAAGTAATTGACTAAAGTTTCTTTTTCAGTGTATCAGGCTTTTGAGAAACATATCTGGGTGATCCTGTCTATCATAATACTGTTAGAACTCAGCTGTAAGTATCAGTTCTTCTGTGAAAATGACAGTTGCAGATATCCTTGCCTGGTAAAAATATAATGAGTGAGGCTCCTATAGTAAACCCAATCCACAATGGGTAGAAGGTGGCCAACTGGAACTGGAATAAAGTGATGGAATGGGCATCTCCATGTGTACTCAGAGATACATCTTAAATTGTGGATCCTCTGCCCCTGATGTTTGCCACCCCCACCACACGCTATAGAATGTAACGTTTTGCCATGTTTGTGAAAGGCTTTCGAGGTTGGGTGTTAAGGAGTTGGCAGTTGGAATCTTTGTTGTAAGATGAGTGAATTTTCAAGTCAAGGGTTACTTTTTGTAGGATCATGTTTTCACTGTGCACCCTCCTTATGTTAATTTAGAATATTTCTTAATGTATTAAATAATTTTATTTAGACAATTTTCCTATGTTGTGTTTTTCACGAATTTACAGGCGATATTTGGGAGAGGTTGCATCTGTAGATATTAGATATTAGTACTGATCTCCTAGCTTACTAAAACTGTAATCTGTTTATTTTTACTAGGCAGTAACTCTAGTTTACAAGGTTTGTTAACTGCATCAGTTTTAAAATTGTAATCCTTCATTGTGAAAATCTTTTAGAATATCTACTTTTAGAATATTTACTTTCATGTTTATAATAAAGTGACAGTCTGCATCATAAACATCACTAGTCTTTTCCCTGGTGTTCCTTCTTGTTTCCAGATGGGCACTTATGATAACGATTTAGCCAGATTCTCTGAAAAGGATATCATATATACATTATTATAAAGTAAAACTCTTAATTAAAGAGACTGTCCAAGAAATGGAGTATACTTAGATTAATTAAAATATCTGGCCAACTGGGTACTAAAAGCAGAAAGTCCATATTGTTTTTGTCCTAGTTGAAAATCCATATGCCAAAAATAATAGAAATTTTTCATGATAATAGAGTCTTAAGGCACTTTAGTAATCATCAGGGTTATCATACAGATGTTTGAAGACTTATTTGATTCTTTGGTATGCATAACTGAAATTATTTTTCAGTCCCAGTTTTGAATACTTGAAGGCCAAAGTTTGGGAGGGCCTCTAGAATAAGAGTAAGAGATTATAAATTCTGTATGAGAAATTTTATCAAAGGCAGTCTTTGGGTCACCTCAACAAAATATTGCCCGTAGACTCCAGAGAAGAATGGAGTAACATTTTGATGCAAACTAGTAATAAGTTGTTATGAGGATTCAGTATATTTCAAGGTCTTTTTGCTTTGTTTTTGTTGGTTTTTAAAAATCCTTTTCCAGTTTCTTGGTATCTCCGAGGCTACAGAGTTACTAAGATGTTACTATGAATAGATACTCTGTTATCTGCTGTTTCCTCTTATAGAAGGGGTAAATCTATTAGCATAAGTTAATTTGTTTCTTTAATTTTTTTTTTTATTATTTTAAAGAAAGGAATTTAGGAGGTTCTAGTATTCTCCATGGCTGAAGCTGAGAGTCTGAAACCCTGATGCTTAAGCTCTATTCTAGATCATAGCTCCAACTCCTTCAGGATATAAGGAAAAGAGATAATATTTCCACAATGATAGATCTTTGGTTGTACAGGTAAGTTACTTAGTTTTGCAGTAGTGAAGACAACTATAGTTTGATATTTTTGTGGGAGGGTTGACTTGTTACATTTCTATACTTTCTTCTGCATGGCATTTTGTGCAGTTGGCTGGCAGTTCATAGGAATGTGGAGCTATAGGGAATGGGTTAGGGTTGAAATATTTTCCCACTCTTCGCAACAGGGGTATAAATGAAGTGACTAAGTACATTGGACTCTCGAGAGCATTATACCTGTCTTTGACACCCTAGGTATTTTTGATTCAAGGGGCATTATGAAATTCCTTGACTTCTACTTCTCCCCAATTTTCTTTTAAAGCATGTATTCATTCAGCTTTCTGTCAATGTATCTATGTTATCTATATCTATTTGTCTCTCTTAATGGGGAAGAAAGAAGAGATCCCTTTATGTAAGGCAGTACATAATAGAATTCACAGCTTCAAAACACAAATATTAAGAACTTTAAGTTGAATTGCATAGGTGGGTTCCCACGTTTCACTCTCCTACTTTTAACCTGATAGTGGTAATTGCTCAGCTGAAGAAATTTGTCTTAAAAAAATTGTATGACAAGGATGGTCTGAACCATTACTAAGCAACTCATGTTTATGTTCTAGGTAGAAATCATATTGGTAATACTTTCCAGTTGTTCTTTTTGCCTTTCACTTTGGTTTGGTATGGTATCACGACCAGTTTCCTAAAAATTGTTCAATTAATAAAACTAAATATTGTGTTAATAAATATTGGCTAGAACGTTGATGTTAATGGATGATTGCCAGTCCCTCAATTCCCAAAATAAACCATACTACTTTAGTAATTATAGTGGAGCAGAAGGTTATAGGTATTATCTTTGAAAAATCTTTTTGAGATTTCTTTCTCATAAGTAAAGGTGATAGCTAGAGTAGTGTTTCATTAGGTGGACCATTTTAGTTTAATGTTTATTATTACTTTTAGTTCATATTGATGCAGTTCTGCAGATGGGATCACAGGGCTGGACATTTATGATCTGAAATGCAGCTGATACTGTTTCAGAATCCTACAGTTAGATTTGAGGTATAAGTAGATTAAAATTTGGGGGGAGGATAGTTCAACAACATGGGTGAGATGTTAGAATTATAGGTAGGATTTGGGGCTTAACATGAATAGACAGGTTGAAATTTGGTTGACTGTCCTTGATGTGCTCTCCAAAAGGGTGAAAGCTTATAAGGGTGGAGAAGAAAGGATGGGAGTCTCTTTAATTATAGTGATGGGTTGGTCATATTCTCTTCTGTTCTAGGAAGTGCCATATTCATTAGTTGGTAGATAACATATAGGAAAAACTTCATTCTAGTTGCTAGATTACGTTTTGCCATATGAATATGTTAATAGTTTCCCTTAATTCTGAAATTAGATGATTGAATTTCTAGTTCTAGTTGGGTGCTGGCTAAGGTTTTCACCATGTGCCTCCTATTTAGTTAACTAGCCAAGGGTATTTTCTGAGATACTTAGTTTGTATATAAGTTCCTTTCTGTTCCCTTAGTAATTTAATTTTTAGCAGGAATATAATTTTGTGCTCCAAACCTCTTCACTGAATTTCTTCAGTAACTGTATTATGCAGCTAAAATGAGGAAGACAGCTACTTGAGTCTATAATACTTAGCTAAGCATGGCAAAACAACTTTGAGACTTGGTTGAGATAATCAGGACAGATTTAGTCCCTTTTTGGTAATTGAAATTTGTGCTCAGTTTATTAGATAACTACAGAAAGTATGTGCCTTTATATATGCCTATTCAAAATAGAAAAGATGAAGAAAAAGGTTAGAACAGAAGAAAACAAAATCAGAGGGAAGAGTGTTTAAATTTCATTTAGTCTTAAGAATTTTTACCAATTTATTACCTTAAGTGCATGCAGTATGTTAATGTCAGGCAAGAGATTTGAGTCCTCTCTTTGGTACTAGTTTAGCCAAAGTAATCATGGCTTTATTTATAAATTTTTATTACTAGACTCAAGGAATTTAAGGATATATTATACATAGATCTAATCTAGTTTGAACCTGATGACTGTATTATTTTAAAAGAATATTGTCTGGATGTAGTGGTCTGAGTCAATGCTTCTCAAATCCTGATCGGCATATAAATCACCTGGGAATCTGATTAATTGGTCGGTCTGGGGCAGGGCCTGATATTCTGCATTTCCAACAAGCTTCCAAGAGTTGCCATGATGCTGGTTCTCAGGCCACACTTGGAGTTTGCAAGAGTTTGAGGTACCAAAAGGGTCCTTGTATAAAACAAGTTCGCTTTAAATATGGCTCAATAGCACAGGATTTGAGAACTGTTACTAAAACGGACTTTATTGTGGTTGATGAATGGAATAAAAATGCTTTTCAGGGATCAGAAGAAACAAAAAGAGGTTTCATCTTTCATATTAATCAGTGTTTTGATCACTGGAATAGTGAAGAAATAGGCATTCATTAAGGTGGTGTTTTATAATTATACATATGTATACATGTATAATACTGTGTAATAATGTTATATATGTTCTTTACAAGTAACTCTGAGTAGTAATAATAATAGGTTTATTTTATTAATAATGACAAGGCAGAGATTTTGCTTTCATTTAGATTGGTATGGAAAGAAAAGAAGGGCTAGTGGTACCTGTTACTAGAATCCTTTGAAGTTTATATGCCCTTAATTGGCATTACATTTTAAAAAATAAAGATTAAGAGATTCTTTTTTGGGTGTTTATAAAATATTACTGTTGACAGTACTATTTTTGAATCATAAATTATGAACATAATCAATTTTTGAATAATTATGAATATAATTAAATTAGTGTTAAATATGTTTGCATTCGATTTTGTAAGTAAAGTTTAAATATTATGTTTGTGTATTTACATAGATAATTAATATCAAAATCAATAATCTTCAAATTTGAGAGTTCCACATTTGAGTATATGAAACAAATAAACTGATTTTAACATTTTTTAGTTTGTGCTTTTTTGAAATATTCGAAATTTAACTTGAATTTTTTGTAATTAAAAGTGGGTATTTATGGGACATTCAGTATTTATTACCTGTGATTTAAAATAGACTGTAATCTTCATGACAAGATTTAAGCAAAAGAGAATTACATGTTACATCCCTCTAATGAATCCCAAAATAGTAAAAGTTTACTATGTGAAATGTATTTCTAAGTTCTGACTGGTGTCCTGTATTTGTTGTTCATGAGATGGCTGTGGAATTCTCTAGAACAAATTATCATACTCTAATCCCAGAGCTGGTTTTGTGAGTCTTGTAAGATTTAAAAAATTGTTAATTAAAAATTGAAAAATATGCCTTACTCTGAAACAAAATTAAACTCAGTCAACTTACATACTTTTTAGGAAACTTAAATTCATTTGTTATCAGGCAGAAACAGGAAGACAGTTCCCTTTAATGTTTCTTTTTTTTGTACGTGGCAGCATGTTGCTATGGCTTCTGTAGTTTTTCATAACCTTTCTACTATTAAACACTTCTAGTTGAGGCAAAGGAGAGATTATATTTGGTTTGCAGGGGAAGGGGTAGAATGGCATTTGGAGGGTTTATATGAGAAGGAGACTATGGGAAGCATGGCAAAGGGAGGCGGGAGGATACCATGAAACTACCTACCACAGCCATTATTGGCCTCTTTCTCTATCCATCCTACACCCCATTTGGAAATTAAGCAGTGAAGTGGCAGATTATCTTGTGAAAGCTAAACAGAAGAGGAAGAGAAGAATGGATACTTAAAATGTTAATAGCTCCTTTATTCTGCTTTATGGGGGAAACTTTGGAAAATAATAACCACTCAGAGTTTATCCAGATGGATCAGTCAGGGCATTTTTCAATTTCCCTTGCATTTCTACCTTAGAAACACCAAACATCCACACCAGAAAACCAGCTCATCTCCCAACATGCGTCAAAACTGTGGCATATACGTATATACAGGAATTCAAAGGAGAAAGTGGGGTTATATATATGTAGTCCTGATTTCTTAGATGTAATATTTGCTTTGGGGCTCCTTTTCTTTTTCTTCCATCCTCTTCAGAATACTTCCTTTCACTTGCTGATTTATGGCTGTACTTCTAGAGATTAGGGAGATTTGGTTTTGCTCTGTTTTGCTTTTAGCTGTTGCAAGCTAGGATTGTGATACTATTCATCTGCTTGATTACAAAAATTCTACTGCAACCAAAATTTTTTGGATGTCACATAGTTTGTCATCCAAGGATTTGACCAAAAACTCATTTTTGGTCTGCTCTGCTCTACCACTTTACCTCCCAGGAATGTTTTGAGAAAACATAAGAAATGATTGGAATAGTTTTTGTGATAATTGCTATCTAAATTCAAGGGTATTATTTTAATAACCAAGATGAAATCCTGTCTTTCAGGGAAATCTTTTCTGGGCCCTTTGTGCCTGTGTATCTGAGAGGCAGATACACAGCAGGGCAGGTTAAGGGCATGGTCTCTAGAACCCTGCCCTGCCACTTAAGTGTGTGGTTTTGGACAGATCACTTAAACGGTACAGATACCTCACCCTCCTCATTTGTAAAGTAGGGATGATAATAGCACCTATCTTAATTGGTGTGAGACTTAAGTGAGTTAATGTATGTAAAGCATATAGAAGAATTCCTGGAACATATTAAGTGTCATATAATTGTTAGCTATTATTAATATCATTTTTGGAAATATTAATAAAAGAAATTATATCACGTAATTAATATTGGCTATACTTGGATTTAAAAGTTAATAGCTTTATGCTTTTGTTTTAGGTATATTAACTATTACCTTTTTCTCATTATTTTGTTTACATTTTTGAAGGTTTCCCAATGAGTGGATCATGATGACCGTATTGTAGGGACTTGCCATAGTATGGCTGCTTCCCGATCTACTCGTGTTACAAGATCAACAGTGGGGTTAAACGGCTTGGATGAATCTTTTTGTGGTAGAACTTTAAGGAATCGTAGCATTGCTCACCCTGAAGAAATCTCTTCTCATTCTCAAGTACGATCAAGATCACCAAAGAAGAGACCAGAGCCTGTGCAGATTCAGAAAGGAAATAATAATGGAAGAACTACTGATTTAAAACAGCAAAGTACTCGAGAATCATGGGTAAGCCCTAGGAAAAGAGGACTTTCTTCTTCAGAAAAAGATAACGTAGAAAGGCAGGCTGTAGAAAATTGTGAGAGAAGGCAAACAGAACCTGTTTCACCAGTTTTAAAAAGAATTAAGCGTTGTCTTAGATCTGAAGCACCAAACAGTTCAGAAGAAGATTCGCCTATAAAATCAGACAAGGAGTCAGTAGAACAGAGGAATACAGTAGTGGACAATGATGCAGATTTTCAAGGGACTAAACGAGCTTGTCGATGTCTTATACTGGATGATTGTGAGAAAAGGGAAATTAAAAAGGTGAATGTCAGTGAGGAAGGGCCACTTAATTCTGCAGTAGTTGAAGAAATCACAGGCTATTTGGCTGTCAATGGTGTTGATGACAGTGATTCAGCTGTTATAAACTGTGATGACTGTCAGCCTGATGGGAACACTAAACAAAATAGCACTGGTTCGTATGTGTTGCAGGAAAAGTCAGTAGCTGAAAATGGGGATTCGGATACCCACACTTCAATGTTCCTTGATAGTAGGAAGGAGGACAGTTATATAGACCATAACGTGCCTTGCACAAATTCAGAAGTGCAGGTCAAGTTGGAGGACCACAAAATAGTAACTGCCTGCCTGCCTGTGGAACATGTTAATCAGCTGACTACTGAGCCAGCTACAGGCCCCTTTTCTGAAATTCAGTCATCCTTAAGGGATTCTGAGGAGGAAGTAGATGTGGTGGGAGATAGCAGTGTCTCAAAAGAGCAGTGTAATGAAAACACCAATAACGCCCTGGACACAAGTCTTGAGAGTATGCCAGTCTCTGGAGAACCAGAATCATCTTCTGCTCTAGACTGTGTTTCAGCTCAAATGATGTCTTTATCAGAACCTCAAGAACATCGATATACTCTGAGAACTTCACCACGAAGGGCGGCCCCTACCAGAGGTAGTCCCACTAAAAACAGTTCTCCTTGCAGAGAAAATGGACAATTTGAGGAGAATAATCTTAGTCCCAATGAAACAAACGCAACTGTTAGTGATAACATAAGTGAATCTCCCACAAATCCTGATGAAATTTCTCAGAATGAAAAAGGAATATTTTGTGACTCTGAAAATTATGGGAGTGAAGGACTAAGTAAGCCACCCTCAGAGGCAAGACTTAATATTGGACATTTGCCATCTGCCAAAGAGAGTGCCAATCCGCACAATACAGAAGAAGAAGATGATGATCCTGATGTTTATTACTTTGAATCAGATCATGTGGCACTGAAACACAACAAAGAGTATGTGTAAATATGGTAACCATGAATTCTGCTTTGTTTATTATTCCCCCACGTTTTCGGTATCTGTTCATAAATGTCTATTCATAGCATTTTTATTATAGCTAAGATTAATGCTTTAGCTGAAATTTTAGGTTTAACATAATGATTATCTCAACTCTTAAAAAAACTCCAAAAAAGGAAAGACTTTAAAACTCAACTTTATTACTCTTCTCAATGGCTATATGGTTTTTCTAGTTTTGATATTTCACACATCTCAATTAGAAAAGACATGGAAACGTGGTTGATGGCGTTTTTGTTTATTAATAAGTTTTATACCATTTCAGTTAATTTGTAAAATGGAAACATCTTTAGTTATCACAATACACTTTGGATATATAGTTGTAGAGCTTTATGAAGTGTCTGTGCCTTCCAGACAGCGTAGAACAATTAATGAGTGCTTAGACATTGTATAGATAAGGGAAATCTGGCAAGCTATCTAATTTCCAATTAAAACTTTTCATTTAAAATGTACTTTATGCATTACCTTTGACTTTCATGATTTTCAGAAATAGATATTACTGTTAAAACTATGATAGGTAATTGTACATTGTAATTAGCACATTAGCAAGAGTTATAGTTGGCTCTATAGTTTACATAAAGTATTGGAGACAACTTTCTCCTGATTCTAAATTAGAAGGGGAGGCTATCTTAAAATGCTGTCATTTCTTAACCTTTGTAATGAAGGTATTTTTAAAAATAGAATGTCCAAATTTATCACGATTTTGCTTAGATTTGCTTTAAAGTATTCTGGGTAGTAACACAAATGAATTGGAGCTAACTCTGAATAATCCTGAAAGGAACATTAATGAATAGTGAACAGTGCTTATCATGAACATCGTGATCAAAAACAGTAAAAGACATACATGAGTTAATCACCTTTACTCCTACAAAGTAAGCTTTTGAATTATTAGCACAGATTTTATAGGCTGTGTGAAAACACTGATTTGAGAAAACTTTGTAATGTTCTTATTGTGACAATTCCCAGATTCTGGTATGTATCAGATCAAAGTATCAAATCCTAGTTGTGGACCATGACATAATATGGTGGCCTTTTAGCATGTTTCTTCTCTGAAAATTTTCCTTTTTTTTTTTTTTTTTTTAATAAAATGTATTTTACTATTTAGTTTAGTAGAGAGGTCATTTTATCCAAGCATTTTATTCATTCATTTTGTAAAACGGTTAGCATTTTTATGTATTTGAAATATTTGAAGTCCAATTTGAGGTAGAAAATTCAATAAATGAATAAGTGAAGTTTTTTCCAATTTCAGATAAATAGAGTTCTTACCATTAGTATTATGCATCAGTTTTTAAAAACAGAGTTGTTATCTGCAGGCAGAAGAAGCAGAGCATATGTTAGAGAAAAACCAAGAATTCAAGAAGTGTGCATTTTTATAAAATGGTACTCATTTTTGTTCTTTTCTTTTTATTGTTTCTTTGGCAAAGAGATGCTCTCTTAAGGCTTAGCTGGTATATTGATGGAAAATATTTTCCCATTAATTCATTATGTTACATTTTTTGTTGGAGCTCTCCTGATGATCATTCTCAGGGATGATAAACCTATAAAACAGTTGTCTAAAGATAATGACCATAATATTTAAAGAGTAATGTTCCATATTCTTAAGCCTTTGAGAATGAGAACAATATAGTTTCATGGGTTTCTCACGGTGTGCAAAGTCCTTTGGGATTTGGGTGGTAGTTGCTTTCTTGGCGACAGTATTTTCAATGTAATGCCTCATTTGGTGACGTTGGGCAAAAGAAATAACTCCTCCTTGCTTTTTTGCCTTCCTCCAGTCCTTTGAAGGTAGCACCTTTAGACACTTCACTTTTAACTTTTTTTTTCCCTCCAACGGAAGCATATTGGGAAGAGTGAGATGGAGAGTGAGAGTGTCTTGATTAGCATTTTGGTTAGAGATAATTTAAAGAAAATTGAGAGAGGATGTTTGATCATGTTAGATGTCATCTCTTTTCAGTAATGTCCTTTTTCCTTTGCTTTTTGTTTAGAGCTGAGAGATGGTTGGATATAATGTTGGCTTTTTTTTTTTTTTTTTTTACCCAAATTGTCATTGTAAAAAATAGCATCATGATACCCATCTTGTGCTTTGAGGTCTCAAGTTAATTTCTGTCGGTTTGAAAATGCATTTAGGGTAAAGAAAAAAAGATAAATGGGTAGATGGAATAATACTCTCCTGCACATGCAGGTGCACAAATACACCCCCATCAAATTTTTTTTTTCCTTTCTTATTCTCTTCATGCTAGTAAATTTCCCCAGATAAGTGCCTTTGAAACTGGGAATTGGGCATTGCCCAGATTACACATGAATATCTTTACCAGTAGGGAATGAATACTTCCTGATGGCCAGATTCAAAAATATGTTATTGATAGAAAACACTGAGCAGGCATATTTCTTTATCCAGAGCCGAGAGGACATGGCTCTTCTCATTCCATTTGCAACTCTTCTCTAAATTAACATTGATTATTTAATCAGCAATCTTCTCTCCTACCATTTAGCCTATAATTTATCTGTCTTATTTGCAAGGGTATTACATATAGGGTCATCTAATGACTTGTAAATTTTTGAAAAGATATTGTGTGTAGAATCCTAGCCTTAGACCTGATTCATGGTAATTAGACCATAGGCCGGAGACATGAATTTGTGGGCATTCTGGATTCTTAACCCTGTTTCCTCTCTAGATGCCATCCCTCTTATTCACATAAACCCACAGTGTGCTTTTATATATTTATTTTTCCAAATGGAGAACTCTACTAGGAACAAGGGAAGGGGGACTGAAGGTTAACTTTTTTTCCTGGCAAGATTCTAGGTGTAGATTATTTTATTAGATGTGAGTGGGTGGGGAATCAGAAGAAATACACTTTGTCTAAAAACTGGTCTTCAAGGTTGAAAGATTCTGTTAAAGTGGTAGATAATACCTAGTGACTCCCTTTTGGGCCTAAATAGCCAGACTGACTGAGATCATGTATTTAACTGTGATTTGCTTTTTCTCTTTGGGAATTGACCTTTTGTGGATTTTGAATCAGAAATATTGAGTCAGGTCTCTCAGATTTGAAGTTCTGGCTCTAGGGAGAGCAGGTATGGAAAGTCCTGGGTTTTAATGTTCAGACCTTTTTTTTCCCAATTCACAAGGCCAATCACTGGGAAATAAATATTCAAAAGAAAATGTGATTTGGTCAATTTTCTCTGAGTTCTCATTGTACAAGAATACTTAAGTAAATTATTTGAAGGGCTTTGGATAGCTTCATTTAAAGATCTGATAACTTTTCATAAACAGGCAGAGGATGAAAAGTCAGATTAACAGTTTTTGGATTCTTGAGGTTTCCTGAAGGGTTAACTCATTGATAAGATTATTAATGTTTATGCCAATTTTCAAGTTTCTAGATAATGAAAGTATAACAATAAGCTAGTTACTGCTTATCAAAAGAGTAATGCTCATATAGTCTGTAGGGAAGAAATTTTCAAGCCATATTAAAGAATATTTATAGGAATTGTATTTTTAAACTTGATTCTCTGAAAACATTAATGTACTTTAAATAATTATGATATGTCCTTTTATACTACGCTTATGTGAATCATTTGATATCTTCATCAGTTTCAGAAGCTGCATAGAGAAAATCCTCATCAGGTCTTATTGTAGATTCACTTTCTTTGAGACTACTTTTACTATTTGTCTAAGTTTCTCTCGAGGGGCCAGAAGGCTCCAGGACTAGGGATGGATTTTGCTTAGAAAGCAATAGAGAGTCATTCTGCCCTAGATAAAATAATGTTACATTTGTACTTTGCTTCATAAGGTACAAAGTGATTTCCTCTAGTTTCTCATTTGACACCCACTACAACTCAGAAGTAGATAGCATAGGTGGCATTATACAGTCCCCATTTCCTAACTTATAATTAAGGTTTTGTTTTTTTCCTTTTTTTATTATATCAATCATCATACATTACATCATTAGTTTTTGATGTAGTGTTCCATGATTCATTGTTTGTGCATAACACCCAGTGCTCCATGCAGAATGTGCCCTCTTTAATACCCATCACCAGGCTAACCCATCCCCCCACCCCCCTCCCCTCTAGAACTCTCAGTTTGTTTCTCAGAGTCCATCGTCTCTCATGGTCCGTCTCCCCCTCTGACTTACTCGCCTTCATTCTTCCCCTCCTGCTAGCTTCTTTTTTTTTTTTCCCCTTAACATATGATGTATTATGTGTTTCAGAGGTACAGGTCTGTGATTCAACAGTCTTGCACAATTCACAGCGCTCAGAGGGTATGTGCTGTAATTAAGGTTTAAAAGTTACTTACTGAAATTCTGATGCACTACTGGGAGGTACATACAGGACTAGAACTCCCATACTCTGATTCATAGTCACGTTTGCTCCTGGTCACCGGAGGGAGCAGGTACTGGGTACTCAGTTTTCAAAATTCTTTAGTCCGAGTTCAAGCTCTGTAATTGTAATGATTATCTGGTTTTATCTGTCAGAAAATCAGCATTATAGGTAAGTAACCTGTTCTATTTATTGGATGAAATGCTTTCATGTTCATTGTTTTAAAGAATACTCTGTTAGTGTGTCTGTGAAAAATAATTGCCCTGTACGAATTGGGTATATAAAACTACTTGCTACAGCTTGACTTTAAATAGATAATTTGGATAATTTGCAAAAAATACTTTGGGGGATGTTTAGGATGCAATTGAGTATATTAAAGTCAGAGGTTACTCGGGAAAACTCATGCATAGTGTACCTTCTTAACTAATTGGAAAAAGCTGTGGAATATAACAGCCAGAGTGGCCCCAGTAGTTTGGCACAAAATTTAATGAGAGGAGGGAAATAACTGTCCTTAATATGAAATTTTTGGTTGTAAGAGATAGAGTATGCCATTGACTACTCAAAATCATCAGTGCAGTGAACTCTTGGTTTTTTCCTTTGAATGTCAATAGTTTATAAAAGTGATTCTCTGGTGTAATCCAAGTGTATTTGTACCTGAGTATAATTTAACTTTTTCTTCATTTACGGTCATTTTTGCTCACAGAGGTTATGAGTGATACTTTCTGCCATCACTGCCAGAATATCTCTGTTTTTGCTTTTGTTAAATAATTTGGACTCCTCTGCTTTTTATGTTCTTATAACTTAGATTCTTTTCTATGTTCTGGAAGTTCTGTGACTTCTTATAATTTTCTTTTCTTCAGTTTTGTTGACTTTCACTTTGTTGTCACTAGTGCTATCATGCTACCTTCCTCTAATAACTCAGACTTCCCTTCTAATTGAGTGCTTTTAATTCTCCTTAAACTTGGAAAGCAGAATAACCAAGCTTGTTAGAATTATGTCTCATGATTCTTGAGTGATGCACTGAGGAATTTCTCTTTGAATGCCTAGATAAGCATTAGTGCAAGGAGATGTTTGTTTTAATTGTGTGTTTTCTTGTTTGCTTTCTGGTTTAGAGGCTGTGTCTTACATAAGTAAACAGGTTTCCACATACTGGATAGAGAAACAACAGTTATTTCTTTATATATGGCAACAAATTCTCATTAGCAATAAAACCCATTTAAAACAATTATCATTTATTTGAGACTAATTGACGCTTAGCCTTTAGTTGCAGGAACTTTATTTTAGTTTTTTTGTAGGCTCAAAAATGTTTTTACATATTGGTAAGCGGACTATACCATTTATATGTTTCTGTGATGACTCATGTCATCAGATCTTATATTTAGTAATACATGAGAAGATCTGTTTTGTGACTTTTCTGCTTCTGTCTTCAGTGAGGTCTGTATCTTCAGTGAGGTCTGTGTACTGCTGTTTCTTTTACATTATCATGGAAAGCTGCTTCTGCTTTTCTCTTGAATCTCTGATTTTAACGTAGAGAAATTTGGAAAGTGGTGAGAAGAGACTGAGCAGTTTGTTCAGGACACTCTTAGTAGGCAGAATTCTCTGTAGTGTGTTATGATTTAATTTTCATGTATCTAGTAATATTTGTATGGTAGACATTTGAAATATGTTGAGGATCTGGATTTTGTTCTCTTTCTTTAAAAAAGTATTGAAATCTGTTCTGACAGGCAGTTAGTTAATTTACTTGATAATAAGGTTGATTCTATTAAGGTTTATCTTTTAGCTCTGATAGGGGAAGTCCAGAGTAGTCTATATTCTAGGTTTAGTTTAGCCTTAGTTCTTGGCATGGCCTTTCTCGTGTCTCATTTAAAAAGCTCTTTACTCTGGCTAGTTGAAACCTGAAGGACTCTAGCCTCATGAAAACACTTAACAATTGTTCTCTCTACAACTCTCTTTGCTTGGTCCTGTTTTACACATGCAACTTTGTATGTGGAAGATGCAAGGGGACCTCTGTACAGATACTTGGTGTTTCCTGTCTTTTTCTGTTTTGCTTCTTCCTCTTTGGTGCTCTGTCCCACAAACTCCAGCTGCCTTACTTCCCCAAACTCCTTTTTTCTCTCCCTCTGCTCAGTGAGACTGCTTCCTGTGTTCCACAGTACTGATGGTTCTTCCATGTAGAAAGTGTGATCATAATGTACTTTATCCCATTTGTTTGCTCTCTCTCGCACATCAGAGTCCTGCCCTGCATACTGTCTAACAATAATTGTTTCTGTATTTTTTCCAGTTGTCTAGTTGTGTATGGTAGAAGGATATTCAGTGTTATTCTGTCATGACTGAAAGTGGAACTTTCTGATTTAATTTCAGTAGGCACTAGGTGTGTTTTCTTCTTATGACACTCAGTCCCAGCCTGAAGTTTGACCATTTGGAAATTATTTTTTGTTGACACTCTTGTGACAGTGAGGGCTAGTTTTTACTTATACCTTGAAAATGAGTTTAAGCAATTTCTTTTTCTAAGAAGCTGAAGTCAGAGAAATTGGAATAATACCAATTTGAATCGAAGGAGGAGGATAAAAGAGACTTAACATTGTTTTAGTTGTGTGGATGAAATGTTGCTCTGGTTTGAGCAGAAGTAAAAATTGGGGTATTGGTTCAGATACAGTTCATGAGGATGGGTAAAAGAAAGCAACGCACAAGAAGATATGAAACAATGTTTACAAGGTTTAAAGTGGTAACCTTAAGAGATGAAAGAGTAATGTAGCTAGGTTTTAGTTATTTTTCTTAGAACCTTCAGGTTTTTTTGGTAGGCCAGATTTGATGTACTATTATTTCAGAAAGCTAGGGTGAATATGCTCTTTTTATGTCTGTCAGTTATCGAGTGTTTTGCAGAAATTTATTTTCCCTGATACTATTTTTACCGTTTATGCTAAGTTGGAGAACTCATTCAACTTTTGCTGTTGTTTGCTTCTTTTCACTTGTCTTAAATTTTCTTCCCTCTTAATTTTAAATGTTTTTTTTCATGTTTTAACTAACAGTTCTCAGAATATAAAAGCATGGAATTATTTTGTTATGTTTAAACTTAGTTGGAGAAAAAGCATCATGCTAATAGTTTATTGGCAATGAGGGTAGAAAGTGCCATTGAACACTAGTCAACACCTAAAGTATCTTCTTAATAAACATTTTTAAAATATATATATAGGGATATGAAGAGTGAAGTTAAATGAACCAAGTGTAATATTTTATAAGTACTTTTTTTTTTTTTTTAAGATACCAATCATGGTGGGGTGCCTGGGTGGTTCGGTGGTTCAGTCTGTTAAGTGTCTGCCTTGGACTTCAGGTCATGATCCCAGGATCCTGGGATCGAGTCCCACATCAGGCTCCCTACTTAACAGGGAGTCTGCTTCTCCCTCTCCCTCTGCCCCTCCCCTCTGCTTGTGCTCTCTCTCATGAGCTCGCTCTCTCAAAATAAATAAATAAAGTCTTAAACAAGACACCAGTCATGACTGAATGTTTTTATTTTTTAAATGCTGTCTCATTTAATTATAGAATCTTATTAGTTTTAAAAGCTGTATTTGTAAATTATTTACAAAAGTTGGACTAGATTTGAGGAGCACTCTAATCCCCTTCCATTACAATTTTAGCTGGCAGTAAAATGATGCTGGGTAAATGTCTTTAATGTCTATGGTTGTCAGTTTTCTTACCTATTAAAAAAAATGGCATGATTTGATTTCTGTAATTCAAATTAATATATATAAATGTATCTTTCTTTGCCCTTCCTCTTTTGGTACTGCTCATGCTTTAGTTATTGACTTTCTTCTTCTTTTATATTCTGTCTGTTGATATTTTCACACACTGTTGTGGCTTAAATTACCATCTCTACTGATGGATTTCCAAATGTATATATCCAGTCAGATTATTCTTGAGCTTCAGACTGCTTACAAGATATATCCATTTGTCTTCCCCACAATACACTCAGTGGAACATGTCTGAAATTGAATTTAACCATTGCTTGCTTCACATACATCCAATATTCAACACTATCTTTTTACTTAATTGGTAGTTTCTTTCACTTGCCCAGTTTAGAAAAACGGGAGTAATAGTCAGTTACTTCTTCACTACAGTCCCTCTTCCACCAGTGTTAATTGATTCAGCTTTATTTATTCTCATTGCCACTTTTTTTTTTTTTTTTCAAAGTAGGCTCACCACCCAGTGTGGAGCTCAATGCAGGGCCTGAACCTACTACCCTGAGATCAAGACCTGAACTGAAATCAATAGATGCTTAACCAACTGAGCCACCCAGGTGCCCCTTGTTGACGCACTGTCTTCTTGATCACTGGAAATGCTTCCTTAATTGCTTTCTGTGGTGCTAGTGTACTATTTCCTCAATGGACTCCTATACTCTAACTGGAGTAAATGTTTTTAGAATAAAATCTATTCTTTAAAATGAACTATTGCATGATTTTTAAATATTCTCTTTATTCTCTGTATTCTACCTCTCTGTATTCTAAACAGATTAAACCTTCAGTTCCTTAATTATTATGTTCTTTTACTTGAGGCTTTCTCATATGCCTGACCACCTGCTGTAGTCCACCCTTACCCCTATCTCCCTGGTTATCTTCCTTTCTCTGTCTGCAAAGGGAGAAGGCTGTTTAAATTTAGACATCATATACTCCGGAGAAATCTTTCCAGTCTTCCCAAGATTGACTGCTCCTTGTGTGCTCTATCATAGCAGCATGTACAGTAGACCTCAAGCTCTTTGAAGGAACCATATCTTTCTAGTTGGTTGATGTAGCATTGGAGAAATGTCTAGCCTTATGCTGCTTTGAAAATGTCAAGAGAAAAATTTTGTATGCTTTTGATAGAGATTTTTTTTTTTATGCCATTAGTTTCACTTTTAATACTCTGAATTTATAAAATTTAGTACCGGTAATGATTTCCTTTTTTTACTTAAAAACTAGATTTTAAGTTTTCAAAAGAAATGTTGAATAAACTACATAATCATTCACATAGTTAACTCAGGAATTACGGAGAGATAATTGGGATGGTGGGGAACATGGGAAAGAAGGGTGTGTCTCTTGATTAGTTTGGTTGTCTGACCACATTTTCAGGTGGTGAGATAAATGTTTTTATATGGCTGTATGAAAAATGTAAGCTTACTTGTTAATACCAGACCTCAAAGAGAGGAGGTCATTGTATTATAAAATAAATTTACAAGTTTGGTATGATCAGAATGTTTTGTATAGTTTCAAATATATTTTTACCTACCAGTTTTGCTGGTAGGCTTTAGAAAGCTATACGGAATGATAAGAATTTGGTTGGGGTTATCTTTATTGAAGGACTTGAAAGAAAATGTGTGTCCCTATCTATTTATGTGTCTGTCCTACTTAAAGATTTTCAGGAGAGGATATTACTCAGCTTTTTCTGTATAACCTCATAATTTTGAGTAGAAGCTAGAAATAATGAAAAATACAAGGCATATCCTGTATCTTTGAAGTTATTGTAAAATGATTATATACTGAGAGCTTGAAAGATACATAGTTTGGCTATATTTGAGATATGCTGCCTAGCAGAGTATTAGTTTATAACTAGAGATTACTGGCTTGTCTCTGTTATGTGAAATTGTTACGTATTTGCAATTTTACAGTAGAAGGGGAACTTTTTACATGTTACAGTGTATTGTTTCTTAGAGTAGGTAATCTAACTCTAGAGTAGGGAAAATATGTAAATCTTGATCTGACTGGTGGTCAGGATGTTTTCTAGATTATTGTGCAACTTTTATAATACTGACCACAATACAGTTAGCTGCATTCATCTTCCTGAATTCTTGAGGAAACTCAAGGATCTTATTGAATAGAAGAACAGGTACTAGGAGCCAGTTGAAAAGATATCTTTTAGGGTTTCTTACCACAAGAAATCTAGAGTCTTTAGGGAAGAAAAAAAACACAATTTTTTGAAGGCTATAAATATGTGGATTAAAAAAATACATACTCTTTAAACAATTCTCTGTGAAAACCTTTGTGTGGTACTTCAAATGGTATTCAATTTGAATACAAGGTTATTAAAACCCAGTAACAGTAAGGAACTGTAGGTTATTTAAAACTAGCAAGGGGAATAAACAAAGTCAAGGTAGTTAGAACTTGTTTTAGTAAGAGTTAGTTAGTTGCAGAAATCTGAAAACCCATTCAAAGTATATCAAATATAAAAAAGGCTTATTTTAAATAAATAGTAGGCAATCTTATGAATATTCAAGGTCAGGAAATAAAGCCTGGCCAGGCCTTGTGAAATTATAACCTTTTGGTATTTAAGATGATACTCTTACCTATGCTTCATTTATGCAGTACAGACTGGTTCTCTTTTTACTGACATTTTCTGCTCACTTTCCCCGCATATTTTCAGTTTGCAAACAGCAGGACTTTCCACTGTTCTTACTCTGGACCCAACTTTCTACTTGACCTTTCTTCTCAGATCCTTTTCACATTCTGTAACAAAAGCCTGGTTAATAACTGTACAGTAGATCGACTTCCCCGGGTCAGGTGTTCATCCCTTGCAAAATTATCATTGGTCATGGGTAGAGTTAACAGTTGGAGGTGGGGAAACAAAGTCTGTTTTGGCCAATGTTTTTTGGAAGGATGTCTTCCAGAAAAGAGGTTATTTGGGCAGTGTAGGCTGTCAGAAGATGACCATCATAGACCATTTGTTGTTTTGGATCCAACTGTATTCTTGACCAGTTGTATGTAAAATGAGTAGAAGTAGCAGAGGTATTAATACTAATTGTCCATGTCATTTTATTTCTGCATAATATTCCATTTTATGGATATGTCATAGTTATTTACCTATTGGAGGACATGTTGATTGTTTCCAGATTTTGGTGATTATGAATAAGACTACTATAAACATTTGCATTTGCAGGTTTGGTGTAGACGTAGGTTTTCAAATCAGTTGGGAGTATACCCAAATTTGTACTTGCTAGAACTTATGGTAAGAGTATGTTCAGTTTTGTAAGAAACTGCCATGCTGTCTTCCAAAGTAGCTGTACCATTTTGTATTCCCATCAGTAATGAATGAGAGTTCTGTTGCTCTATATGTATCCTCAGCAGAATTTGGTATTGTCAGGTTTTTAAATTTTAACCAATCTAATTGGTATGTGGTGGCCCTGCTGTATTTTTAATGCATTCATAAACAGAGACCTTTTGGGCCATATAAAAATATTTGCCATGCTTGATATTTTATTTCATGTAGTAGATGTTTTTATAAACTTTTTTTGTGGGGCGCCTGGGTGGCTCAGTCGGTTAAGCGTCTGCCTTCGGCTCAGGTCATGATCCCAGGGTCCTGGGATCGAGTCCTGTGTTGGGCTCCCTGCTTGACAGGGAGCCTGCTTCTCCCTCTCCCTCTGCCTGCCACTCTGCCTACTTGTGCTCTCTCTCTGTCGAATAAATAAATAAAATCTTTTAAAAAAACCCTTTCTTTTGTAAATGAAATAATTTTAAAGGTTTTGTTTGGCTTTTAAAGGTTTCTAAAGGATAATGGTAATTTTTATTTAAAAAAGATTTTATTCATTTGAGACAGAGATAAGGGGGAGAGAGAGAGAGAAAGCATGAGCAGGGAAAGAGGCAGAGGGAGAGGAAGAAGCAGGCTCCTTGCTGAGCCAGGAGCCTGATGTGAGGCTCTATCCCAGGACCCTGGGATCATGATCTGAGCCGAAGGCAGACACTTAAACATCTGAGCCACCCAGGCGCCCCAGTGTTGGTAATTGTTAAAGCAAAGAATTTTTTTGCATAATTAATTCCCTTGTTATAAATCTTTTCAAAGCTCTTTCAGAAATGAAGCTTTCCTTAGAATAGTGAAGTGTTTTATCATGGAATAAGAAATTTCTCAGTAATATATTCACCTGCTTTTTGAGTTATAGTGTATAATACCTTATTAAAGTTTATTTTACCCTGGGAGTGCCTGAGTGGCCCAGTCATTAGGCGTCTGCCTTCACCTCAGGTCATGATCTCAGGGTCCTGGGATCGAGCCCTGCATCGGGCTCCCTGCTTGGTGGGAAGCTGCTTCTCCCTCTCCCAGTCCCCCTGCTTGTGTTCCCTCTCTTGCTGTGTCTCTCTCTGTCAAATAAATAAAATCCTTAAAAAAAATTAAAATTTATTTGACCCAAAAGATTTAAAAAAATTGATAACTATTTTTTGTTGGAATTATGGGGACCTTATTTCTTTTCACGATTTACATTTTTTGGTCTTTGTTATGTAACTAGAAAATATTAAAAAAGTCAAACGTATAAAATTTATTCTCATAAAGATATATTAAGGGATTTAAAAAAGAACCTTCCCATCCCCAGATCTTCATTTTCTGTGGTGTTAAGGAGGGAAGAGCACTAGGTTGTCAAATCAAGAGGCATTGGCATGGTTCTCAACCCTTACTTAGCTGGCCAATCATGAAGTCCCTTAGTCTCCTTGAACTTCGTTTTCTTCAGTTGTGCGGTTAGGAGGTTGTAGCTATCCTTGAGGTGTCACCTTCGAGCTCTAACATTCTATAATTCTGTGGCACCTATACTTGATACGCACTCTAGCTCCTTTTACACCATTGGATGTGTCTTGAAGCTTGTGTCAGAAACATTCAATGGCTTAATAATTGTAGAGTTGTCTTACTAGGTAGCAATCTACATGTTTGAAAAACACATTTAAAAATATTTTGTATTTATTAGTGCCATTGTCTTTGGTTAGTATGTATATTCCTGGAAGATCTTAGTTGAGATACACATTTTTAAAAAATTCTGTTTATTGTTTGTAGCTGTTTTTTGTAGGGCTTACTGTTTATTTTTTGAAGAAAATCCAATGTATTTGTTTAATATATTCATCACAAGGGCTCAACCAGAGACTTAATTTAAAAAACAGAAACAGAACAAAAATGACAACCACAGCTTAAGCTACAGAGTCCTAGACAGGAATGAAAAAAAGGACAGACCATCTAAAGAAAAAACAAAAAGGCAACACAAGGAGAGAGGCTAGACTGTCCGGAATCTTGGCTGGAGACCTGATTTGAGTAGGTTTCTTGCAGATACTTCTTAAAGGCTGTGGGGTTTTTCCAGAACTCGGCAGCATGTGTGTTCAAAGGGCTATCGATGTTGGGTTCTCCTAGCAGGCTCTGGATGGACAGCAGGATGGTCCTGACATCATACGGGATAGATCACTTGCCCTTCAGGATACCCAGGCAGATGTTCCCCTGGGTGTCCACGCTGGGGTGGTAGCAGAGTGTGAGGAACTTCACCCTGTGGGTGCATTGTAAGGGTAGCCCCTGGCAAGCTCCAGGGAGAACATGTACCTCAGGTCTTCATATACCGAGCCAGGTGCTCCATTTGAAAAGGTGGTCTGATTCAGGGAAGGCAGAAATTAGTGTGTCACAAACATCCTGAAGGTCATCAGCTCCTGCTGTAGCCTCTTGCCTATGGGGCCCTGCACAGAGTCCCCGCTGGGCTTGACTCCTTTGTGGGTGGCGGCTGGGATACTGTTCTGGGAGGCCCCCCGGGTCACGTGGGGATGGAGCAGGCCTTCCTGTATTTTAAAAAAGGTGTCATGGAGTCTATGCATTAGAGTCACCACCACAGCGATTTAACTGCTTCTTTCATATTTGTTGAGTCATTGTGGTGTTCAGTCTAAGGACCCTTTGAAATTTTTGGTATGTTAAAAATGATTTGTAAAATGTACTGAAGGAGGTCTTGGTTTCTAACTTTTTAGAAATGTAATGTGTATTCAGTATTGAAATAAGCAGTCAGTCTGTAGGCTGTACCCTCTTTGGTATATCAGAGAGGAGTAAGACTCTTGGTATGTGTTCCTATGTGGTTAGGAAGTGCAGCAAGGAATAGAGGAAAACAGGGTGAAAGAGAAAGGTCCTTTCCTGGATGTTTTTGTTTTATTCTAATAAATCATTTCATTTCATTTCCTCTTTCAAAACGTCTACATGTTCTCTCTTCCTCATGCTGAACATCAACACTAGAGATGAGTGACTGTGGTTCCTCAATCTCTACCCACTCATATACATACTAAGAAAAACTAATTCTACACAGCTGAGAAGCAAGATTTAAAGATACGTGTCTTTTTTTTCCTTTTTAAAGGAGTGGAATAGGAGCGGAGAGTAAGTTTTATTTCTCTTGAGTCTAATAAAATTCAAGTACTTATTATATTAAGATCTGGTCATCACAAGTTCATTTGATGGTTAGGATTTGAAAGTATTAACTGCTCTAAATGCAAGTGAAAATGAACTTCTAGTTTAAGAGAAATGTCAGTTATACTAACATTTCTCTGGAAATGGAAGAGTTATCTCTACATGCTATTATGTTAGGGATTTTGTGGTTAGTACTAAAGACCAGTAAGTTAACAGCAGCTAGATGATGTTTTAACGATTTATTGAAGGTAATTGTGCCAACTATAACCAAAGAAGTGGTAAAAGTAAAGATCATTGAACATTTTAAATAGTTTATATAAGGACACACTCTGTAAATACTGATTTTAGTGGCACAGGTTATTTTTTCTATTAGTTATGAAAAATAAATGATGTTTCTATTTTTAATATGCAGGCTTATTTTTCCTAACCAGATTGTACTTTGGCTTTAGAAGTTTTTCAGTCAAATCAATATAAGTAAAAATTTTTCTCTTAAAGTTTGTAGTTAGTTAAAATTGTGTGTGTATAATTTAAACAGAGGCAAACATTACTATTATTATTTTTTTTACCAGAAGCAAAATAGGAACCATAGGAATATTTTTAAGTATAAAGAGAGTGAGGGCTCATACTATCAAATACTTACTGATGTTTTTTGAGATGTTCAAAAACCTTAATTCATTTACATTCAAAAGCAAACAGCAAGGTTAGTGATCCAGGGAATGGGTTGCGGAACATAAGAGGATGTTGAGTTGCCTGTTCTCCCATATCTTACTAGAAATATTACTTCTGATACATGGTACAGACTGTTTGCTTTCTTGATTTATGAAGATTTAAAACAGCTCACCGATAATTTTTAAAAATTATATTGCAGTTATACATTATCTTTGCCTGTCAGTTTTTAACAGTTAATTTCATTCACTTAGCTCAATTGTGAGTAGCAATGTCTTTTCTAATATTGGTAATTCCTAATGACTCTTTATTTCCTTATAGGATTGACATAGCATAGTGATTCTCAATTGTGGCTGCACATTAGAATCACTTAGAATGTTATAAAAATATATGAATGCCTAGCTTTGCTCTAGAGATTCTGATTTAAATAGTCTGTGGAGCCTCATTTATCTCTCTGTCTCTATTTTAAACCTCTCTAAGTGATTCTAATATTCAGTCAGGTTTGGAAACCTTGCTGTATATAGAATAGTTTTAGAACCCATCCAAAGCATTTAATGCTGAGACTAAATTTCTTTCTTTCTTTCTTTCTTTTTTAATGATTCAACTTAAGGGAAATTTCAGATTGGTTTTTCTTTTTTTTTTTTTTTTTTAAAGATTTTATTTATTTATTTGAGAGAGAGAGAATGAGAGATAGAGAGCACGAGAGGGAAGAGGGTCAGAGGGAGAAGCAGACTCCCTGCTGAGCAGGGAGCCCGATGTGGGACTCGATCCCGGGACTCCAGGATCATGACCTGAGCCGAAGGCAGTCGCTTAACCAACTGAGCCACCCAGGCGCCCCAGATTGGTTTTTCTATTAAAACATTTTTGTTATAAATTTATTTATTGTTAGGGGAAAAACTTCTAAATTTTGCATATGTATTTTCCTTTTTTCTTATTTTGCCCCTTTAAAGTGAGCACTAATCTTTAATTTGGAATCTAATAAGGTATCTTCTGACATTTATTAAGCATAACTCTACTCTAAATCTACAACAATAATAAGAAATGCTTATATTGTTTATAGGCCATTAGATGGCCCAGAATTTCAAAGGTCCAGTCCAAATAGCAGATGGGAGAAGTGGTTTTACAGAAATATGTTGTACTTTGATCATATTTTTATTAATTTGGTCATATATTTTGAAGAGTTACTATAATAAGGCTTTGTAAATTATCAGATACAGTTTTCTTCACTCTTCATATATGTAAATCTTCAGTGAAAGCCAACAAATACATTTCGTAAGAGCAATTTAAATTTTGGTTAATTATTATTTAATTATTAAATGTTATATAGAATAATTTATTCTTAAATTAGTTTAGAATCAGTTAAAACATTTTTTTTTGAAAAACTTTCTAAGAATTTTAAATGATCTAATCCATCTGTGGGATAGATTTGTGTCAATTGATGTTTACTAATTCAGCAAGTGTCTGTTGAGTGCCTTCTTCATGCTAGTGGAGTGCTAGTTGCCGGAGATAAATGAACAGATAGGTCACCTATTTTAATAAAATGTGTATTATATGTAATTATTGCAAGGTCATCAATATTTTTATGTGTCCAATACTCTCAGATTTATTTATTTTTCTGGAAGTTTTCATTTTGTCAAAAGAAAGAAATATGAAATGTTAGTTGTCATCAGCACTTGAAGGTCAGTGTGAAATAATGATAAATGCTTATGAAATATTAATTAAGCTGGTAAGAAAAAGTGTTTGCCAAGATCATCAAGGTTCTATGTCATCGTTTGTCCCTGTGCCCCACCTTCCCCATTCAGGGTCTGATAATGGAAAAATGAAAGTCTCAAACATCATAAAAACTAACACTTTGGTTAAATTTGCTGTAGAGTTTGAGAAAAAAATTTACAATGTCAGATACTTTATTGGTGAGTAAATTTGCATTAGTTTTGAATATGATTCTTTAAAGCTTTTTCTGTTCTGAGATTTATTATAGGCTTAATATTCTGACTTCTTAGTATAAGCCATAACAAGGGGCTAAAAATGTAAATGACTGGTTCTTTTTCAAAATCTTGTCTAGTTTACATTTTGTTCAGGTATTTTATAAGTGTTTTGCAACTTTAGTTTAAGGGAACTATCAATACTTATATATTTGCATGAATATTTCATACTTTGGGTAATTTAGAGGATTTGGGTGCTTGGTTTTTTTTGTTTCTAGGTTGTTAGAAATAAGATCTTAGATTTGTGGGCACCTGGGTGGCTCAGTTGGTTAAGCCACTGCCTTCGGCTCAGGTCATGATCCTGGAGTCCCGGGATCGAGTCCCGCATCGGGCTCCCTGCTCAGCAGGGAGTCTGCTTCTCCCTCTGACCCTCTCCCCTCTCATGTGCTCTCTCTCTCTCTCTCTCTCTCATTCTTTCTCTCAAATAAATAAATAAAATCTTTAAAAAAAAAAAGATCTTAGATTTGAAATATTTTCCTTTTTTTTTTCTTTTTTTAGAAGAAACTCTTTGGAACTTAAAACCATGTAAAACTTACCTTGTCTTCTTTAAAATGTTTGAAAGATTCCTGGGCCTACATTTAAAGTTTGTTTTAGTAGATTTGGGATAGACAAGGCACCTAGATTTTTTTTTTTAAGATTTTATTTATGTATTTATATTAGAGAGTGCATGTGTTTGTGTGGGGGCGGGGGAGGAGAGGAGAAGGGCAGAGGGAGAGAGAGAAAATCCCAAGCAGACTCCCTCCTGAGTGTGGAGCCCCATGATGGGTTCCATCCCACCATCCTGAGATCCCGATGCTAGCTAAAACCAAGAGACAGACACGCAACCAACTGAGCCAACCCAGGTTCCCCTAGGCACCTATGTTTTTAACATGCATCTAGGGAATATGGATGTAGGTGGTCCTTAGACCGCTTTGAGAAAGTATGTCTGTACGACTTTCTCGTCCACCTTTAAGAGACTCCCATGACCCTACATTTTGTGGGATGAAAGAGAAATTTGTCTGGCAGAAGGTGATATTGAGGGAAAGATAGGAGATAGTAGAGATAGGTCCTTGAGAACATCTTCCATCATTTCTTTGATTTTTTTTTTTTTTTAAAGATTTATTTGAGAGAGAGTGTGTGTGGGGAGAGGAAGAGGGACGAGAGAAGCAGACTCTGCTAAGTGCAGAGCCTGATGCGGGGCTCCATCTTATAACCTGAGATCATGATCTCATGACCTGCAATTGCATGACCTAAGCCAAAATCAAGAGTCGGCCGCCCAACTGACTGAGCCACCAGGTGCCCCTATCATGTCTTTGATTCTGAGAAATGATTGAAATCTTTCAGCTTTCTGGAGGAATTCAGTTAATATGCAGTACCATTTGAAGACTACAACAAAATGCAAACTCATATTATATGGCTTTTGTGATGATTAATTTGAAAAGAGGCATTATTACAAAATGATTTTCTAATGTCTTAATAGCCTAGCAGAAACTTAAATTGGCAGGCTCTTGAAGAAATCGGTGGTTCTGGTTTTGAGAAATTACTTTTTCATTTCTAGACATAGTAATTTATATCTCTATTCAGAGTCCCAGGTTTAACTAATTAACTTAAAACTGCCTTAAAGGTAGAGTGAAAAAATTACAGTAGCTTGTTAATCATGCTTGTAATCAAAAAAAAATAATGGTTGTTTAAGACCTGCATCTATTTTGACTTATTAAGTGTTCTTTTTTTTTTTTAAGATTTTATTTATTTATTTGAGAGAGAGAATGAGAGATAGAGAGAGAGCATGAGAGGGGGGAGGGTCAGAGGGAGAAGCAGACTCCCTGCCGAGCAGGGAGCCCGATGCGGGACTCGATCCTGGGACTCCAGGATCATGACCTGAGCCGAAGGCAGTTGCTCAACCAACTAAGCCACCCAGGCACCCTTATTAAGTGTTCTTAAGAGTAGGTGAAATTCTAGTTGGTCACTAGAACAGTAAATTAGGACTTCCTAATAAGTATTTCAGTGCTAGGGTAGTTACCTTTGCTTAAAGCTGGTGCTTCAGTAATAACGATCCTTTGAAATAATTTTTATCAGTCAGCAAACTTGTAATCTGGGCTCCTGTTTCTTGCCCTGGCTTAATTCAGTTCAGCAGACATATGTTGAGTACTTACTATAGGCTTGGCCTAGTCTTAGACACCACATATTATAAAGATAAGTTAGATTTGGTTTGGTCCCTTCTCCCAGGAGAACCACATTTTAAACTACTACCCCTTTTCCATCCCTATTAGTATTTTAGGTACACGAGTCTTGCTTTTGGTTCTTTCAACTATTTTGCTCCCTTTCACCATCGGACATTTTTCTTCTATCCCCAGTGTCTCAATTAATTTAGTATCTTGAGAATGTTTATGAAGCTGTTAACTTTTCCATAACACTTGAGATGTGATTGCAGTGTATTTGTTTATGCCTTTCCTTTTGTTTTTGTAATTGGTGCAGAATAGGTAGGCAACTGATAACTGGAAAATAAGTACACGAAAGAATGCTCCAAGTTTTTTATTCCTTTAACAACTCTAATTTTCGTATATTTGCCTTTATCTGTCCTTGTCTTCTTTTTTTTTTTAAGACTGATTTATTTTAGAGAGAGAGCATGCACACGAGCAGGGGAGGGGTAGAGGAGAGGGAGAGAGAGTCCCAAGCAGATTCCACACTGAGCACGGAGCCTGATGCAGGGCTCAATTTCACAACCCTGAGATCACAACCTGACGAAGAGTTGACCACCCAACCAACTGTGCCACCCAGGCGCCCCCTTGTCTCTTTTCCTACCTGGCTTAGATTGCCTGATCTTTAAGAACATAGCTCTCTTGCCAACAATTTTTCCTCCCCTCTCCCATTGCTTTTCCTTTGTTCCTACTGAAGAGAAATCACATACTTCTGCATACTGGTTCCAATATACATTCATGATTTCCAGTTAGAGAGTGGAGCCTCTCGGGTGGCCTGCACCTGCCATATTTCCCTAAGTTTTTCTTGTGACTATTTAAGATCTTTTTAACTCTTACTAAGCCACCAGGCCCTCACACTTTGCAGGTGATCTTGCTTTCTGCTGCATGAGAAAATAAAAGGCAGCAGAGGAGAACTACCTCAGTCAACATCTTGCCACATACTTATCTGCATCTCTACCCATAGTTTGTGAGTGAGAGTGTAGCCAACTGATTATGATTTGGGGATGCAGAGAGGCTTAGGTGGTTTCAGATCTACCACTTGAAACCTTGGCAATTTACTTAACCTCAGAGTTTCTTTCCTCATTTATAAAAAGAGAGTAATAATATATATAGGGCTGCTAGCAGTTGTAAAGAGCATAATACCTTATAAGTAAATTTTCAGTTCAAAATGATGATGATGATGATGGTAAACAATCTTTAAGTAAATGGAGGGATCTCTTTTTCCTACCTGAGGCTAAGCCTTCCACCAGTGAGTTGAGCTCCATTCCCTCTTAACTTTCTTTTAGGAACCTTGCTCTATTTGTTATTACTCTTATTTTTCAGAATCAACCTTTCCAGTGGGTCCTTTCCCATCAGCATTTACACGTTTCACTCTTTCCTGATTTAAAAATCATCATACTCCGTATACTTTTCCAACTATTTTTCTATTTACTTTCTCCCCTTCACAGCTAAATTTCTTGAGGAAGTTGAATAAGTTGCCAGTTTCCAGGTACAAGGATAGACTCTGAAAAGAGAAAAGTGATAACTTTTGTTATAGAGGCCTGACTGTATTTTCAGGATTGTTGGTGAAACTTTTCTGCAAAAGAAAATATCCTTTGAAATACATTAGAAATTACATTTTGGGGCTTCTGTGTGGCTCAGTTGGTTAGGTGTCTGCCTTTGTCTCAGGTCATGATCATGGGGTCCCGGAATCGAGCCCTGCATCAGGCTCCCTGTTCCCTCTGCCCCTTCTGCTGTTTGTGCTCTCTTTCTCAGTATCAAATGAATAAGATCTAAAAAAAAAAAAAGAAAGAAATTACACTTCTTTCAGGGGGTTAAATATATATTGAGAAAATATACAATGAAGACTTTTTGGAAAGGGGCAAGTGTTTTTGTATAATTGTTTGAGGCTATCAGAATTCCTCTTTAATTATGAATGACAAATGCTTTAGTTAAAATATTGCTTACCCTGTTTATGGTCCATTCAAGAAAAAAATGGTATTCTTCTGTTACATTCTGTTACTGAATTATTATTTGTACTACTAGGTGAATAGGAAGAATCGTTAAATAGGCTAATTTTATTACTATTCTGCTATTTAAAAATAAGGCAGGAAATTAAGGCTTCATTTAGGTTTTCAGTCATTTCTGAATTTTAGATATCGGCTGATTTTCTTAGTGTATACAGTCTAAGCTCAATATTTCACGTAAGTTAGGGTATGTAAATAATCATATTATGGAAAAAAACCATGGCAAGAATCTACAAGTATTTAACCTTTCCACGTTTTGGTTATGCCATCTATAAAGTGGTCCTAATACCTGTTTCAGAGGGTTTTTGATCAAGAATAAATATAATCATATATGTGAATATAACTAATTTATACTCTAAATATTCATAAAAAGAGTACAACTAAGGTAAACAATAGCTGTACAAAGAGTAAAGTTAATAGTAGTACAAGTATAATGAGATTATAAGGTAGTAGTGTCAATATAAGAGGTAAAAAATATTTTTATTCCACCTTGTGATTTTAAAATTTGATATAAATCCAGCTGTTACCAGATGGTTATACACCTTAAAAAAAAAAAACTTTTACCACTTATTTAAGTACGCTGTGCTGTGAATATGTTGGTCTAATAAATATTGTGATATAACTGTTATAATAATTGTTTTATATATATATACACACACACACATATATATGTATGAGTGATTGATATATCATACTAAACTGAAGAAACTATTGTCCTTAACCATTTCCTCCCCTTCCCCCCCGCCCCAGCTTCCTCATCAGAATGTATTTTTTGGGAGTATATTGCCATGCCAGGCATAATGGTATTTTAATGTCACTGCTCTGCTGAAGCACTAAAGTTAAAAGACTAGAATTGTGCTTACTTAGTGACTTAAGATGCTTAACCATAGGAGGTCTGGAGATTACATTTATTTGACAAAGATTTTACATTTGAAATGCTCTATTTTTTTTTTTTAAGATTTTATTTATTCATTTGAGACACAGAGATAGAGAGAGCATGAGCAGGGGGAGAGGCAGAGGGAGAGGGAGAAGCAGGCTCCTTGCTGAGCCAGGAGCCTGATGTGGGGCTCGATCCCAGGACCCGGGGACCACGACCTGAGCCGAAAGCAGACGCTTAAGGACTGAGCCATCCAGGAGTCCCAAAAGTATTTACTTATTTTAGAGGGGGAGAGGAGAGTGAGAGCTGGGGCAAGGGGTGGGGTGGGGTGGGTAGGAGCGGAGGGGGAGGGAGAGAGTCTCAAGAAGATTCTGTGCTGAGCCTAGAGCCCAATGTAGGGCTCGATCTCACAACCCTGAGATCACCAACCAAGCCAAAACCAAGAGTTGGACACTTAACTCACTGTGCCACCTGGCACCCCTGCGATTTATTTTAATTTTTATTTTATTTTAAAAAATTAAATTTTTT
>NW_027397071.1:37281722-37439625 GCF_003265705.2 Callorhinus ursinus
TTTTTTTTTTTTAAGGGGCACCTGGGTAGCTCAGTCAGCTAAGCGTCTGAGTCTTGATTTCGGTTCAGGTCATGATCTCAGGGTCATGAGATGTAGCCTGTGGAGCCTGCTTAAGATTCTCTCCCTCTGCCCCTCTCCCCTCTCCAACCCCACCTGCTCATGCACAGGTGGGAGCTCTTGCTCTCTCTTAAAAAAAATAATAGATTTTAAAGAACAATTTTAGATTTACAGAAAAATCAAGACTATATTACAGAATTCCCTTATACACCCCACCCCATTTCCCCTATTTTTAATATATTGTATGATAATTAATGAATCAATATTAAAACATTATTATCTAAAATCTATATTTTTACGCAGTATCTTTTTTCTGTTCTGAAATCCCATCTAGGATACCAATTGGATTTAATTTTTTTTTTTAAGATTTTATTTATTTATTTGAGAGAGAGAGAATGAGAGATAGAGAGCACGAGAGGGAAGAGGGTCAGAAGGAGAAGCAGACTCCCTGCTGAGCAGGGAGCCCGATGCGGGACTCGATCCCGGGACTCCAGGATCATGACCTGAGCCGAAGGCAGTCGCCCAACCAACTGAGCCACCCAGGCGCCCTAGATTTAATTTTCATGTCTCCTTAGGCTTCTCTTGACTGTGGCAGTTTCTCAGACTTTCCTTGTTGATGACCTAAGCAGTTTTGAGGGGTACTGGTCAGGTATTATATTCTTTATTGGAATTTGTCTGATGTTTTCTTCATGATTAGGCTGGGGTTGAAGATTTGGGGAGGAGGAACACAGAGGTGAAGTGCCATTTTTATCACATCATACCAAGGGTATATACTATTACTATGATTTAGTGCTGTTGATGTTGATTTGATCACTTGGCTGAGGTAGTATTTGTCAGGTTTCTCCACTGTATTCTTTTTTCCTCACCCTTTCCATACCGTATTTTTTGGAAGGAAGTTACTCTGCACAGCACATACTTAAGGAGTGGGGAGTTAGGTTCTCTCTTCCTTGAGGGCAGAGTGTCTGCATAAATTATTTGGAATTCTGCTTGGGAGATTTTTCTTTCATCATTCAATTCTTTATATCAGTGTGGACTTAAATATTTATTTTTATACCTTGGGTTATAATTTAATTTAGTACCACTTTGTTTTGGCCATTGGGAACTTCTCTGTTAGCTCCCTATGTCCCATCAAGGTAGTGTATTTATGGTATGTCTCTGTGTCTGTGTGTGTATACTAACCTGTGTATATACACGTAAGCATAAATGTATTTTTAAAATTCATTTATTTGATAGAGAGTGAAAGTGAGAGAGCACAAGTAGAGGGAGAAGAAGAAGCATGCTTCCCGCAGAGCAGGGAGCCAGATGAGGGGCTCGATCCCAGGACCCTGGGATCATGACCTGAGCCGAAGGCAGACGCCTAACCGACTGAGCCACCCAGGCTCCTCTCCATAAATATTTCTATGTATAATCATCTGCATCTCTACTAAGCTAAACATGAGTTCATATTTTGACTCTACGTCTAATCCCTTATATTACCACTGGATCATTCTAGCTTCTCCCCTTGCTTATCTGTAAATTCCCAATCCAGCACTGGCAGACTTGGCCATCTATCACCCATTTATTTGTTTAATTCCAATATAAATATATAGCAGTATTATAATTGTTAACTCTTATGTGGGAAATAACTACATCAGTTAGAATATGTGCTTATGTGCAGTTCCTTTTGCCTTTAGTCTTAGAGATGCCGCTCATCTCCAAAGTTACCTAGGTCAGGACCTTTTCCTTCTTACCCTCTCAGTGAGATTTATAATACGGTTAGATCTTGCATCAGTTTATATTCCTTCTAGAATCCCCTGACCTTCTAAATGATTTTTTAAAAATTTGCATACCTTAAGGTTCACCTTTAAAGTTTTATGGGTTTTGACAAATGCATAATGTATGCATCCAAGATTACAGTATCATATAGAATAATTTCATTAATATAAAAAAATCACCTTTGTGTCATGTTCAGCCCTCCTGCCTTCCCCCAAGCTTCTGATCTTTTTACTGCCCTTATAGTTTTATCTTTTATAAAATGTCATATAATTAGAATTATATAACCTTTTCAGACTGAAGAAATTTAATTTTTAAATGCTCTTTTCTAGTATCCTTAGAAACTGTTTTGGAATGACCTTGATGTAAGTTTTGTCCAGATGTCCACCTAATATAATACCTCTGCAGTATCCTTTGATGGTGATCATTCAGTATCTGTTTGAACTTAATAGTGACAGAGAACTCACTACTTTGTCATTTTTTTTTTTAAAGATTTTATTTATTTGACAGAGACACAGCAAGAGAGGGAACACAGGCAGGGGGAGTGGGAGAGGGAGAAGCAGGCTTCCCACTGAGCAGGGAGCCCAGTGCGGGGCTCAATCCCAGGATCCTGGGATCATGACCTGAGCCGAAGGCGGACGCTTAACGACTGAGCCACCCAGGCGCCCCGAGAACTCACTACTTTATGAAATCTTTGCTTCTGTTGAGCCTCAGATTCTTCCCTAGAACTTCTGCTCAGTGATGGGAGTTTGACTTTGAGGTGACTTGAAATAGGTCTCTTCCTTTTTCTATATAGCAGACTTTCATATGTTCTCTTGGATCATCTACATTTCTTTAACTTTTCTGCTTTTCAGAACCCTAGCTGGTTAGCAACTTCTGAGTATACTTCAGTGTTAAATATGGTGTTCAGGATGTAATCTTATACATTGGCTACACTGCTTTCTCTGTGGTTTCTTTTCCCATTTTCTCAAGTTTATCTTAACACATTGCAGCCATATTAGCCTTCCAAATGCAAAGATTTTCTTTTATCATCATGGTTCAAAAGTTGCACCTGCTCCCTATTGCATTAGAGTGGTATTTCTTTATGAGGATATGTTTCAGAATTATCTGTGGAGTTTTGTTTCTGTTTTTAAATATAGGTGCTCAAGCTGTATCTCTGGGAATTCTGGAAATAGAAAGTGATTTTAGAGACTCTTATTCTGTAGAAGAGGAGACTGAAAGCCTGATAGGCTAATCTATTTGATCTTCTCAGAATGGGACTAGAACTCATATTTCTTGTCCTGTTGAATCTATAGTTCTTTCATTTTATTTATTTTTAAAGATTTTATTTATTTATTTGACAGAGACAGTGAGAGAGGGAACACAAGCAGGGGGAGTGGGAGAGGGAGAAGCAGGCTTCCTGATGAGCAGGGAGCTCGATGTGGGGCTTGATGCCAGGACCCTGGGATCGTGACCTGAGCCGAAGGCAGACGCTTAACGACTGAGCCACCCAGGCATGCCTATAGTTCTTACATTTAAAGATTTTTATTTTGTGTTCTCAACTTCCCCTCATGTATTTTCTCTAGACTATCACTATTATTTCAATGTGTGTCACACTTAACCTGCCTTTGTGCTTTTCCTTGCACTATTTATTCTACCTGGAATATCTTAATCTTCTTTTCTATTGAAATACACAAATTTTCAGTGTTTACTTGGTTTTTACTTCTTCTGTGAAATAGTGCTTGTGGCTCCCAGGAATGATCACTTTGTTTACAACATGGTTGGTCACATTTTATGTATGATCTTCTCTTGCAGTATATTAATCATTATAATTTTTGTCGATTTTGGGAATTGACTAGGAATTTTATAAGCTTCCTTGTTTTTTAGTATTTAAATAAGCAATTACCAATATACACATGCACACTGTCTTACCTTAATTGTAATGATCAAGATGTAGGATTGCATGTTGATTATACTTGCATCCTTCAGAATGGCTGACTTAGTGCTATATATATAGTGAGCATACTTGGTAAGTGTTTGCATTCATACAAGTTTAAGCTAATATTACATGTTTTTGAGCAGCTGCTTCACACTTTAACATCATAATTGAACTTAGGATCAGTGGGGAGGCTCACAATTTTCTGTGCTTGTTAAGGCAAGGCTTGTTCATGCCATCCTGTATTTGTTTGCCTGTTTTGTAGTTCAATACCATATTTTTGTTTATATGGTTAAATTTCATCTTGTCTAGTATTCTAGCTTGCTTGTTATTTTTTAATCCTGATTTTTTTCATCTACAGTATTTGCTATCCTTCTCAGCTTCATGTCATCCGTAAACTTGGTAAGTATGCCTTTTATCTGTCCCTCTAAGTCTTACATGTGGAAAAGGACCAAGGCAATATGTATCTTTAGCATACCTAAAAAACTTATAAGAGCATACATACCATTATAATAGTGTTCTGTATACAGTCATTTAACCACTGAAAAGTCACCCAAATAACTATTCAGTTATTTATATTTTCTTTTGTGGTTTTTGTTTTCATCTTTTGCTTTCATCTTTATGAGCACTTTCTATGTCTCTTTTGAATCTTAATGTGCTATGGAACAGTACAAGAAATAGAAAAATGGACTTTGTTTCAGGGATCGCACACTATAATAAATGAGATAAGACATACTTATAAACTAGTGGCATAGGTGCACCTTAAAATGCTTGCCTTGAGGAAATACACTATTCAGTGACCTACAGCCAGAACAGCCAATTTCTTCATAAACCATAGCCATTATATTTCACATAATATCATTTTGAAAGTAACCTCTGTGAGAGTAAAGCCATTAATGTATCATGAGTAGACATTGTGAAGTAGGGGAAACTTATCCCTTAGATCAGTTACTTGGCATACTTCTTGCTGTGGGCAGAGCTGATAAACCCAGGTCTCAAATAGGATTCTGTATGAAGAAAAGATTGACTTAATGCTGTATTTATGTATACAGTATTAAGTGAGCCCATTTTTAATTCAGAAAAAATGTGAAATAATGATGACCAGAATTTTTTTGTATTTTTATTTTATTTTAATTCCAGTGTGGTTAACATTCAGTGTTATATTAATTTCAGGTATACAATATAGTGATTCAACAATTCTATATATTGCTCAGTGCTCATTACAACAAGTGTACTCCTTAATCCCCATCACCTGTTTCATGCATCCACCCACCACTCACCTCCCCTCTGGTAACCATCAGTTTATTCTCTATTAGAGTTATGAGTCTCTTTCTTGGATTGTCTCTCTCTCTCTCTCTTTTTTACTCCTTTGCTTATTTCTTAAATTCCACTATGAATGGAAGCATATGGTATTTGTCTTTCTCTGACTGACTTATTTCACTTAGCATTATACAGTGAATGACCAGAATTGAACAAATGGCTTATAATTATAGAATGTTTTACTTTGCAGAAAGCTTTTGGAATTACTTATCTGGTCCATTCTTCTCATTTTGTAGCTGAGGAAGCCAAGGCCCAAGGTTTAATGACTTGAATAACATCCCATAGTTAGTTGCTGATAGAGCTGGGACTTGAACCAGGACTTCTCTGTGAATCTTAAAGTTCTAGAAGTAGAAGTGTTCTGTCTAACATTTTCTTCCTAGAAAACTTTCCCTTTAAAAAAGTGCAGTATCTCATGCATATAATACTAATGAAATATTGACAGGCAGATACGGAATAACTATGAAATCAAACAGCCTATAATTGTTCAACCACAATTCAGGTTAAGATACACAATATGGGGTGCCTGGGTGGCTCAGATGGTTAAGCGTCTGCCTTCGGCTCAGGTCATGATCCCAGGGTCCTGGGATCGAGTCCCGCATCGGGCTCCCTGCTCCTTGGGAGCCTGCTTCTCCCTCTGCCTCTCTCTCTCTCTCTCTCTCTCTGTCTTTCATGAATAAATAAATAAAATCTTTAAAAAAAAACAAAAAGGAACTATAAAAAAAAAAAAAAAAACACAATATGGATAGTACTCCAGAAGTCCTCCTCTGTGAATAGTTCCTTAGTTACATTCCCTTACTTTTCTGGGAGATAACCACTATCCCACTTTTGTGAAAATCCTTCTTTGCTGTTTTAAAAGGTTTTACTACTTAATTGTGTATCCCTAAATAATAAAGTTTAGTTTTTGAACCACACTGCATATACTCTTTTGTGATTTATTATGTTTGTGGTAGTCATCTGTGTTGGTACACATAGATGTATTTTGTTCATTTTCATTGCTGTATAGTATTCCACTGTATATCTATACCACAGTTTATCTCTGTTGTTTTTTTTTTTTTAGGTGGACATTTGGGTTGCTTCTGGTTTTGGATTATCATGAATAAGTTTGCAATAAATACATGCCATTATGTATATTCAAGAGTTTCTTGAGGTTATATACTACATATGGGATGTCTGGGTCTTGGTGTGTCTGCATTTTCAGTCTTACTTGTTAATTATGAACTGAGATATACTAGTCCATTCTGAGAGGGCCCTTTACTTCCTTTTCACCCTTACTCCTAGGGTGTAGTCCTCCAGGATCCAAGACCAAAGCTTAGGCTTGTTTTCCAGAGCTTCTACCTTTGGTAGGCCCTACACTCCCAATTTTAATCTTCTATCATTTTAAGCTATCAGAAACACTGCTCAGCTTCCTCTTCAATCCAGTAAATAAATTGCTCCAGGGCAAAAGTGCCCCCAAACATGTTTTAACTTTCTGGTTTTCATCTTATCATGGATCTTAATTTGGTACAATCTCATGAGTCTGTTAGCTCTTTGCGACTTTTAAGAGCTTTTAAGTATTTTTTCCAGCTTGTCTTCAATGAAGGGTTCCTTCTGAATTTGCCTCATCTGTATTTTTTTTTTTATTTTTTTAGTATTTATTTGAGAGAGTGAGAATGAGAGAGAGAGAGCGCCTGAGAGGGGGTAGGGTCAGAGAGAGAAGCAGACTCCCCGCCGAGCAGGGAACCCAATGCAGGACTCGATCCAGGGACTCCAGGATCATGACCCGAGCCGAAGGCAGAGGAAATCTGTCCCCATTGAGCTTTTAGTTTTAATTATCATATATTAAAAATTTGAATTTGCAGGGTGCCTGGGTGGCTCAGTCATTAAGTGTCTGCCTTCGGCTCGGGTCATGATCCCAGGGTCCTGGGATTGAGCCCCGCATCGGGCTCCCTGCTCAGTGGGAAGCCTGCTTCTCCCTCTCACGCTCTCTCTGCTTGTGTTCCCTCTCTTGCTATCTCTCTCTGTCAAATAAATAAAATCCTTAAAAAATGTTTTTGAATTTGCTTCCTTTTCAAAGCATCTTTGTTTTTGTAGTTTCCTATTCCCTGTAGCTGTTTTCAAGCTTGTCTTTTATTACTCTGTCTTGCTTTTTTGTACGCTTGGTAATTTTTAAATAAGCTCTCTTTACTTTTTTTTTTTTAAAGATTTTATTTATTTATTTGACAGAGAGAGAGAGAGCACAAGTAGGCAGAGTGGCAGGCAGAGGGAGAGGGAGAAGCGGGCTCTCTGCTGAGCAGGGAGCCTGATGTGGGGCTTGATCCGAGGACCCCAGGATCATGACCTGAGCCGAAGGCAGCCGCTTAACCGACTGAGCCACGCAGGCGCCCCAGTGCTCTTTACTTTCTTTAGAAAATTCTTTATGGGTTATCTTTGAGGCCTAGGATGAATATGTATTCTTCCAGAGAAAATTGCATTTGCCTCTGTGGGTATCTTGGTGGGGGATGGGTGTGTGCGCATCAGTCCAGAAACACTGCTTTATAAACTGTAGTTGTGGCTTTGGTTGTTTAAGGCCACCTAGGTAATACTATTTGGACTGTCTTGTGGTGACAGCTTTTTGTGGTTGAAATTTTTACCTGCTCCTTTTCTCAGTCCCAAAGCAACTCTTCTATGGGATGGGAGTGAGAGGTCCTGAAGGAAGAGCATCTCCTATTAGACTATCTACATCAGTGGCTTTGTCTTCTGTTTCCTAGGCAAGTGAAGTACAGAAAATTGAGCCCAGACTTACATGGTCCAGTTTATGCCTTCACTTAGATTTTGGCCTGTTAATAAAAGAATTCGTAGTATCTTACCAGTTTTTCCATGATTTTAAAATAAACAGGTACATGGTTTTTTCTTAACTTGTCTTTAATTCAGCATTTTCAGTTATTTTTCAATACAGAATTGATCATTATACCTGGAAAGGCATATTATCAGAAGTTAAGGTATTCATTTCTGTCTTAACACAGAGCATCATAAAAGGCTTTTTGATCTTCTTAATGACTTTTGGATTTTCATAGTAAATGAGAAATCATTTATGAATTATTGAATTTTTGCTGTTCTACAGTTTCAGTGTTTGAAACCTTTCATGAAGAAAAAGTATCATACATCTTTTGTTTTACTAAATTGATAATTTTAAAATATGTATGTTCTCATATCAAAATAATTTCTATTCAGTCATGTATATACTGAGCTCAGTATTTTGCTGAAAGTAGAAGTACCATACATGATTTGAAATGATGGTGTAGAGTAAATTGAAGCATTTCCCCCAAAACTGTTTTACACTGGTAAATTGGTAGGATGAAATTTATTGCTGTTTAAAATTGCCTGATTGTTATTCCTGAGAACTGATTCACTTTATATAGTTTTATCCTGTTGAAAATGATATCCAGCATATGTCTTGCTCTTTTTTCTTACTTCCTCCTGTTCACCAGTGCATACATGTGTGCATTTGTACACATATGCACACATGTGAAAACATATTGGTTAGCTTTTAAGTTTTTTCTATACTCCTTTCCCTTTTCTTTGTACAGTATAGTTAAATGAATACATTTTTAAACATTTTGAAATATTTATTTATTTGAGAGTCAGTGTGGGGTTGGGGGGGAAGGCAGAGGGAAAGGGAGAGAGAGAATCTCAAGCAGACTCTGTGCTGAGCGTGGAACCTGATATGGGGCTTCATCTCATGACTCTGAGATCATGACCTGAGCCAAAAATCAAGAGTGGGACGCTTAACCCACTGAGCTACCAGGCGTCCCCGAATACATTTATTTTTATGTTGCCTTTCTCTCGTTTTTTTTCAGTGTTATTAAGTTCAGTGTTCATAGGATAATCGAGCTGTTTTTTTTCAGTAGCAAAATGTAATGAATTGCTTCTTCATTACTCAGTTTTTATTTAGGAAATTATAAAAGTTTAAAAAGCTGGAAGAATAGTATGGTAAGCATCTGTATCGCCTTCAGCTAAATTCATCAGTTGTTAACATTTTGTAATATTCTCTCCCTCTCTCCCTTTCCCCTCATCTTCCTTCCCATCCCATATACTTTTTAGTTTTTTAAGATTTTATTTATTTATTTGATAGAGCGAGAGATTGAACACAAGCAGTGGGAAGTGGGAGAGGGAGAAGCAGGCTTCCTGCTGAGCAGGGAGCCCGATGCGGGGCTCAATCCCAGGACCCTGAGATCATGACCTAAGCCGAAGCAGACGCTTAATGACTGAGCCACCCAGGCGCTCCCCCCTTTTTTTACTTTTTTAAGCTGAGATATTTAAAAGTATATTGTAGACTCATCACCCCTTACTTTAGTATGTATCTCCTAAAAAGAAGAATATTCTTTGGGACGCCTGGGTGGCTCAGTCAGTTAAGTGTCTGCCTTTGCTCAGATTATGATCCCAGTGTCCTGGGATCAAGCCCCATATTGGGCTCCCTGCTCAGAGGGGAGCCTGCTTCTCCCTCTCCCCCCACCCCCCGCTCATGCTCTCTCTCTCTCTCGCTCTGTACTCTTTCTCTCTCAAATAAATAAAATCTGAAAAAAAAATACTCTCTTGCATAACGTTAAATATCTTATTGTACCTCAGTAGTCTGGCATTGATAGAATAAAATATATAATCCACAATCTGTATTTACATTTTTCTGTCTATACCCAGAAATATCCCCGAAAAGTTTATTTCCCCCTTTCTGGGACCTAATTCGTGACTATACATTATACTTGGTTGTCATGTCTCTGTATCTTTAATCTATAGCAGGGCCTAGCAGACTTTTTCTTAAATAGTCAGATAGTAAATAATTTTGGCTTTGGGAATCAGCTGCGCTTTGCAACTACTCCACTCTGTGATTGTATTTAGAAAGCAGCCATAGACGTTATCTAAACAGATGAGTGTGGCTGTGTTCTAATAAAACTTTATTTATAGAGGGGGCCTGGGTGGCTCAGTTGGTGAAGCATCTGACTCTTGATTTTGGCTCAGGGTTGTGAGATCGAGCCCCATGTTGGGCTCTGCACTGGGTGTGGAGCCCGCTTCAGATTCTCTCCCTCTCCCTCTTTCCCATTTCTTTCTCTCTCCCAAAATAAACACACACACACACACACACACACACTTTATTTATAGAAACAGGCTAAAGGTTGTAGACCTCTGATCTAGAATAGTTTGTTTTGTTTTTTTTTAAAGATTTTATTTTTTTCTCAGATGGAGAGAGAGAGAGCACAAGCAGGCAGAGGGAGAAGCAGACTTCACGCCGGGCAGGGAGCCCAATGTGGGACTCGATCCCAGGACCCTGAGATCATGACCTGAGCTGAAGGCAGCCACCTAACTGACTGAGCCACACAGGCGTCCCTAGAATAGGTTTTTTTGTGTTTTTTTTTTTTTTAATTTTAATTTTTTAAGTATGCCCAGCATAGAGCCTAATGTGTGGGGCCTGAACCCACACAACCCCCAAGATCAAGATCTGAGCTGAAAATGGGAGTCTGATGCTCAACTGACTGAGCCACCCAGGTGCCCCTAGAATAATTGTGTTTTTTTTTTTTAAGATTCATTTATTTATTTTAGAGAAAGAGAGCAAGAGGGGCAGAGGGAGAGTTTTAAGCAGACTCTGCAAAGCATGGGGCTTGATCTCATGACCCTGAGATCATGCCCTGTGCCAAAATCAAGGGTCAGCGCTTAACTGACTGGGCCACCCAAATGCCCCTATGTAAATGTTTTATATTCACAGATGTGAATAAAGCATTCAAGAGGACTTGGATAATGAAGGGTAGTCAAAATAACTTAGATTTAGAATTGGAAAGTATTAATATTTTAATAAAATAAAATTCCATAGTATAAAAGCTAAACTTACTTTACGTTGAAGACGTGAGACAATAAAATTAACAATTCTTTGCCACAGGTAAGCCTACTATTTGTAGCAGTGGATTTAGTTTAGAAACAGATAAATAATTTTTGATAGGTTTAATACAGAGTTGTCCTTGTGGGAATGCTATAACTATATTTTCATTCACACAAAAGTATATACATTTAAAAAATCATTCTACAGATTACTTGGTTGAGTGAGTAGTAGCAAATGTGTGAAAGTAGCCTGTTTTGCTGGAATTAAAGAGTTGCAGTATTTTTAGTGCTTGAATTTCCTTTAAATATCTGTATGAACATCTGTGGTGATTGGGTGCTATACTGCCATCTTTTATTGGTTTTTGACAGAGACAGTGTTTTTCTTCATATTGTGCCTTTATCACAATTTGATTCTGGTTTGACTCTATAACTTGTAAAAGTCTGTTTCCTTTTCTACATAGCTGTGTGTTAAAGATTGAAACAATATTCTGTTGGAGGTTTTAATTTCTTGGGTAAATATTCTCAGAATCTTAACCATTCCTCACATCACATCTTCACAATAAATGGCTGGTATGATCTTGACAAATTACTTAGTCTGTGCCTTGGTTTCCTTATTTGTGAAATAGTGATAATGGTACCTATCTTGTAAGTGTATAGTGAGGACTGTGTTATTATACTTAAAATACAACATCTGGCTTATACATTCAGTAAATGTTAAGACACTTGTTATTTCTTATTACATACTTTCTCATCCACCTTGTCTCTTCATGAACCTGGTTGTCTCTCTTAAAGCAAAGCTGAATACAGTAGTAGGTGTGATCTGACCAGCCTAGGAAGAGTACAGTGGTTAATTCCTCCATTAATTTGGATTGAAGTTGAAGTTTTCTCTTTATAATTCATTGTGGAGAATTTCAAACATACAAAAAAAGTAGACCAGCTAGGATGATGGACCTCACATACCCATCCTCTTTCCCCAACAACATGGTCAGTCCTATCCATTCGCTTCATACAGTTTTCTCCTTCTCTGTTATACCTAAGTCCATGCCTGATTTGCTTTGATAATTACTAAAGCTTTTAGGATAGTGCCTTAATTCTCTTAGTAAATAATTATCAAATTAATGAACAAATGAGTCTTGCCTTGATTGATGTCTGGATCAGTTTCTAGTAGTTTGCATTTGGAGGTGAAGTGGATGGGTAGGTGGGAGGGATTGAAAATAGATTTGACTGTATCATACTGGTTTTTTAGATGTCACCCTAGTTTTTTATGATTCCATTTCTGCATAGGAATATAAATGGTAATCTTACTGGTAAAAAATCTCTGAGGACTCTAGGGGTGCCTGGGTGGCTCAGTTGTTAAGCGTCTGCCTTCGGCTCAGGTCATGATCCCAGGGTCCTGGGATTGAGCCCCGCATCGGGCTCCCTGCTCGGTGGGAAGCCTGCTTCTTCCTCTCCCACAGTGTCTCTTGTTGTCAAATAAATAAATAAAATCTTTAAAAAAAAAAAAAATCTCTGAGGACTCTACTCAAATGATTCAAGTTAGCTGGTCTAGAAGACTTGAGTTTACCACTTTCTTACAGTCTTTTCACTTATTCCGGACTTTAAGTCTTTTACCAGTGTTTATCGTGGGACTTCAATTTGTTAATTATTTTATCTTGATTAAAGAGAAGCAAATAGAGTTTGAAGAGTTCTGTTTTGTCATCTCTTTTGAAAAAATAATTTAAATACAGTAAAATTTGTTACAGTTTATTGGTTTCAAAGAGAGGCCTTTCTTCCCAGCATCAACAACTGACTACAGTGCTTTTTTTCAAGCCTGTGCTTATTTTTTCCATAACTGTGTTCTTACTTTTTCCTTATTAATTGTTATTGTGCTTTCAGCAGTTTGCTGAAAGTTTAATAGACTCATACTCATTTTTATATTAATGATACAGAAGTATGTAAGTCTTGCTTTAAACAGAGATCAGTCATAACGACACCATGACAAGTCTTTGGTTATTCAGCGGGGAAGGAGTTCTGGAGGTGAAGTATGCCAGTTAAGAGTATTGTAGAGAGGCTAGGTTCTCATACTTAGCTGACTATACCATCATCTTAAGATTGTGCCTTGGTGAGCCTGCCTCATGGAAATAGCTAGCACAGGCAGGGTTTGTGCACTCCATATACCTCACAGCAAATGGGGGCTTCGTGGAAGTGGGTTTAGACTTAACCTCTGTAACTTATCCAGGAGTGTTTTGGTAAGGTTCCTGCTTTCCAATTATGTTCTGGCTTTTAAATAAAAGTATCTTTAGCTTGAGAGGAGTCTTACCCTTCAGTGTTACTAGTTTTTACCTTAATTATTAACATTTCAAGAGCAAGAATAGGTATGTTATAGGCAGGGGCTGGAGAAGTGTCCTGATAGAGAAGGCCATGTTGCAATTATGCTGTGGCTGTGAACCTCAAAATTGCATTGTTTTACCTTTGAAATTTCTGCTAGTTTGCTGACTTCTGAACTTAAAAGATTCAGTATACTTTTTGATTGCACAAGACATGTCTGTTCATTTGTTCATTCAAAAATATTGATCATCTCTGTCCTGGGAAGTGTGCTGCACACTGGATAAACAAACAGTGAACTTCTCAGATGTGTTTGCCATTATGGAGTTTACAGTCTATTTGGGAAATGCAGTGAAATTTATTTGAAGCCATAAAGAAAAATTGTGTTTTACCTACACATTTAAGGACTTAACCACTTATTTTGAAGCGAACTTGGAATGACTTTTTTTTTCACTTCTTTTTGCAAAGTGTATTTGAACATTCAGGACTTTTGGGTTAACATATTCCCATATGTGCATTGATATTTGAAAATAGACATTAGAGAGGCAGGACAATCTGAATCAAAGAGAGAGAGATGAAGAGAATTAACTAGTACCATAGTGAGATTTCAGGATAATGGCAGATAGTAGGTTTGTGTGGGTAAAATTATATGTTGTGCTAAACAGACCTTTTAGGTAGGGAGTAAGTATCTTTAAGGCCTTTCTTCTTTAAAAATGTTCAATACTTAAGAATTGCTTGGAAAGTAAACTTCCTGTAGAGTGAAAGTATAATAGAGCAAATGAGAACCATGACGCCTAAAATCATGTCTTAATTATTGTACAGTTGGCTTAACTCTGGGTAAGAAAATGTACCTCGGATTCCTTATTCCAACAGAATACAACAGAGGGGCTGAATTTGCTTATCCCTCCTAGTGCTAAAACCTTATGATTTTATTTTATTTTTTATTTAACAGTTTCTTAATGACTTTGTTGGAAAGTCAAGATGCCTTCTTATTTTCTGTACTTACTCAGGTTCAAGAGTTAAAAACTTAAGATGGGGAAATAAGGCTTTGCTTTCTCTAACTGATATTTTCTGACTAGGTACTTCGTAACTCAGGAAGACCTCATTTATTCCCAGTAATATGTTTTACTAAACTCTTTCAGGTAACTTTAAAAAGACTGTGTGGCTTAATAGTAGATCATGGCTTGAACTCAGTTTTTATTTATTGTTGTTACTAGAAAATTTTAGTGAGGTATTTTTCTTTGTCTCTGTAGTTATCAGAGACTGTTACAGACGATTGCTGTACTTGAAGCTCAGCGTTCTCAAGCAGTCCAGGACCTTGAAAGTTTAGGCAAACACCAGAAAGAAGCACTAAAAAATCCCATTGGATTTGTGGAGAAACTCCAAAAGAAGGTATATATTGAGCACTTTTTAAGATTTATTGAAATATATTCATTAACAACTTGATTTATTCTTTTAATATGGGTATGTACTTTTTTAAATGTTTAATTTTTTCCCCCTCTAAACTAACCATACTACTGAAGGCAGGATACTTCCTTCCTAAGCATCCCTTGCCCCCCCCCCAAGAGAATATACTCCAATGAAAATAGCCGAGAGGTTTAATTGGATATTTATATTAGGAACTTGATGTTCCATTCCCTAGCCATTTTTAGGATCTTTTCCTGTTACCTTTCTCATCTTAGGTAAAAAGGAAAAGAGGGTTTTCCTTCTTCTTTCACAACTTCAGGATTAATAAAGCGAAAAGAAAAAATACTTCAGGATTTGTTAACTGCTTTAGTTTTGAGGTACTTTTGTAACTCTCCAAGTAGTGTGATAGAAAACATTGGTGATAAAAACAAAAACTATTTTAAATGTCTTTAAGGTTATGGTTGCCAAGTCCATGAAGAGGAAGTATAAATTTTAATGCCCTTGTAATGTCCTTTACTTTAGTGTAAAAATTCCCTTTAATTTTCTCTTTTCCTTAAAACAGAACTTTCATATTTAACAGTTAATCATTTGAAAGTGATTCATGTTTTTATAACTCTCTTGTATGTAAGTATGGATAATCTAGATGTGTATTTATACTGCAGTATGTATCTTGAATTAGGGACTCACAAATTTAATAAATTTGAGAGGCATAATACTAATCAACATTATGTGAAAACATTAAAACTGAGAAACTATGATAAAGAATCTTCTCCACCTTAAAAAACAAAACAATAACTTAGTATAGTTATTAGTTACCAATTTTTAATGAGTCACAAAAGTGGTTTACCAGGTGTTGAGGGAACAGCCCTGGGGACTTTGTTTCATCTAGTTGTATTAATTTATTATTTGGATTTTTTAAGCTATATTATTTACTTGGCAATCATTACTTTCTCATATCATAATGAATGTAGAATTTATATATTGATTTGCTAAGACTTCTAAACTTTTTAGGACCCTATTTACCCACTTTGTAGTCTGAGTCAACTTAGGTGTTTATTGATTCTGCATTGCCATTACTAAACATTTCTAGTGCAAAAAGATACAGTACTTATTATAGTGGTTACTTACAATTGATTCAACTAAAACAGGTGGTGATAGAAGAGTTAATATTAGTAAAAAAATTATTAACCTTGATCTTTATTCATGTTCTCTGGTGGGCAAAAAAGATGCAATTAGGCTTTTTTACTAGATTTATATGCAGTTGGTTATTTGCTAGTTCTCCATTTCCAGGTTTAGTTTAGAACTTAATTTCTTTTCACTTTATCTCAGAGATGTGATATTGGCCATCTTAACATTTTTAATCAAAATGTATGGAATTACATTAAATCTAGATACTTAGTAATCGTGAAAGACTTAATGTTCCTTGGAAAGAAATTTTTCAACTGGATTTAATTTAGAAGTTTGATTTTTCCATTTTGTGTATGTGTGTGTTTACTTATCTATACAGATATTTCAGCTTATGATGGGTTATGTCCCGATAAACCTGTCTTAAGTTGAAAATATTTTAAGTCGAAATGCACTTAATACACCTAACCTACTGAACATCACGTAGCTTAGCCTAGCTCACCATAAAGGTTCTCAGAACACTGAACATTAACCTACAGTTGGGCAAAATCATCTCACACAGAGCCTATTTTATAATGAAGTATTGACTATTTCATGTAATTCATTGAATACTACACTGAAAGTCAAAAAGGGGATGGTTGTACGGGTACAGAATAGTTGTCAGTGTCTAGATTTTCTATCCTTCTGATCCCGTGGCTCACCGGGTGCTGTGGCTCGTGGCTACTGCCCAGCAGCACGAGAGAGGATCGTACTACATACATCTCACTACCCTGGGGAGACATCACAATTCAAAATTTGAAGCATGGTTTCTACCATATGCGTCACTTTTGCACCATCGTAAAGTCAAAAAATCATAAGTTGAACCATCATAAGTTGGGTACCATCTGTACTTAATTGACTTATTTCTTTAGGTTTACTGTATTAGTTAAGTTGTTGACATGTGATCTGTTTGTTTTAGTGGACATTTAAAAACTCCTAATTGAAATTAAGGAGACTTGTGGTATATACTGGCATATAGAATGCAAGGAACTTTTTTTTTTTTAAGATTTTATTTATTTGGCACAGAGAGAGAGATATATAGCAAGAGCAGGAATACAAGCAGGGGGAGTGGCAGAGGGAGAAGCAGGCTTCCCGCAGAGCAGGGAGCCCAATGTGGGACTCAATCCCAGGACCCTGGGACCATGACCTGAGCCGAAGGCAGACGCTTCACAACTGAGCCACCCAGGCGCCCCAAGAATGCAAGGAACATGGCTTATTAGCTTCCTTTGATATTACTGTCATTATTTTAAAGGCCCCTCTAATTCTACAAAAGTTGAGCCTTAGACTAACGTGTACTAGTATGATGATGGTGATAATGTAATATTTCATAAGCAAAATAAAAATTAAGAATTCTGGGGGCGCCTGCCTGGCTCAGTCAGTTAAGTGCTGCCTTCAGCTCGGGTCGTGATCCCAGGGTCCTGGTGTCGTGCTCCCTGCTCAGTGAGGAGTCTGCTTCTCCCTCTCCCTCAGCCTGCTGCTTCCCCTGCTTGTGCTCTCTCTCTCTGCAATAAATAAATAACATCTTTTTTTTTTTTTAAGATTTTTTTAATTTATTTGACAGAGACACAGTGAGAGAGGGAACACAAGCAGGGGGAGTGGGAGAGGGAGAAGCAGGCTTCCCGCTGAGCAGGGAGCCCGATGCGGGGCTTGATCCTAAGACCCTGGGATCGTGACCTGAGCCAAAAGCAGACGCTTAACAACTGAGCCACCCAGGCGCCCCAATAAATAAAATCTTAAAAAAAAAAAAAAACCAAAAAACTGTGTCAAACAGGATTTTGCTTGCCAGTTTCATAGTTTATGACCTGATGTTTTTCTCAACATTTTACTATGGAAAATGTTAAGTACACAGAAGAATTGGAAGTATTGTATAGTTAACACACACATATTCACTGCTAGGTTCTACAATTAACATTTTACTATATTTGCTTTATCATGTATGACTCAATCCTTCATTCCATCTTATTTCAAGAATGAATTTCAAAGTGGCAGACATGAACACTTTACACCAAAACACTTCAGGATGCATATTACTACCTTTTAAATTCTTTTTTAAAACTTTTTTAACGTGAGATTTCCACACAGTGAAATTCAGAAATTCTAATTGTACCATTCTATGAGTTCTGACAAAAAACATACACGTATGTAACCCAAATCCCTATCAAAAGATATTTTGATTATAATGATCTGGTTTTAGTAATTATGACAACTAATGACTTCTCTAAAGGTAGTTGGTTAAGTAACTGAATTCCAAGTAGATTAAATGTGTAGTTTTGATTCTCAAGGTGTCATAATTTTTGTATATATGATAAGAATTATATGTGGTGAAAATAATTCATTGTTTTATGAATAAGTCATGAACTTAGGGGTATATTTAAAATGAATTCTGAGGGCGCCTGGGTGGCTCAGTCGTTAAGCGTGTGCCTTTGGCTCAGGTCATGATCCCAGGGTCCTGGGATCGAGCCCCACATCGGACTCCCTGCTCAGCGGGAAGCCTGCTTTTCCCTCTCCCACTCCCCCCGCTTGTGTTCCCTCTCTCGCTGTGTCTCTCTCTGTCAAATAAATAAATAAAATCTTTAAAAATAAATAAAATGAACTCTGTGTATCGGATCTCATCTTTTTCAATAAAACACATTTCATATGCTGTTCTTAAAGATAAAAACCTTTCTGGGGGCGCCTGGGTGGCTCAGTCGTTAAGCATCTGCCTTTGGCTCGGGTCATGATCCCAGGGTCCTGGGATTGAGCCCCACATCGGGCTCCCTGCTCGGCGGGAAGCCTGCTTCTCCCTCTCCCACTCCGCCTGCTTGTGTTTCCTCTCTCGCTATCTCTCTCTGTCAAATAAATAAATAAATAAAATCTTAAAAAAAAAAGATAAAAACCTTTCTTAGTTTTGTTATTTATGTTTAAAGTGTATTAGTGATAAAGTACAATATGTCTATATAGTTCAGCTTTAGAGCTATATCTAAAAATAGTGCTTTGTCTTATTAAATTCATTCTTCCTCTACTTGATATCATTTTACTATTTAACGTTTAGACTATATTAACTTTATTGGCTCTTGGATTTAAACAGTGAACAGAAATGCCTAGTTGATGGTAATTTGGATTTGGAGTCCTCTGAAAATTTGGCTGTGGTAGATAATTTTTTGGATTAAATTTAGACTGTCACTTTATTTTTTTTTCTCCCAGGCTGATATAGGGCTTCCATATCCACAGAGAGTTGTTCAGTTGCCCGAGATTGTATGGGACCAATATACCAATAGCCTTGGGAACTTTGAAAGAGAATTTAAAAATCGTAAAAGACATACTAGGAGAGTTAAGCTTGTTTTCGATAAAGGTAAGAAATTACATGATAAGAATTTAAATAGAGAAATATCTGGCAGTCTTGCTTTAATAATCCTATACATGGTCTTCTCTTTAGTAGGTTTACCTGCTAGACCAAAAAGTCCTTTAGATCCTAAGAAGGATGGAGAGTCCCTTTCATATTCTATGTTGCCTTTGAGTGATGGTCCCGAAGGCTCAAACAGTCGTCCTCAGGTAAACAGTATAAAGCTTTGGAGCAGGAAAATTTGAACTATAGACAAAATATTTTAACATTTCCTGGTTTGTATTCTTAAAATTTAAGCAGTCTTTCACTGAAGATAGTGGGGACATGAACTTGATGTTAAGAGAAATCTGGGTTGGAATCCCAGCTCTACCACTTACTAGCTGTGGAATGTCAGATGTCATTTATATTAAAGCCTCCAAACTGCAGTTTCCTTTTATATGAAATGTGATATTACCTGTGTTGTAGAGTTGTGTGAAGATTAAACGAGTAGTACATGTAACATGCCCCTTACATTGTGTGACATGTACTCTTTATTCTAAAAATAAGAGGTCTGTGCAGTGTAATTTAACCAGGATTTGAGTCCTGGCCACTAGTAGTTAGATGAACCTTAATAGACATGTGGGTTCAGAATGGAAAAGTAACATTTCCTTTTCTTTAAGATGAAGTTGCTGTCATCCATGTTACAGGATTGCTAGGAGTATAAAAACTAAAGGAGTGTGAAAACATTTTGTAAATAATAAAAAAAGTATGCATTAAATAAATAATTTACTGAAATATTTTGAAATTAACAAAAAATTCCACAATATGGGGGCACCTGGGTGGCTTAGTTGGTTAAGCATCTGCCTTCAACTCAGATCATGATCCCACAGTCCTGGGATTGAGCCCCCCATTGGGCTCCCTGCTCAGTAGGTAGCCTGCTTCTCCCTCTCCCTCTGCTGCTCCCCCTGCTTGTGCCTTCTCTCTCTCTCAAATAAATAAACAAAATCTTAAAAAAAAAAATCCCACAATATGTGTTTTATTTTGCTACGTCAAATGGTAGTCTTTATTATTTTTGACAGAGGCCCTATTTTATATGCAGATGATAAGAGGACGCCTTTGTGATGATACCAAACCTGAAACATTTAACCAACTGTGGACTGTTGAAGAACAGGTAATATTTCTAAATTGTGTATGTTAAAGAAAAAAGATTCAGATTAGAGTCAGTATTATGACTAAGTGTATATTGTTGTAGATGATTCCTCTTAACTAAGAACTGAAAATATTAAACTTATTTTTGTATGGTTTTTTGCACACTTCAGGAATTTTGGATTTCGAGAATATATGAATTCCAGTTTGGGAATGGTTTTTAAAGAAGAAATCTGGGTTATAGGAAGGGGATTGAAAAAGATAGTGAAATGGGTGGAATAAAGTGTTTGTAATACAGCTTTGGAAGAGAAAAACCTGGGGACAAGTAAAGCAGTGCCTCAGAATGAGTTCTTGTTTTTGTTATGGAGGGGACCTGACAAAGCCACGCCAGAGTATTGTTACGGTTTGGCATATGGCTAGGATTATTCATGGGTAGGGTTTGAGACACATCTCTGTTTCATATGAGGATTAACCCCAGAGCTATAATGAGTTCAGTATTTATGAAAAGCTTTAGGAAATTCATTTCAAGCATCCAAATTATTCTGCATCTTTAGAACTGTGGGACAATTTAGGGGATAGGTAAGAATTTAAAAATCAAGTATTTGAATGGAAGACCACACAAAGGAAGGAAAAGTCTCTTAAATATTGTCTAAATCCGAATGAATTTAGATGTTTTTGTCAAATCTATAGGAGCAAGCCCATACATAGTCTAGCAAGAAAAGATTGTCAATGGAAATTACTAAGATGTGTAAAGTATTATTAATTAAAATTTGGGGGGGCGGTGCTATGTTTTTACTTAAGCGAATAGAAAATCTTACAAGGTTTTCCATAGGTTTATTCTCTAATCTCATTTTTCCTGTGAAGTCTTAAGTTCCTTACTAGAAATTTTTCCTACTATGAGGATTTCTAGTGACCTAGCCCCCAAAGTTGGGGAGGGAGATAATTTAAAAAGAAGTGTGAATGTATTTATTCATTTATGTAGATGTATTTATTTATGAAACTCAGTATTAAACTTTCTTAAATTTGGTGTTCGGTTTGTCTTAGAAAAAGCTTGAACAGCTACTCCTGAAATACCCTCCTGAAGAAGTAGAATCTCGACGCTGGCAGAAGATAGCAGATGAACTGGGCAATAGGACAGCCAAACAGGTCATAGAGGAGATGGCCCCATATTGTTGGCATGTTTTTGATAGTTTTTTAATGAAGGATAATGCCACTAACATCAAATCTGCTATATCATTTTTAGCTACATAGTACTATAATATGTGGTTTTTTGTTTTGTTTTGTTTTTAACGTATATTTTCTGTTGATTTCTGAAACAACTTGAGATAATTCTGCTTTTAATCATTACTGAAAAATAAGAATGTACTTAGTGTCTGTTGAATGTTTAGTGAGTGCACCAGGTTGTGTACTTTTTGGTTAGACTGTGCTAATAGATTTGTGACATACTTAGGAAGTATTCTCTGGTTGTCTTAAAAAAAAAAAAAAATCTAGCAGTTTTCTTCATGTTACCATTGAGATTAATAGATGTGTTTTTAATAGTATAAGCATGAGCATTCATTAGTTGAAAATATGTATTTAGCTTTGGAGTCAAACACATTTCCTGTATTTATGATAAATTTTAAATTATTAGTATTCATTAAGATACACAAGTGTATATATATTTTTAATTTTATTATGTTATGTTAGTCACCATACAATACATCATTAGTTTTTGATGTAGTGATCCATGATCCATTGTTTTTGTATAACACCCAGTGCTTCATGCAGTACATGCCCTCCTTAATACCCATCACCAGGCTAACCTACCCCCCCACCCCCCTCCCCTCTAGAACCCTCAGTTTGTTTCTCAGAGTCCATAGTCTCTCATGGTTCATCTCCCCCTCCGATTTCCCTCCCTTCGTCTTTCCCTTCCATCTCCTAATGTCCTCCATGCTATTTCTTATGTTCCACAAATAAGTGAAACCATATGATAATTGACTTTTTCTGCTTGATTTATTTCACTTAGCATAATCTCTTTCAGTCCCATCCATGTTGATGTAAAAGTTGGGTATTCATCCTTTCTGATGACTGAGTAATATTCCATTGTATATATGGACCACATCTTCTTTAGCCATTCATCTGTTGAAGGGCATCTCTGCTCTTTCCACAGTTTGGCTATTGTGGACATTGCTGCTATGAACATTGGGATGCATATGGCCCTTCTTTTCACTACATCTGTGTCTTTGGGGTAAATACCCAGGAGGGCAATTGCTGGGTCATAGGGTAGCTCTATTTTTAAATTTTTGAGGCACCTCCACACTGTTTTCCATAGTGGCTGTACCAACTTGCATTCCCACCAACAGTGTAAGAGGGTTCCCCTTTCTCCACAACCTCTCCAACATTTGTTGTTTCTTTCCCTGTCCATTTTTACCATTCTAACTGGTGTAAGGTGAAGATACACAGGTATATTTTAATTTAAAAAAAATTATTCAGGTATTGCATGTCTTGTAATTATGTTAAATGGTTTGTCATATTTCCTTAGGTTGCCAGCCGAGTGCAGAAATATTTCATAAAACTAACTAAAGCTGGCATTCCAGTCCCAGGCAGAACACCAAACTTATATATATACTCCAAAAAGGTAAAAAGAAAATAGAAAAGTAAACTTTAGACCTTAGATTAAACATATCAGAGTCAGAATTGCTATGTAAAAGTGTATACATTTATCAAAACAAAGTTGTTTTATATTTAAAATCTGACTTACTCTAATCATTTTGTTATACTGGGCATGGACACAGGATAGGATTCCATTGTTGCTACTCCATGAAATTGAATGATCTTTATGTTCTTTATTTTCTTAGGGATAGGTTAGTTTATATGAATGGGTGCTTGAAAGATGTAGATTGAATGTATATCAGAAAGGCCTTTGTGATGTTAAAAATTTTAGGGTGTTTGACTCTTCAACAAACATAATCAGTTTCTGTTTTTCGATATGCTACATAAATCCAAAAATAGGAATATTTATTAAAATACATTATTTAATCCTCACTATAATTCTAGAAGTGTAGGTAGTGTTATCACTTTCACTTTACTACTAATAATATTAATAGCTAGCTTTTATTCTTATTATTGAATGCTTTATGTCAGGTACTGCTCTAGATCCTTTTTTTTTTTTCTTTTTAAGAAGGGGGAGAGGGCGCCTGGGTGGCTCAGTTGGTTGAGCAGCTGCCTTCAGCTCGGGTCATAATCCTGGAGTCCCGGGATCGAGTCCCGCATCGGGCTTCCTGCTCAGCAGGGAGTCTGCTTCTCCCTCTGACCCTCTTCCCTCTCGTGCTTTCTATCTCTCATTCTCTCTCTCTCTCTCAAATAAATAAATAAAGTCTTAAAAAAAAAGGGCGGGGGGAGAAGGGAAGAAGGGAGGTTGGGGTATAGGGGGAGGGAGAGAGGGAGGATCCCAAGCAGGTTCCATGCCCAGCATGGAGCCTGATGGGGTTGGGGTCGATCCCATGATCCTGAGATCGTGACCTGAGCTGAAAGGAAGAGTCGGACACTTAACTGACTAAGCCACCCAGGCACCCCTGCAGCATTTTTGTAGATGAGAAAACTAGACCTTGGGGGACCTGGCTGGCTCAGTAGATAGAGTATGTGACTTGATTGCAGGGTTGTGAGTTCGAGCCCTTTGTTAGGTGTAGAGATTACTGAAAAATACAGCCTTAAACAAAAATACCCCAGCAAAGTGGCCTTAAGGTAAATGGAGTCAGTTGTCCAGTCATATAGCTATTAAGTCTGAGAACCACTGACCTCTGATTCTGATCCCAGGCCTTTTCCACTATTCTCTGCTGCTTTTTACAGTGAAAAAGCTATTATCGTTTTCCTACATAGACCACTGCATCAAATTATAGCCAATTTTTTCCTTTAATTGCAAAAACTAAAGCACACAATTGGCCTCTTTCCTGTCTTTAGTAAATCATCCTGATATTTCCTCTCCACCAACACTGCCACCTTTCACATAAGAAACTAAGAGCATATCTAATGCTGTTACCCATCCTTATTGAAGCTTCCTTACTGTTTTAAGTGGTTTTACATTAGGAATATTGTCTCTACAGCTCCATGTTTTACAAGTTTTGTTTTTCAGCTTTTTACCTAGCTTTGGAACCTTGTTTTACTTTGTCAGTTGATTTAAATATCTTGAATCCCCCCCCCAAATATAGCATTACTTATATCAAATATGTAGAGTTCATCCTATAACTTTGGAATGTTGGAACCTTAATATTTAATTTAAGAGCTCTAATTTTCATGGTTAATTTCCAAGTTAACTTTAGATGTGTTGGGCACCTTATATTTTCACAGCTAAGACTAGTAATGATAACAAAGGAATACTAAAGAAACCTAAATGTGTTCCCTCCTTTGGGTGCACTGAATTTTAAGTTAGTATTTCGACTATAGTGGTCTAGCCCACCCGCTGACACAGTGATTCTTTGTCATGGTTAGAGTTTGAATCTTGAAACATGAACTGATGATTCTGCCTGTAGCTGTGGCTGTACTGTCTATGAAGAGAGGCAGTCTACAGGTTTTTGAGAGTGAGGGCTTTGGTCCCACACAGGCTTAGTTTGTAATCTTGGTTCTACCACTATCTAACTGCAGCACCCTGAACCAGAAACTTAACCTCCATCTTTAAATTAGAGGTGATAGTAACTATTTCATAGGAATGTTGTGAGGATTAAATGACATTGACATACAGTAAACAGTCAGTCAGTGTTAGGTAATATTTTTAGACATTCATCATGTTGTGGAAGGTCTTTTTACTTGATTGTTTCTATCTGGCTTAGGCTACTTCATCCTCCCTGATCTTCTATAAGATGACTGTAAGAGGAGTGCTCAGCATTTGAATATCAAGAGTGTGATCAATGCTAGGGATCCAAATACAAGCTAGATAGCATGTGATCCATTGTACTGTTGTTGGGATACTCCCCCTACATTTTTTTTTAATCTAGTTGTGCTTTAAAATTCCAGGTAATATAGGAAAAACAACCACATAAGACTATGCTGAGGGGTAGAGCTGAAATCCTTTCAATAGATAGACTTGGAGGGAAGTAATAGTTTTATTTGAGTATCTTTGATTCTTTGAATGATTATCCAGTGTCTCAATTAAAAATTTGTTTTCTCACTTAGTCTTCAACAAGCAGACGACAGCACCCCCTTAATAAGCATCTCTTTAAACCTTCCACTTTCATGACTTCCCATGAACCACCAGTATATATGGATGAAGATGATGACCGATCCTGTTTTCATAGCCACATGAACACTGCTATTGAAGAAGCATCAGTAAGTTACCTATTTATATAAAAACACATTTATCTATGTGTTATACAGATCAGGGTACAGAATGAGAGCATCAGAATTTTAAAATTATTCCTACTCTTCAGAGAATGTTGGTTTCTTTTAATTACCAGTCAAATTTATGGGCTTTATAAAAAACAATATATTGTTAAAAACAAAAACAATACATTGTTAAATTGTTATATATTAATAGTATATATCATTATATCATTATATACTTATATATAACATGCAAATGAGAGGAAACTTAAAAACATGCAAAAATAGAATAATAAAATGAATTATATATATAATAAAAGAAATTTTTTAAACATATGCAAATATAGAGTAGTATAATGAACCCACATGCACCTGTCATCCAACTTCAATAGTTAACAACTTGTTGCAATTTTTTATTTTAATCTGTACTTCTTACCCACCTCATATTCATCCTGAGTTATTTTGGAGCAAGTCTCAGACATAACAGAGTTATTATTATCATGTTTATGAAAAGGTAATTCTTTATACAATCAAACATATGCTCAGTTCACGTTTCCCCAATCATAAATTGCAATAGATTTCCTCCTTTCCTCCTTCCCTTCCCATCCTCCTTTTCTCCTCTTACAACTTTTTTGTTGAAAAATTGGGTCATTAGAATTTAGCACTGTGTGTATTTTGTTTGCTTCTCCTTGGTGTCAGTTATTCTGTCTTCTGTTGCCTGAATTTTCTGTAAATTGATAGTAGGTCTAGATAATTGGTATCACTTAGAAGTTCCGTTTTTCTGCTCCCTGAATTTTCTGTAAATTGAAAGTAGGTCTAGATAACTGACCAGATTCAGATTTGTTTTTTGCTTTTTTTTTTAAGATTTATTTGAGAGAGCGAGCAAGCATGCATGGGGTGTAGGAGCAGAGTGGGACAGAGAGATTTTTAAGCAGACCCCGTGCTGACTGTGGAGCCTGATGTGGGGCTCGATCTCACGACCCTGAGATCACAACCTGAGCTGAAACCAAGAGTCAGACTCTTTTTTTTTTTTTAAGATTTTATTTATTTGAGAGAGAAAGAGAGTACAAGCCAGGGGAAGGGCAGAGGAAGAGGGAGAAGCGGACTCCCCTCTGAACAGGGAGCCGGTGGCAGGGTTCTATCCCAGGACCCTGAGGTCATGACCTGAACCAAAGGCAGATGCTTAACTGACTGAGCCACCCAGGTGCCCCAAGAGTCAGACTCTTTTAATAGATCACACCACCCAGATTTGTTTGTTAGGGTGAGCAGGACTACTTCATGTGCACTTTCATCAATCTGTCTTTTTTTTTTTTTTTTTTTTGACATAGTAGCTGTTGATCATTGCCTGGGTTCATTAATTCATTCGATGTTACAAAATAGTGCTATTCCTTCATTTCTTCATTATTTTTTTGATAGAGTATTCTGTGAAGTAACCCCCTCTTCATCAACTATTTGATTACCTGAAGGTACATATGGAAAAGGCAGTATAAGTGCTTGATTGTTCCCCTTATTTTCTTATTTTTAAAATGGTTGAGGGGCACCTGGGTGATGCAGTTGGTTAAGCATCCGACTCTTGATCTTAAGCTCAGGTCTTAATCCCAGGGTTGTGAGTTCAAGTCCCATGTTGGGCTCCACGCTGGGTGTGGAGCCTACTTTAAAAAAAAAAAAAGTACTTTATTTAGATTTGGAGTTTAAGTGAAAGAACTCTAAAGAAGTGCTAGTCAAGTTGGCATTAAAGGATGAACAAAATTTAGCCAGGTGAGGGGTAGATTAATACATGTAGTAGATTGAATTTGATTTAACTTTTGTTTGGTTGATTTAATTTATTTATTTTTAAATGAGCACCAGTTTAAATCATTCTGATTATTCAAATGTATATTCATGAAGCCACTAGTGGTAAAATTTACAGATTTCAGTTTCTCTTCAGAAAAGCAATATCTAGGGGCGCCTGGGTGGCTCAGTTGGTTAAGCGGCTGCCTTCGGCCCAGGTCATGATCCCAGGGTTTTTAAATAAAGATTTAAAAAAAAAAAGAAAAGCAATATCTAGAGAGAGGATATGATTACATGTATATACTTCCATACAGTTTTAAAATCTGTATACCATTTTAGCCTCATTTGAAATTAGTCATAGTATTTCCCCTTTAAGTAAACTTGAAAACTGATTATAACAAGGAACTCTGTTTATGGGTATTTAAAAAAAATTTTGTGATAAATACATATAACCTTAAATTTACCATCTTAACTGGTTTTTAGGTGTATAGATCAGTAGTGTTAAGTACATTCACATTTTTTTTTAAGATTTTATTTATTTATTTGACAGAGAGATAGCACAAGTAGGCAGAGTGGCAGGCAGAGGGAGAGGGAGAAGCAGCCTCTCTGCTGAGCAGGGAGCCAGACATGGGGCTTGATCCCAGGACCCCAGGATCATGACCTGAGCCGAAGGCGGCCACTTAACCTACTGAGTCACCCAGGTGCCTCTACATTCACATTTTTGTGCAACCAGTCCCCAGAACTCTTTAATTCCTGGAAAACTGAAACTCTGAACCATTTAACAGCATCTCCCCATTGCCTCCTGCTTCCAGCCCCTGGCAGCTACCATTCTACTTTGTTTCTGTGAATTTGGCTACTCTGGGTACCTCATATAAGTGGAATCATGCAGGTTTTGCCCTTTCTTGACTGGCTTATATCTCTTAACATAATGTATTCAAGATTCATCCATCTTGTAACATGTATAACTATTTCCTTCCTTTTTAAAGCTGAATAACATTTCGTGGTATATATATACTACATTTTGTTTATTGGCTCATCTTTCAGTGGATGCGGTTTGCTTTCACCTTTTGGCTATTGTGAATAATCCTACCATGAATGTAGGTGTACAAATACCTGTTCGAGTCCCTGCATTCAGTTCTTTTGGGTATATACCCAGAAGTGAAATTGCTGGATCCATATGTTAATTCTACGTTCAATTTTTGAGGAACCGCCATACTGTTTTCTGCAGTGGCCACAACAATTTACTTACTCACCAATAGTGCACAAGGGTTTCAGTTTCTCTACATCCTTGTCAACACTTGTTACTTTGTTTTTTTTTTCTTTTGATAGTAGCCATCCTGCTGGTTGTGAGGTGATTTAACTTTTCTTAGTCTTGTTGACCAAATTTAATAGTATCCTTAGACCTAAAATGCAAATTAAAAAATTTGGCAGCATTTTTACTCTGTAGTAGCTTAAAATATATCTGAATTTAATAAATTTCATTATAAAATTTCTTACCCCATTATTTAGTTAGGCCACATTGTATTTATTAGTGTTACATATTTATTACATTACTTATTTTCTCATTCTCTGTGCTGACGTAGGAAGGCAGTAGCTATAATTTAACATCTTTAATTGACAAGAACTTGAAATGGGTGAAAGATAGTGTGAGATGAGGTAGGTGAAATGTGAGATTGTAAAGAACCTTTTGTTAGCTGAAGACTTTGGACTTGTCTCTGTAGACAGGAAGCCATTGGGAGATTTTAAGCCATTGTGGGGCTTGAGGAAGGACTGGATACTTTAGAGGGGCAATTTGAAAGATTTTATCATTTTTTTTTTAAGATTTTATTTATTTATTTGACAGAGAACAAGCAGGGGGAGTGGCAGGGAGAGGGAGAAGCAGGCCCCCGATGGAGCAGGGAACCCAATGTGGGGCTCGATCCCAGGACCTCAGGTCTCGTGGACCTGAGCCGAAGGCAGATGGCTAATGACTGTGCCACCCAGGCGTCCCTGTGTCAGTATTTCTTATACTTAGTTCATTTTAATTATCAAACATTTTTATTTTCTGTTTTATTCTTTATTAGGATGAAGAAAGTATTCCTATCATGTATAGGAATTTACCTGAATATAAGGAACTATTACAATTTAAAAAGTTAAAGAAGCAGAAACTCCAGCAGATGCAAGCTGAAAGTGGATTTGTACAACATGTGGGCTTCAAGGTAAATTTTACTGTTTATTCAGTTTTTGAAAGGGTGATAAGAGATATTTAAGGTAGTTTCTGGAGCTTTAACTTCCAGACTTCCCAGCACACAGATAAAAGTAAGTTTAGTTCTAGTCCTGTTCATTTAACTATAGTGTGCTACACGTACTGATGTTAATAGGTTTATGACTCAGTGGAATGAAGACAAACATAGACATCTGTATTTTGAGGTAAAATATGAGATGTTTTTGTCTAGCTATTTCTCTTTCTTACTCCCACCTTTACTGAGATATAACTGACAAAAATTTTATATATTTAAGGTATACACAATTTTAAGGTACAAAAATATCACCTCACATAGATACCTTTTTTGTATGTGTGTGGTGACAACACTTGTGATGGACTCTCTTAGCCAATTCCAAGTCTACAGTACTGTATTATTAATCCCATGCTGTACGTTAGATCTCCAGAACTTACTTAGAATTGAAAATTTGTATCATTTGACTAACATCTCCCCATTTCTTCCACCTCCCAGCCCCTGGCAACCACCATTCTACTCTCTGCTTCTATGAGTTTCGAGGTTTTTGTTTTCATATATAAGTGAGATCGTGTAGCACCTGTTCCTTTCTCTGTGGTTTATTTTACTTAGCATAATGTCCTCTACTCTCTCATCCATGTTGTCACAAATGGCAGGATTTCTGTTTTATGGCTGAATAATATTCCATTGTGTATGTGTGACATTTTCTTTATCCTTTCTTCCATCAGAGCTATTTCTCTTTTTGTTGTTGTTGTTCATAGATGAGAAATTTCTTTTCCCCTTCCAGGCTAGTAGAAGTACATCCATTCATTCCAGCAAATTTTGAAATACCCATTATGTTCCAGGCACTTTGCTTAAGTGCTAGGGATTCAGTAGTAAACAAGATGGACTCAGTTTCTGTCCTTACTCTGTTTTCATCTCATAAGGAATTTAGTTACGTTAGTAAAATAGTTGACTATGCCTAGAGAACATACTGAAGAGTAGTGAGGCTATTGAGGTGCCTTGGAAATTGCTGAGGAGTTTAAACTTTCCTTAAAGGTTGGGGAATCACTGAAGGAGTTTAAGCAGAGAGTAATATGAAATTTGCACTATAGAAATATCATTCCTGTTACTTATACTGTTAGTATTGACAATCTTTGGGAAGGCAGGGGGGTTAGAGTGGATAATTTCTGAGCACTATATTGTTAAATTCTATAAACTAATGTATTCATGTATGTTACTTAAAAAAGAATTAAAAAAATATGTAATTAAAAAAAATTAAGTGATGGAGAAGATCATTCTGGACATAGTATGGAGAATGGATAAGAAGAAATCAAGGCTGGAGGCAGGGAGACTGGTTAGAGACTCTTGGTAATTCAGACAAAAAATGAGAATGTCCCAGACTTGATTGGTGGCTGTGGAAATCGAGAGAGATTGACAAGTTTAAGAACACTTTGGGCTTTAGAATTGACTGTATTTGGTGAGATTGGAGGAAGCATTTCTAAAATGAGACCAGGAACTATAGAGTTGCTGGTAGTGGTTACATAAACATACTGATATGTGCTGTGACTGATATACAGAAACTTAAAATTATTATACCTCTGAACCTCTAGTATGCCCATTAGCCAGACTGTATTAAATGATTTTTCTTCCTGGTCTTTCCATAACCCTGCTTCTCCATTAGAAATTTTCCCAGTTGTTATCTCTGGCCTTTCCAGAGGAAATGCTCCACTTCTCAAAATTTTGCTGTAAGACCCATCTGTGGCTTGTTTACTAATCTGTCAGCCACTCTAGTTGGCCTGATGATCCAAGAAACTAGAAATGAGATTTATTTCCAAAATCGCCCAGGAGAGACTGAGGGCTACCACACTGGGAAGGATGCCATCACACTGGGAAGAAGCTAGATCTGCCTTTTCTTTATGATGGGCATTGGTTATTAGGATCCTTCAGGCTTTGGAGAGTAATTCAGTAAGATAAAAGTGTAGAGAGGATTTGTGTTTACCTGGGTTCACTTAGTGATAACTTGTTCAATAGTTCTGTAATTTATTTGTATAGTTTTAACTGGTATCGAGTCAGTGGTTTTCATTCACAGTCTGAGGTCCGTTTAAGGTAAACAGTTATTAATAAAATGTCCAGATTTGCAGGTGATTACTTAAAGTTTTAAAAAATGAATTAAAGAGTACACTTCTCATGATGAGCACTGAATAATGTACAGAATTGTTGCATCACTATATTGTATATCTGAAACTAATAAAACACTGTAACTATACTGGAATTAAAATAAAAAATTCCAAAAAGTAAATGAAAGCATATTCAAGGTTATCCCTAGTTTATTATAACGTACCTCTCACCCACCTGTACTTCCATCTTGAATGGATGGAATTTCGGCTAATTTGCTAGAAATTGTATCTGACTTAACGATTTTCATGTTACACTGCTGTCTAGTGCATGGGGAGAGGAGAGGATGTTTTTGTGCACATTGTGTTTCCCATCAGGAAAAAAAGGTTTCGGAACAATGTGTGTAGCTTTTTAAAAATTTTTTATTTATTTTATTTTATTTTTTTAAAGATTTTATTTATTTATTTGACAGAGAGAGACACAGCGAGAGAGGGAACACAAGCAGGGGGAGTGGACGAGGGAGAAGCCGGCTTCCCGCAGAGGAGGGAGCCCGATGCAGGGCTCGATCCCAGGACCCTGGGATCATGACCTGAGCCAAAGGCAGATGCTTAACAACTGAGCCACCCAGGTGCCCCCACTGTGTGTAGCTTAATATTTTTTCTCTCTGAAACTTTTACAGTGTGATAACTGTGGCGTAGAACCTATCCAGGGTGTTCGGTGGCACTGCCAGGATTGTCCTCCAGAAATGTCATTGGATTTCTGTGATTCTTGTTCAGACTGGTAAGTGTTTTCTTCATTGTAGGTCTCACATTTTGACAAGTAAAGAGCTTCACAGCCACTAGTGAATTTGATTTCCAAACTACTTAGAGAATGACCACAATTAGTGAATTAAACTTGTTGTTCTGGGCAATTAAATTTTAATTATACCACATCTCAAGTAACTTTCCATTAGAGATTTTGATAGATTAATGGATTTGAATAGGTAGAGCTGTGAGGAAGTTTTGTAATGTCTAGACAAAAATGCATCCAGTGCCATGTAATGATATGTATATGTGTGTTTTTTTTTTCTTTGCAGCCTACATGAAACAGATATTCACAAGGAAGATCACCAGTTAGAACCTGTTTATAGGTCAGAGACGTTCTTAGACAGAGACTACTGTGTGTCACAGGGCACCAGTTATAATTACCTTGACCCAAACTACTTTCCAGCAAACAGATGACATGGAAGAGAATATCATATACTAGTCCTCTTCAACACATAGCAATGGTATCATTGTGAATTATGTGCACAGTTTGGAAAGATTCTCTGCTTTCCCTGAAATGACACTCACAGCATGACAGCTTCCTGAGTGTTCTCGTCAAGTCCAGCTCTGCACCGTTGTGGCTCTAGATCACTGTTCAGCAGCTGAACATTCCTGGTGAGCAAAGGGTTTCCCTGGTGAATTTCTCACCACCACCCTAAAGCCTTTTAGGTGGTGATCTTAAATGGGTGAGATGGAAACGAGAGCACACATTAAAGAGAGAGTAAATTCCAAAGGTTTCAAAGAACTCGGTCATAAATAGGATAATGAGAAGACAAAGTATTTATCTTAAAACAGTTTAGTAGCTTTCAGTTTTGTGAAAATAGTTTTCGGCACAGAAGCTGACTTCTTAGACAAAGTTTTAACCAATGATGGTTTTGCTTCTAGGATATACACTTAAAAAGAACTCACTGTCCCAGTGGTGGCCACTGATGATGGCCTTTAGTAAATCGGAGCTGCTTAACCATATTGATGTCTAATTTCTTTTAACCACAATGAACTGTCCTTCTTACCAACAGCGAAGCACTACAGGAGGCCGCTGTGGCATTGCTTCCTTGACCAGCTCATGGTGTGTGAATGTTATACAATTGTCACTCAGATATATTTTTTAAATGTAATGTTATATAAGATGATCATGTGATGTGTACAAACTATGGTGAAAAGTGCCAGTGGTAGTAACTGTGTAAAGTCTCTAATTCACAACATTAATTCCTTTAAAATACACAGCCTTCTGCCTCTGTATTTGGAGTTGTCAGTGCAACTCATCAAAGAAAACTGCCTAATATAAAAATCATATATATGGTAATAATTTCCCTCTTTTGTAGTCTGCACAAGATCCATAAAAGATTGTATTTTTATTACTATTTAAACAAGTGATTAAATTTAGTCTGCGCAGTGAGCAAGAGTTCACATGCATTCTTTTATACTGCTGGATTTTGTTGTGCATCATTTAAAACATTTTGTATGTTTCTTCTTATCTGTGTATACAGTATGTTCTTGAATAATGTTCATTTGTCAGGAGAACTGTGAGAAATAAACTATGTGGATACTGTCTGTTTATATTATAGAATGCTTGTTGTGAGTTCCTTTTGGTTAGATTTTGGAGTTTTTTTACTAGTGTTAAAACAAAAAAATTCTTTTCAAGGGGTTACTTTACCTTTTTGTCTTTTAAAAAAAGAGTAAGGACTATAATATTATGGAAATGGGTTGAATGTGAGAAGCTCTGGAAAGATGGTTATGTTTTCAACTCAGTGTGTGCTGAGACACTAAATTAAACTGGGTTACAAAAAGAACACACACCATGGTTAAAGAAGGCGGCTATTATTAATGTCCAGATGTGAAAACTATACTTAGGCTGAAAATTTTATTCTTTTGGAGGAAAGTAAGCCCCCCCTCACGTGTTTAAACAGATGGTTTTTGAAGATCACTGTATGCACTGACAATTATTATTGACTATTGGAAGAGATGATATAAATATTCTAAGATTAAATATTAATGCCTTATTTTTAGAATTTTTTCCAATTTTAAATCAAGGGGACATTATTTACTAGTCCTTCAATACGTTGTGAGGTACGAAAATCATACCTTGAATTTTTTTAATTGAAAAAAGTAATATAATATTTTAAATATAGAAATATGAGGGTTTTAAAATAATATATTGATTAAATATTACTGATGATGCTGATAAAATATATTGCATCAGAAAGAACAGGAAATGGACTTAACCTCTCACCCTGGAATTATTAGTTGGGAGAAGAGGGAATTGTTAACATTTGGGCATGTATTAAATGTTAAATGAATATGCCAGGAGTTCTACATGTAGCAAGACAGCAGCACTTGGTGGAAACTTGTGTTTTATAGAAATAATACCAGTTGGTTTTGGAGAGCCATTCAGGTCCATTCAAAAAGTCCCATAAAGTATGCTTTGCAAGAGGGCTGTGTGTGATACAATTCTGATCTAAACAATACACTAAATAAATCTTAAATGTATTTTCCAAGGTCAGAGATTTTGAGAATTTTGAGTGGCAAAGAGCATTATTTTCTGCTTGACTAAAGATGTGTTTATTTTGCATTTTTCAGCTCCAAGCATATAGTCCTCCTGGCTTTAAAATGCTCTAAAGGGCATAGTAGTAGTAATGTGTTGTCATTTTAATTGGTGGACTGGAAGAATGGGCAAGGGTGTCTTTTGCAAGTAGTCCTTCCATCTCCTATAAGGAAGTATTGCCTTTAAGAGGCAACATAGACTGACTTGTTAAAAGCATTGTATATTAAGTGGTATTTAGTAGGTCAGATGTATTTCCTGAGATATGTTCAAGTTATTTGGTAAGAATTGAAGGAACTTTGACACCTAAAACCACTGATCTAAGCTTTAGGCAGAGGAGGTTTTGATTGGTGTGGTATGCACTAATAATAATAGCAAATACTAATGAACTGCTTACTGTGTGCCAAGCAAGCATATGATAGCAGATTTAATTCTCACCACCTTAGGAGAAAGGTGTGTTGATTATCCTGTTTTCATATGAGGAGATCTAGCCAGAGAGCTTAAATAACTTGCTCAAGGTCATACAGTTAGTGAAGTTTAACCTAAACAGATTGCTCCAGAGGCACTACCCAATCTCTGGAGCAAGAATATTCCCTTTGTGTCAGGCGTCACTAAGGTGTTGCAGGTGGAAGTGTGCAGGGGTTGCTTTTCAGTCTTTTTTTCTGGTGTGGTGTGGCTCCTAGAGTTACAAACCTTAGCACAGAATAGAGAAGCAGATGTGTGGATGGGGGAAAAGCACTGAAATCGTCGGCCATGGTGAGTTAGAAAACCACACATACATAGAATTTACGTAATTCTGATTTGACAGCAGACATGTGACCATGAGGCTTTAGGCAAAGTCTCCTGTCTGAGACAATTTGTTTCCATGCATGTTTGGTGCCTCTCACTTAACCTAATAGTATGCCTTATCCAGTTCTCCTTTTGTTTAAATTACATTACAGAACAGTTATATACTGAGATATGAAGAACTCTTTTTTTTTTTTAAGAAAATAGTATATCACAGGTAGTAAGGATAAATACTGTTTTGTGAAATTCCTTTTTTAGTTGTAACTGTGGCATGCTATATAAACTGTATTTTTTTAATGTGGGTAACAGTTTGAAAGCCATTGCTCTAGGTGCACTGGAAGTCTCCAAATAACTAGTTCTTTTCTCACAAGGATTATGGAGGCATTGTCATTTTTAGGTTATTAAGTGTCTTTATTTCTTAACCTTATGAAAATACGCTTCTATTGATACGATCCCCCCCCATGACTTTTTTTTTTTTTAAACTTCTCATGTAGCCGATTAAATGGGTTCTTGAGAGTGGTATCAAATTTAGCTCCATGAGGACAGAGACCATCCATGTCTGTCTGTATCCCTATGGCCTGCCTGGCTCTTAGTAGATTTTCAGTAAATATTTATTGGTAGTATGATCAGTGTTTCCATGAGTTACATTTTTTCTCCAGGAAGGTAGGAGAGAGAGACCACTTATGTCTGAGTGTGTCTGTGAGTGTTCATGTGGGGCCCTCAGAGGGCCTGCCTCAGAGGATCTTTCCAGGGTTCTGAGAGGACTGAAGAATTGCATCCTATCTCTTCTGGAGGATGTGGTTCCACCTTGGGCGACTGAGAAGATTATACTTCTCTCTGGGTCCCCAACTAGGCCATGTATCTTGATTCTCTGCCATGTTTTTAGAGTGAAAGGACACTAGAGTGGAAATTCTGGATGCCAGTCCCAGTTGTGAGGTGCACTCAATAAATGTTGACTAAAAACCACCTTTTATTGAACAGTAGGAACTAGTAAATGATTTAGAGGTATTAACTTGTTTAATCCTCACAACTCTTCTATGAGGGTGCTTATTATGATCTCTACTGTACAGGGAAATAACGAAGTTTCAGAGGATTTAAACGTTAGCTCTCAAAAATTGTTATGTGTGGAACTGAGGATATAAAGCTTTGCCCTTAATGGAGCTTATAGTCTAATGCAGCAGAATAGCGGTAAACAAGTACATATGAAATATTACGTAAGGTTAAGCAGAGATAAATGCTGTGAAGAAAAATAACGCTTAAAGAAAAATGATGGAAGAATGGGGATCCGCCTGTCAGTTTAGATGGAATAATCAAAGAATGTCTTGATGACGAGTGTAAATTTGAACAGAGACCTGGACGGAGTGAAGGAATTAGCTTGTGGATAACCTGGTGGAAGAGGCAGAAGGATAGCAACAAGGGTCCTGATGGAGCAAAGAGTTTGGCTTGTTCAGGCAACGTTAAGAGGGCCAGGTAGCTTGAGCCAAATGAGCAAGAGGAGAGTATAGTTGATGGGGTGATACGAAGTTACAGGGCCAGAGCAGGTGAGGCCTTGAATGTGGACCACTGTAAAGGAGTTTGGATCATGTTCTGATGTCTTATTTCCATACACACAAGGTCTTTTGCTAGGCAGACACCTCTGAGATCCTTTTCTGCTTTAAAATCCTGTGACTTTAAAGTAGTGATGTTACTTCAAGCCATCCACATCAGTAACATGTTTTAGCAATCTACTGCATCTCTAGACACTCTTCAGGGGCAAAGCCATTTACCCCTGCTGGTTGGTTGGTTGGTTTTTTTTTTTTTTTTTCAAGTGGGCAGCCAGCTACAGCCATAAAAGCCATGGCTGGCCCTGTCTGCTGCCCTGCCATCTCATTGCCCTTAACTCAACCTGTCAGAGCTGTGGTAGGCATGGACTGTGTTTGCCAGTATGTGGTATGTGTTTAAAGAATGTTAATCCCTACAAAGAGTCATTTTGTGTTTTTGGCATAGTGATAATTTTCATCCTCTAACTCTCTCTCATTTGCTGGAATGCTCCTTGTGCCCCCTTATAGAGAGTGTGACAACTGGGGTAGTAATGAAGCATTTGACAACTGTGTGAGTTGTAGGAACATGCCCCTTTTTGTAATAGAGGCATAATTGTAACCAAAGAAGTTTAACTTTTTCTTTAGCAAACACTGACATTTCTGTTTTAAGAATGACTTCTAGAGCAAAAGGAAATACAAAAATTACCATGTATCATGAGTACACTGAGAATTCTCTCTGTAATAGCTCAAAACTGATCTATGACCAAAATTAAAACCATATGAGCATATCCTAAATTTCAACTATTACTGTGTTTGCTTTTAATTCTGTTTGGAATAAGGCTTCAAGTGCTTTCCAGAATGATGTGAGTTACAAATAAATAGAAAAAGAGTTTTGTTGTGTTCCATTTATTTTATTTGTACATATCCATTTCAAAAAAAAAATGACTTTAAAAATACAGTTCTGTCCCAGAATTGGATCCTTATCAGCACAACCACTGAAGGGAAAAAAAAAGTCATGCAAACTGAAACTATGGTCTTTTGTAGTGACTGAATGGAAGATGCAATTATTCCGGTAGAATATATAAGAAGCTCTGATTTGGCAACTGATAGCACAAGAGAGAACCCAAATTTCACTGGTTTGAAGCAAGGAAAACACAGTTTTACATATGGATATGATAAGGTTTGCACAGCCCTGTTGAAGGCCTGTATGAAACGAATGTAGCTCTGGGATTTGTTAAACATCATGTGCTGACATGCCTCTCCTACCCACATCAGTTTGGTTACTGTTACTTTATTTCTTACTTGCTTAGCAGTAACAATAAGTAAATAGGTGATCATATGAAATCAAAACTGTAAGCTGACATTAGTCCAGTGAATGCAGTAACAAATCATCTCACGCTCTAAAGTTATGTTTGGTCATTGGTATTAATGTATCATTGCTGAAATGCACCACCAGGTATAAAAGAGATCAGGTTAGACAATTTATCCAGTTTGTTTTCCTAGCCATTATGACAGCAGTCCAAGTAGCCAGTTTCCGAAAAATGAATGGACACATGTTATTGGTGACTAGTCTGGGTTTTACTGTCTGGGGAAAGCTATATAATTTCACACTGTATTACCTCTTATCAAATTTAATCACATTTCTTATCAACAGTTGGGGTTGTCAGCCCAGTCTCTGTGGCTCTGAGCTACTGCTAGCGAATGAGACTTGAGGAAATAGCCACTAGAGGAGATGCCCAGGCCTGCCTCTCAGATGAAGGCCCTTCATCAGGCAACAGCATGTCAGTCCCGGGATGAGGAAGGGAAATGTGCTGCGGAGTTAGGGGCGCCAATCCCCTGCTTGACAGAGGGAGAGCAGACAGACTGCCACGAGTCCTGGGGGCACCACCGGCGCACACCGGCACTCACTGCTACTTACACACCAGCAGCTCCGAGGCACGGCCGGGACCGCAGAGCAGTGTGCGTGCCGGGGGGCGGACAGCTGTGGGGAGCGGAGCAGAGGGTGGAGCATACGAAATACATCATGCATGATTTCCAGACACCTCTCAGGAAGGTCGACTTGGGCAGCAAACAGCAATGTTAGGATTGGGGCGGTGGCAGGGGCACTAAAGGTTTAACTTGAAACATACTGTGTTAAGGGATGAACCTTTTAATATTTTTCTGTCTCCACTCTCCTTAATGCACATGCTTTTTTGCTTTCAGAAAATAGAGTCAATAGCTGTGCAGAGTTGAAGAAAAACTTCCTCTGGCGTCCCCTCTGCATTTACCTATATTTAAAAGGGAAAAAAAGATAAAGTTAGTCTTTTTTTTTTTTTTTTTTTTAAGATCTTATTTAGAGAGAAAGCGCAAGAGCATAGGGAGAGGCAGGGGAGAGAGAGAATCTGAAACCAACTCTGCACCCACGACCCTGAGATCATGACCTGAGCCAAAATGAAGAGCTGGACGCCTAACTGACTGAGCCACTCAGGCGTCCCCAGAAAGTTAGTCTTAAGAAGTATTTGTAGATAAGACTTTCTAATAATAAAAAATGAATTACCTGCTCATAACTTGTGCAAAATTTTAAAATAGGAGACCCCAAAACCACAGAGGAAAAGTGAGTAGTTGTTTAAAAACTAGGTTTGTCTACAATGAGATACCACCACACACCTATTTGAACGGCCAAAATCCAAAAAACCCACCAGATGCTGGTGAAAGTGTGGCACAATGGGAATGCTCATTCTTTGCTGATGGGCATGCAAAACGGTACAGCCACTTTGGAAGACACTTTGGCAATTTCTTACAAAATTAAACATTCTTAACCATATCATCCAGGAATTGTGCATCTTGCTATTTACCCAAAGGAGCTGAAAATTTATGTCCATACAAAAACTTGCACATAGATGTTTATAGGAGCTTTATTCATAATTGCCAAAACTTGGAAGCAACTAAGATTTCATTAGGTGAGTGGCTAAACTGTGGTATCCAGACAGTGGAATATTATTTAGCACTCAAACGAGTTACCAAGCCATGAAAAGACTTGGGGGGAACTTAAATTCATATTACTAAGTGAAAGAAGCCAATCTGAGAAGGCTAAATACCATATGACATTATGAAAAAGGCAAAACTAGGGAGACAATAAAAAGAGAGGAAAGAATGGGTGGAATAAAGAGGATTTTTATGATAGTGAAACTTAATGGCATATACAGGTCATCACATATTTGTCAAAATTCATTGAGTGCGAACACCAAGAGTGAACCCTAACGTACATTAACGTGGACTTTCGGTGCGAATGATGTGTTGAGGTAGGTTCATCGATTGTGACATACTACGCTTGTGTGGGATGTTGATCATGCGGGAGACTGTGTTGTGTTTGGGGACAAGGGTATAATGAGAATTCTGTACTTGATGTTCAGTTTTGCTGTGATTTAAAACTCAAAATCTATTTAAAACAACAAAAACTAGGTGCCTTGAGGTGAAGTATCATTGAGGCTCATGGAAAGACGAGTTAAGACTTCTGAACATTTGGAGCAGGACAGGAATAGGGCACGGGGTGGGACCGCAGAGAAGAAAGCGAAAGCTGGGACCGCAGCTGGTCCCCTTGGACGTTGTTGGTGCACTACCGCTGGTGCACCACCGCGAGAGGCCTGTCCCGGAGGAAGCAGGGAGGGAGCTGATTCCTGGGCATGAAGGCACTACTACGTACCCTTCCTCTCTCAAAATTTCCTAACATTGTCCCAGCCACGGAGGAGTGTCCCACCACACCTGGGACAGCCACAGGAAGAGGAGGCCTGGTGACCCACCTAAGACTCGTGAGAGGGGTGGGCAGCGAGCCTGCTGAGATGTAACTTTTTCAGGCTTTATCTCCACACGTTCTCATTTGCTAGGGTTGGGCTGGGCCATCTAATCCGCATATTTAGCACATTCCCCAGATGATTTTGCTGTGGGTCATCTTGGACCACAGTCTGAAAAACACTGATTTCTTCCACTCTTGTCTACCTTCTTTGTGCAAAGTAGTTTCGATTTCACAACGCTAGGGACTTCACAGATCTGAAGGTAAAATAAATTCTCAAACCCTCTGCCAAAAAAACCCCCACCACATTTAAATATCCCAGAAAATAGATAACAACAATGTTGATAGAAGTGATGTTTGTAATAGCCCCAAACTGGAAAAACTGCAAAAGTCCATCAGCAATAGATGGATAAATAAATGGTGGCATAGTCACATGATGGAACAGTATAGTGATGGAAGAAATCCTACAGCTACAATCAGCAACAGGGGCTAATCTCTCAAAGCTGCAGTGAGAGAAGGAAGCAAGGCCCGGAAGAATATGCAGACAGTATGATTCAAGTTATGTAACATTCAAGAACAAGCAACGCTAAATTGTGTCGGTTAGGGATCCATACGTGAGTGGTAAGTCATAAAGAGAAGCAAGAAGGTGCTTATCCTAAACTTCAGGAAAGTGGCCACTTCTTGGAGAGAGGAAGGAAGAAGTGACCTGGGGAGACCCAGGGAGCCGCCATTCCCTGCGACTTCTGGGCCCATGACGTGATTACACGGTGTTCGTTTTATAATTCTTCAAACCATACACGCTGCTTTTGCAGTACCGTGTGTATGATGTATTTCACAATAAGGAAAACATTAAAATTTAAAAAAATGTAAGCACCCCTCCCCCAGTAAATGTGTCCTACCCGATCCTTCCAGGAGAGTCAGAGGCTTTCCACCTGGGGGCAGAGACTTGGGCTTTGCCGCGTCTGTGTCCTCACAGCACCTTGCCTCTTGCTTTTCCTCTCCTTCCTTTGCCTTTCAACCAACAAGCATTTCCTGGGTGCTAACAATATATTACGTGCTGGAGATACCAAACTGAACCAGACAACAGGATCCTGCTCTCAAGGAGCCCCCAGGTCAAGGGCAGAGACAAAAACTCTTTAAAACAGGAATTGACACGGTTTGAGGTAAGTACAGGAGCACCTTCCAGGATGTTGGGAGGGCAGGGACACTTCCTGAGGAAAAGTTGTCATCATCTAAAACGATAAACTTCACCATTAATGAAGCGTAAGTGTTTTTATTTATTTTTAATTATTTTTTTTCCACTTCTGCCCATGCTTGCTAGCTCCCTTCTCTCTCTCTCATCCTCTCGCAAGCCCTCCCTTATCCCCTCCCTGACTCTCTCCCTCCTTCCCTCCAGTCCCTCCCCTCCTCCCTTGCTCCCTCATTCCATTCCCTGCTCCCCAACCTCCATGCTTTTAAACAGGGAATTCTGACAAGGATCTTGGAAGACAGATACGGTCGTCCCCATTTCACACATGACAAAACTGAGGCTCTGAAAGATGAATTAAATTTCCCAAGGTCGCACAGCTAAGTGTGTGGCAGGGACGTGGTCAAAACCCAGGTCTCTGACTCCAAAGTCCTTGCTCTTGTGACTAGGTGATATTACATCCACCAGTTCAGAATGGCTGCATGGTTGAATTTGGTTGGGGCAGCAAGGAGTGAAGCTGGAATGGTAAGCCTTTGTTGACCATAAAGAGGCCTATAGATTCTGTTTCATGAGAATACTGGGGAATTACACGTAAGGGTTTTTAAAGTATGAGTTGATACAATCAATCACAGGTACATAAAAGTAGTTGATAAATATTTGCCTACTCAGAAAATTGCAAGAGGGCTGGAGTGTAAGGCAAAGAGCACTGTATCAGGAGCGATGATAACCCGGTACTATCTCCGGTGAGCTTCGGGACTCAGACCAGGCATTCATCCCCTTGGGGCCTCAGTTTCCTCCTTTGTTCTGTAAAGGGACTGATGTCAGACATGGTAACCTCCAGGTTTGGTGCCAGCTCTGATACTCTATGCTATTCCAAATCTCGGTTGACATTTTCGTGGTGGTGAGGTGCCCATCAGTGGGTGTCAGGATTGTTCGTTGGGTGTTGACAGTCAAGCTGGGCCTACAGGACTAGATCTGCATTTGAAGATAATAAAGAATGAGAGCCTTCTCTGTGGAGAGACCAGCATGTGCAAAGGGATAGGGATCTAAAAGCACGTGGAGTTTTCAGGGAACAGTGGGTCATTTGTTGACGATCCAGCAAATTCTGCTTGACTTGGGGGAAGGAGAAGAGGAGGCTGGAAAAATAGCTCGGGATGAGATTTGCCTGTTGCCAGACATTTTCTATAAAAGCAATCACACGGTAAATGTGTTTTTTGGTGACTTTTTTACCCCTCTAAGCATGTTTTCAAGTTTCGCCCATATTTTATTTAGTAGGTATCAATACTTCATTCCTTTTCCTTTTTATTGCCCCACAATGCCTTATTATCTTTAGCCTGAATGTACAAGCCTTGGAATGAATGTCTGCCCTCCTAACATCCCTTTTTGGCAAACCTGCCACTGCCCTCTGCCCTGTGGAACCCGCCCTTGCCTTATCAAACCCTGGAAGGAGGGAAAGGGTGTTCACTCACTTCCCTGGCCCCTTCTCAGGTTCCCTCCCATGTAGTGGGGGTGGGTTAGAAGGTTTAGATCTGTGAAATGCCTTATTGTTTACACTGTCCATGACCGTATTAGTGGCAGATAGGTCAGGTCTCTGGTCCCCCTGCTCAGCGAATTCCCTCATGGAGAATATTCTAAGAGAACAGTTAAGTGACTTCGATATTTTCATATATTACTCTAACTCAAAGGAAATGGGAAAGAGCCAACTTACTGAGGGCATTTTAAGTTACAGGAACTATTCTCCGTGCTTACAACTTTAACACATTGAAACCAGCTAACAAGGTGCTAGTGTTGAACATCCTTAGCGAACAGATTTTGCTAAGGTTTTGCTCCATAATCAGTGCTTATGCTGTATTAGTTTATAGCAACTCTCTTTTCCCACGAAGAGTTAAAGTAAGCCTCACGACGTCCTTTTCCCAAAAGACCTCCAAGTCTGACTTGGCAGAGTCAGAATGTATGCGGTTTTAATGTATTTAATTGAAACCTAGGTAAGTGGATTTGCTTTTGACTTTAAGAACCTATCTTTTTGGGTCTGAGACTTGATATAAAATCCTGCAGAAAGTGCTCAGTATAGAAAATACTTTTTTTTTTTTTAAATAAAAACAGCTAAGAGCAAGTGAACAGGAAACACGATCGAATCTCTGAGTTTTCACCTGACTTCTCAAAGGAGAGCACTCAGGGATAATATTTCCCAGCAGTCAGCAGAACATGTCGCTCAATTAGGAGAATAGTTACACTGCCTTAGGAAATGCCCATTTTGTCTATTCTTTCTCTCTAGTTCTGTGAATTTGCAAGCCATAAAACTGGGCTGGTTCAAACACTGCCCGGGGCTAGTTGCGTTTCTCCTGAATTTTCTCACGCTGTTACAAACATTGCTTGAGTTTTAGTTTTGTTTTTCATACCCTGGCGCCATGGGGCTTCTGGGACAAACCCAAGCTGCCACCGAGCGGTTTATGATTGTTGTGTGGGCCACCTTCTTCCTCTTTTAATCTTATCCTCCGTGGAGCCAGACGGAGCCCCGCCACCATGGGGACCCCCTCACTGCCAGACGAGGCTCGGCAAAACCCTTAATATGCAGCACCTGCGCGCTGTCTGGGGCCCAGCGTCCGCTGCAGTCTTCAAAAGTTAGGGTGATGTAAACGGCGCTTCTGGGGAGCCCTCCATTTCGCATATCCGGTCAGGCCACATAGTGCTCCTCATTCTCAAGGCCGTAGGAAGAAGGAGGGCTACGGAGGGAGGCCTTTGCTCTAGAGAGCCTTAAAGACAAGCATTAGCAACAATTTAAGAACTATTTATAATCTGCGTATGAATGGATTCTCTGCACGCAGGACTTTCCAAAGTCCGAGCGCGCGGTTTGTCCATTTAGAAAGTTACGTTTAAAATCTTTCCTTCTTTTTTCTTCTTCCTCCGAATTTTGTCTGGAGTTTATCTTTGAATGACAGCTCTGTTTTGTAGACATCAAACAAATTCTAAGACCTCCCTGATCAGTCATTTTCCTGTTTAAAATACCAGCAGTTTTTAGGTTGAACTTTCTAGGATAGTCTAGAACTGTGTTATGCAAAGTGGGAGCCACAGGGGCCACCTGAACACTTGAAAGGTGGCTAGCACCGAGGAACTGAATCTTTAATACTATGTAATTAAAATCAATCTAGGGGCGCCTGGGTGGCTCAGTCGTTAGCGTCTGCCTTCAGCTCAGGTCATGGTCCCAGGGTCCTGGGATCGAGCCCCGCATCAGGCTCCCTGCTCCGCGAGGTGCCTGCTTCTCCCTCTCCCTCTGCCTGCCCTTCCCCTGCTTGTGCTCTCTGTCTCTGTCAAATAAATTAATGAAAACTTAAAAAAGTCAGAGACAGATGGAAGATTTATGCCTCATTTGTCAAGTGAGAGGGACAGAACCTTAGGGCTCCTTGAAGTCACCTGCCCCCTCGTGCACATTTCTTTTCCCTGGGCGGCAGGCGGGAGGGCTCTCCAAAGCCGGTTGGCTAGTGGCACTCAACCTGAGCAGGGCCAGCCTGAATCCGGGGAGGCTTCACACTCGGAACTGAGGTGCAAACTCCGCTGAAGGAGGGGCATTGATAGGAGAGGCCCAGCCATCGGGAACTGGGAAATCCCAGAGCTTTTCTGGGTTCAAAAAACTTCTCCGGCGCCAGGGAGAGAAAGGGAAGTGGACGCAAATGGGTTAAAAAAAGCCTCTGCTGAAAACAGCTCAACAATTTCTCCTAGGAGACACAAAAGCCTAAATTAGGGTGTTCCCATTGACTGCACAGTTGTTAGTAGTGGACAAAACAAACTAGAAAAAAATTGCCTGAAGAAACTATAGAACATCCGTATTAGAGAGTATTTCATAGCTATTAAAAAGAAAACATCATTGTGATGTGTACTGACTGCCAGGTGTTTCAGAGAAATGTGTACAGGATAGTAGGATTTTCATGACATCAGAAGCTTCCACCATGGCAGGGGGAGGGAGGTGTTTATACAGAGTAGATTGGTCAGGGGTCAGAGTGAGCAAGAGCAAGAGAATGTGAGAAACGAGACAGAGAAAGAAGGAGGAAGGAGAGGGTGGGGAGGAGAGGTGGAAAGATACATGGTAAACTGTTCACACTGGTTATTTGAGGGAAGTAAGGTTGGAGGGAGCATTGCTAGTTGTTTTATTATATATATATATACATATATATGTGTACATACGTAGATACTTTTATTCTTTGCTTATTATAGTAAGCCCTTATTACTTTGGTAATTAAAAAAAATTCTTTGAAATAAATCTAAACCTAGCCACCAACATGAACACTTGACAATTTTAACACAGCTGGGACCACGCAACCACCCGCTAATGCTTTTTTCTCCTTAGCCTGTTTGATCTTCAGAGAATGTGAAGAGACACGCCCTTCCCCCCCCCCCCACCTGCTGGGGCATGGGATCTGGCAAGCATCCGTTGATACAGCCTCTCCCAGTTTCCCACTAAAATGCCCATGGAGACCCAGAAAAAGGTGAATGGTCACAGGAATTCTGAAAACTTGGATTGCTATCTCTTGCCAGTGGAATTAGATCCCATAATCTGCTCCTGACTTAGAAAATGACCAGAAAAGCAGGCATCTATCCTTCTGCTGTGTGGCCACGACTTTCAAAGGCAAGAGCTGTTCTCCCGGGATGCCTGGGTGGCTCCTTTGTTTAAGTGTCTGCCTTCGGCTAGGGTCATGATCGCAGGGTCCTGGGATCGAGTCCCGCAACGGGCTCCCTGCTCAGCCGGGAGCCTGCTTCTCCCTGAATGCACAAGAATGCTTGTGCATTCTCTCCCTCGTTGTGACAAATAAATAAATAAAATCTTAAAAAAAAAAAAAAAGAGCTGTCCTCCCAAAGCCCCACCAGGACGTCCTTTTCTAAATCTAATTTAAGACCATATTACCAAAAGAACGACTAAGGAGAGAGGGGGGAACACGTCCCAAACCAGAAGGACTGATCTGGTGCAGGAGGGGAAGCAGAAAGAGGCACAGGTCAAGTGCATCTCAGGGTGATGGTTGTCCCCGCTCAGCACGTCTCAGCCCCAAAATCCCATGTTAGATGTGAGCTTCCCAGATGCACCCCAGCCTGCCTTCCAGCATGAGATCCAAAAGGACCAGTCCTGAGTGCCACTGGTCCTCGAGTACATGTCAAGGGACATTAATGATCACCTGCACGTCTTGTGGGTCAGGAGATTCCCTTCCAATCCACCCCCAAATTGAAGGACGTAGCAGATTACAGTTTCCAAAGAGAGTTGAAACAGTATCTCCCACCCCACATACTTTTCTGAATATCACCTTGCTATTCACTCATCAAGAGATGAAATGGAACCCCCTTCCCCTTGAACCTGGGCTGGCCTTAGGGACATTCTTATAACCAGTAGGATGAGGTAGAAGTGACACTGTGTGATTTCTCAGGCTTGGCCAGAAGAAGCCTCGCAGCTCCTGCCTTGGTGTTGTGGAACACTCACTCACTGGAGGCTCTCCCTGGGGCCCTACCTTTGGGAACGCAGGAACCGTGCTGTGACAAGTGCAAGCCATTGCAGAGAGGCCACGTGTAGGTGCTCTGGTGGACAGTTCCAGCAAAGCCAGCCCCATTCAGGCTCTGGACATACGAATGAGGACCTGTCTCCGTAGTGGATACAGCAGCCCCCACCGTGGTAGCCTCCCGTTGCTGGAGTCATCCCAGCTGAGGCCCCAAACACCACGGAGCAAAGAGGCACCATGGCCACTGTGCTTCCTCAAACCCCTGAAGCAAGTAACAGCTGTAGATTCATGCCACTACCTTTTGGAGCGGTTTGTCACACAGCAATAGATCACCAGAATAGAGGATGAGTAAACTTAAGACAAAGAGACTTCTGGGGAAAACCACTCTAGAAACAGGCAAAGGGCACACATTCTCAGAGACTCAGAAGGAAAGAAGACCTCTGATAATCATATCCTAGAGGAACTAGAAAAATTTTAAATATAATTTTTTGAGTACTCAACAATGAATATTTATTGAGCACTTTTTTTTTTTCTTGTGCCAGGCATCGTGCCCGGGGGGAAAAGCTGCAAACAAGACAGACATCATGCTTCCCACTACAGAATTTACCTTCTCTTGGTAGCTGCAGACATGTAGAGAAGTCAGTATAATAAAGCATGACAAATACGAAGCTGGGGAAAGAAACAGGGCTCTACAAACACAGAGGAGGGGCAAAGAATGTATACTGTTGCTGGTTTAGACCGTAGGTAAGAAGCCGTGGATGTTGCGCGGTGAGAGCTGACAGTCATGCCACGGGAGCAGGCGTGGTGAGAAGGCAACGGCGTGAGAAGAAAAAAGACTGAGCTGGGGCCAACGGAAAATGCACCTGAGCATTAAGCTCAATGTCGGTAGCTCGGGAGCAGGAACAATAGTGTGAAAAACTGAGTTGGGATTTTTCCTAGGAAGTCCAGAGCACAGAAGTGACCGTCACAGAGTGGGCTGTAGATCGAGAGCCCCACTCCCCAATGCAGACGTCACTGATGCATGTTGGTCTTGAGCCTCTGAGTGCGGCTACTCTGAGATGCGAGGTCCGCGTCAAATACGCACCGGCTTGCCAAGCTTTGATCAGATCGGGTCACCTGTTTTCTTTTGACTTTTTTAAAAGGTGGCTGCTAGAGAAACTTAAAATTACACATTGGGTCACATTTGTATTTCTTTTGGACAGCTAGCATAGAAGGAACAGAGATCTAAGAATTTCATGGTTTTTGAGGAATTTTGAGGAGAGACAAGGAACAGAAGGTCAGTAAAAGTAATCGAAGGATAATTACAGAAAACTCCCAACTTAAAAAAGGTGCCTATGCCAGTGCAAGGGTGTGAAGGCAGACTGAAATCTGGACACAAGTACTGAATGACACGGGGGGGGGAACAAAACCCCAGTATATTTAAAGATACCAGCTGAAAAAAGTTGACTTCGAAATCTGTCTCTGCCTTTTCCTCCACAACACTAGATGCTTGAGAACAGTGGAGCGACGTTTTCTGAATGCTGATTGAAAAATATTATGACTGGGCACCTGAGTGGCTCAGTCGGTTGAGGGTCTGCCTTCAGCTCAGGTCATGATCTCAGGGTCCTGGGATCGAGCCCTGCATCGGGCTCCCTGCTCGGTGGTGCTTCTCCCTCTGCCTCTGCCCCTCCCCCTGCTCCTGCTCTCTCTCACTCTTGCTCTCTCTCAAATAAATAAATAAAATCTTAAAAAGAAAGAAAAATATTATGACCTAAATGTTATATCCAGTGAAGCTGTCATTTGTGTGTAAAGCCCCTGTAGCAACATTGTCTGAGAGTCACAGAAAAACTGAACCAAAGAGTTATTTTAGCCAACTGAAAGAAGAATCAAAATTAAGACCTAAAGTACGGAGAATCCAAGGTATAAAGGTAATCCAGGCTTTTCCTTTACTTGTGTTAGATTCCGAACTTCTAAATCCAGTCGGCTAACGGTCGTCAAGGGTGAAGTTTGACCTTCCCGTGCCTTCTGCATCCCCTCCCTTCCGGCTGGTGCCAGGGACTGCCTTTCTCATTCTTTCTCCCTCAGTTCACAGGAAGTCTCCTACTGGGTTGGATGACTCCCCAGAACAACAATGGATGTTGCTCTATTTCAGGACTTACTAAAAATGGCTAAACTATTTATGAAGCTGGGACACTGCAGCAGAAGAACGGGCGAACAACACCCTAACTTTCTCCTCTGCAAAGGCAGAGAGAGTTGCCAAGGAACTTGATTTCCTGCATCTGTGAAACGCATGTTTCCGGAGTCATTGGCCTCTCTCTCTCTCTCTCTCTTTTTTAATTGATTAAGGCTAATAAATAACCCAGGGACAGTTATCATCTGTCACCAAGCCCCTTTCATCTATGGCCCGGGGTGTTTCTGGGCTGATTATCACCCCGAGCAAAAAGTACGGAACAGGTGGAGAAAAACAAACGTAAGAAAATATATCAAAGTGTTCATTAGTGGTTTGGGGGGAAGATTCTTATCTCTATACTCTTACATTTTCTAGTTTGTGTCTTTTTTAAAAAGTAGTTGTTACGTTTATACTTGGCAAAAAGAAGCTTGAAATATTAATTTATACAATTCTGTTTATGCCACTTGAGGTAGCTATTTCTGGGGGATAACAGCCTCCCCCAGCAAGCCCTTCTCTCCTGGGAATTCCTTATCACCCAACCCAATTCCCAGGGAAGACTCCCAGGCAGCCATGTGTATATGGGCCAGGTTTTAAATCAAATGCTACCCCTTCAGACACTTTCCAAACACCCACCTAAAGATTTTATTTATTTATTTTTTTGATAGAGACACAGTGAAGAGAGGGAACACAAGCGGGGGGAGTGGGAGAGGGAGAAGCAGGCTTCCCACTGAGCAGGGAGCCCGATGCGGGGCTTGATCCCAGGACCCTGGGACCATGACCTGAGCCGAAGGCAGACGCTTAGCGACTGAGCCACCCAGGCGCCCCTCCAAACACCCGCCTAAAATACACCCTCCCTCCCCCCGCCAACAACTCATTCTGTTTTTATTCGTAGAGATTATCCTATCAGCAATTATTTTACTTTCTTGTCTAACATTTTTCTCTTTTCAGTCTATTGTGTTTATTTCTGTGTCCCTAGGACCAAGAATAGTATCTGACGTATAGTCCGCACTCAACAAAATATCCACGGAACAAATGAAAAAGTCCCATGTGACCCCCACCTGCCTGGCCAGAGTTGACAGGACCAGGGAGAAGACCCTGAGGAAAGCAAGGCCAGTCAGAACATTTCTGTCTGGAATTTGGAAATGTTGTGGTAACACGTGGATGTGGAATTTGCAGGGTGGCCGTATTCTGGCTTCCGGGCCAGAGAAGGAAAAATCTGGATGAGGGAGAGAAGAAGGCATGTGTGCAAAGCAAGAGGGGCCTGGCCCCACAGCCTGCCTGGGCCTGCTGGGTTTCAGCTGTGGGTTGCATCACCTTAATAATGTTTTGTGTTTTGGGTTAGGCCAGCTGGAGTTGGTGCCTCTTACCTGCAACCGAGGAGCCCTAATCAGTCAATATACCTATGGTTACAGTCAAGTTTTTAAAATACACAGCAACAAGATTTGGAAGAAATACTCCCGAATGTGTGCCTCTGAGTGACTTCATATGATAAGATTTCATAAGAGCCTAGCTTGCTATATTGTCTAAAATAAGTCCGTGTTACTTTTATGATTAAAAAATTATATATACATATATATATATATATATATATTTATTTATTTATTTTCCCAATTCCCAAGAATCATAGTGATAGACCTGGAGGATTCCAGGAGGTCCTACTCTGTCCAACCATCTTAGTTGAGGGTGAAGAAGGGCGAGGTTAGGCAGTGAAATCCCTCATCCAGATTCACAGAGCTCCATCACACCACCGTGCCTCAGGCTTCCTGCTGCCCAGGACGGTATTTTCTCGGGGGGGTCTTTGGCCAGATGCTACGCTTTTTACCCTGAAATGCTACATTTCAGGTTTTTTTTTTTTTTTTTTTTTTTTTTTAAATAATGACTTCTCTCACTCAGAGGGAAAAAAGCTTCCTTTTAGGGGTTGGTCCCAGCGAGTTGGGTGTGGCTGTCATACTGCGCGTTGGGCAAGTCTCTGAGGCAGCTGTCCAGACTGGGTGAGTCGGCAGCGCTGCAGCTGAAGAAGGACGTCTGCCCCGAGCACAGCACAGGGGGAGAGCAGTGGGGGAAAGTTCTGTTCTGGCGCTTCCCCGGGTGTGGAGCAAAGCTGCCTTAACGAGAGAAGGGAAAGGGATGGGAAGTGGGGGGATCATTTGTCTCACATTCATCTCTAGCCTGCGGTTTACATTATCAGAAGTTCTGTTTTGTATAATGCTGGCATCATAAGGGCATAAAGAGTGGCTGTATCAATTCCACTTTGCTTTTTTGTTAACTTTGTTTGAAACTTCACTGCACTTTTTTTTTTTTTTTGGCTAGCTGGGGCCGCAAAGGACTGCCTGTCCCTAGGCAGGGGTGTTAGCTGACGGATTCATCCTCAGCGTACCTGGTCAACCCTGAGGCCTGAAGGAAGCGCTGGTGCAGGGCGGTCTACTTCTGGGCTGGACCATGACGTGGCTCGAATTCCTGAGGAAATCTCACCGAGCTGCTGGTTTGCTTGCATCTTGGAGCGCCTGCACCACTCCTACCTAGTTTTAAGAAAACTCCTGAAATGATCCAGGGACCCACCTGCATGGTACACAGCCCTGCCTGAGGGTCCATAAACCAACCAGACGGGGAGGAGGTGCTAACCATCCAAAGAGCATCACAGGGACGAGCCACAAACTGTCTCAGAGAATCTGGGGAGGGGGGAGATGAAGCTGTTGCAAGAAGATGGAGCCCAGGAGCACAGAGAGGCGTTCCCCATCCCCCATGGAAAACAAGCCTGTCACTTGCCCCTGCTTCTCCTCCAGTCCCCACTTCTGTGGCCCAGCTGCTGGCAACCCCCACGGGGGCACCTGCAACGAGTCTCACCTCCCTGCGCCGCCCAGCACTCTGAGGGCCCCTGCTGTCCTTGGGCAAGGTTGGGGAGGGGGCGCATTCATCTGGTTTTTGGGCAGAGGTACTTCCTCTGAGAGGCCCTCTGCGGGTCCTGTGGGCTGGAGCCGCACCACTCTGGAGTCAGGGCTGGAGCGGTCTTAAATATTTGCTAAGCGGATCATAAACGTGACCTCACCACGGACCCAGCTGCCAGCATCTCAAAATGCAGGGAAAGCTGACGAGATGAGTCAAATGGAACTGGAAACTTCATTTTCCACTAACTTAGATATTTCTAAGGAGGATTCCAGGACTCAGATTTATCTGAGAACTTGGTCCTGTATCCGTGTGCCAATCACCTGTGAGTGTAGAACTTAGGTTGGAATGAGACCAGAGGGAGATAAAAGGGATTTTCTGACTCTGCAAGTGGTTAAACTCTGAATGATTTAGGGATTTTTTTTTCACCTCTACAAATCGAAAGTGGAAGAAATTCTCTTCTATCTGGACAATTTTCTTATGTGTTCCAGGCTGCACAAAGGGTAGAAATCACTAATCTTGTAAAGGCTTTTGCAACCCTGAATTCTTAAGACCCTGCTCTTACATAATGTACTTTCTTTTTTTGCTTGTGTTGAATGTAAGTGTTTGTTCTACGTGGCAGCCAAACGCTACACAAAGCACAGCATGTAGGTTTCCTCTTGCAGATCAGGTCCCATGAATTGCTAGGAGCCGCCTGGAGTGCTGTGTTAACAAGCACTCCGAGGGCCCCCGGAACGAGTGGTCAGCAATGTCTGCCACGGAAGGGAAGTGGGGGATGGGGGCTCTCATACCCCATATTTGACATCCCTGCGTTAAATCAAGGGGCACCTTTCAGACCTCTACACCCAGGGCTAAGTTCTTAGGATTCTGGAAAATGGACCATTAACAGGTGTAGAAGATGAGAATTCATTATCAGTGGTTTCTGCCAAGGAACAGATGATGTAGCTGCCTCAGAGACAAGTTGGTTATTTACTAATTGATGCCTCCTCTGAACTCCCTGTGACCAGCAGAAAGTAGGGGTTCGCACTCTCTACTGTGCTTTGGCACCCAGCCTCCCCAGGAGTGGTCTCCTAGCCTTGCCTTCTCGGATCCATCCTCTGCAAGGTGGATGCACTGAGCGTTCTGTCTTAACTCCTGACTGTGTCTGCCCCCTCCCATCCACCACAGGACAGTTACTTGCTTCTGCATAAGGTTCATCTTGATCTGGTCCATGCTTCCCTCTCCATCCCCATCTCTTGTTCCTCTTTTCCTTGGCACCTTATGTCCTAGCCAAGCCGAGTTCCCTGTTCCGCCTGACCTTTTTCACCTGGGGCTCCTTCTGTGTGGGGTGCCCTGCTCCCCTCCCATCACTCCCTCTTTGAGGCTCAGCTTAGTTGTCCTCCAGTGACCTTCCTCAATGCTCCTCCTTTCCCCTCAGGCTGGTTAAAGAGCCGCTGGAACTCGCTCTGTGCTCATGTTGTCCCCATACTGTGATCAGAGGCTTGTCTATCGCCCCTACTAAACCCTGAAGCTCTAGGAGGCAAGAACTGCATCTATGATCCATATCTAAACCACTAGGGCAATGGATAGCCCACAGGAGGGGCTTCATGCATGCTTAGAAGATGAGTGGATGGAGGGGAACTGGGTAGATTTCCCAAATTCATGAAATAAATGGTGATTCACCAGGGATTATCACTTATGATTGTTAGGTTGACGCGACCCATTTCCCCACAGTCTCTTCACTGTGGCACCAAACTACCTGCTCTCCTGGCCCCGTCTGCTGCTTTTCTCAGTAATGGTTACCGTAGGAAATCCAAGTGCCAATTATGACCTGTGTAAAAGTCTAGAAATTCAAAGTCACTGAGTCTTAGACCTAGAAGAGACCTTTTGGGTCATCCTGTTCAGCTGAGGTCTAGAAGGCAGAATCTATGTCTCGTCCATGTCTCCCTGCCGCCTCCTGCCCCCCACCCTCCCTCTCTCTATTTTGGAAAAAGGAGTTGTTTTCAGCAACTATAAGGGCATCTGTGAAAACTCTGTGACCAACTTTTTGTGGTCTGTATGATGACAAATATTTAATTTTGATTTATACAAAGGTGAAACTGTGCAGCTGTGTGCAGCTCTAATTCCCAGAACCCTTGACCAAAATTTCCTGTTTTTTTTCCTCAAAAAAAAAGAAAAGAAAAGGTAGTTGGCTCATTTTGGAGGAGGGGAGCGACATGTTTCACCTTACGTAGCTGTGTTTTTTTCTCATAGTACGCAATCGCAGGGATGGACGCTCGGTAGTAGGTTTCAAGGCGCTTGGCGATGGTGGCGGCGTCTTCCGCGCAAGGGCTGTTCTGGCTCCGCTGGAGAAGGCGGTTAGTCATGGTGTCTGCTGAGCAGTCCATGCAGATCACCAAGTGCGGGTCTCCAATCTGGGGGTGGGGGAGCACAACATGGTCAGAAATTCCACTCTGTGATGTTCTGGAAAGACCTCTAGTTCTTTCCTTTCCTGGCCTTCTGGTTCTTCTCAAGGTCCCCCAACTACACCATGGCAGAGTTGAGACTGGACTTCATGGCTCCTGTTTTCTAGGTTGGTGGTTTTCCATGTGCTGCCTTAGAGCTATCTCTTACCCTCAGCTTTTCTCACCTCACAAAATGTAGGGATCATATAGTATGCTACCTACTACAGTCACAATCTGTCCTCCATACTGAGGGGACATCTGTGTGTGTATGCGTATGGGTGTTTCCTCTGGAAAGCCTTCCCTGACCTACTGAGGCAGAGCTAATCACTTCCTTCTTTGTATCGGGTTGTATCCTACGAGACCACTAGGAGCACGGTGTGCCTGTGTCTGTTTGATGCGGGGTCAGCAGAGCATAAGGGTTGAAGGCACAAAGGTTGGAGTTGGGCTGCTTAAGGTGTGGTGATGTTCTCTAAGGTGGTCTTCATCAATTCCTTGCCTTGGTGTACTTGAAGCTCTTCCTCCACTGAGACAAAGAGCTCAGAACTCTACCTCCTCGAAACTGAGCTGATCCATAGCCACTTGGACCAAAGGAATATAATGGAAATGATGCCATATGCTTTTAGATCATGAGAAATTTTGCAGTTTGGGCCTGATCAACTAGATGTCCAACCATTCTGACTGCTAAGCTGTGAGGAAGCCCAAGCTCGCCACTCAGAGAGGCCTTGCAAACAGAGATGCCTGGCTAGCTCTTGATTGTTTTAGACATCCCAGCCCTGGCTCCAGATATGTACCCTAGCCTTAGCCACTATCTGACTGTACAAAGTCAACTGTACAAAGGACCTCAAGTGAGAACCAGCCAGCCAAGCCCATCAAACCCCAGAGCCCTCTTAGAGAAAATAACAAATTGTAATTTTAAGCTATCTGACTCCGTCATTAACTGAAAGCATCAGTCAACTTCTCTGCACCCCAATTTCTTTTTTTTTAAAGTAGGCTTCACGCCCAATGTGGGGCTTGAACTCACGACCCTGAAATTGAGTCACATGCTCTACTACTGAGCCAGTCAGGTGCCCCTCATTTTCTCATTTGTACAATGAGGATGATCACAGATTGCTGTAAGGAGTAAGCAAAATTAAATAAAATAATGTAAGTATGTTGTTTGGCATATGGTACTTAATAAGTGTTAGCTATTAGGCTTATTTCTCCTATTAGGCTACAATCTCTGTGTGCAGGGTTATGAATGCTTGACTCCTGGTCCCAAGTCTTGCAGATAGTAGGTAGGTGATTAAGAAATGTTTCAGTGAATAAATGATGATGATATGATCAGCAGCAGGAATCTCCCAATCTTTCTCTGAAACGTTCTTTGGCTCCTAATATCTCTGTGTCTGTGTCTCCCATACCACAACCACCAAGAAAATTGCTCCCTCTCGTCACCTTGCAGTGGTCAGGCTGTGAGTAAATGAAGGCTTGCCGCCCCACTGTGGAAAGTGCCTGGGAGGGATGGGAACAAAATTGGGGGGGAGGAGGACTTTTAAGGCACCATGGAACAGTAAGTTGCTAGTAAGGGTTGACCAAACATTTATCTACCCCCTCTACAGGATGTACTTGAAGGAACAGGGTGAGAAAACTCTCCAAAATCTAGAAACGTGAAACAAACCTCTGGATTATGTCATGCACTTTTTCTGCCTGTATTAATTGGAAAACAAAAATGAGCGTTTGAGCAGCGTGAAAGGCTGGGTGTAGAAGGAAATGACTCGTGTCTACCAGCAGAGGGCGAGCTTGGGAGGCAGCCTGGGGTTCGGTTAGAGTTCGGCTCCCTGGAGCAGTTTCCGGTGGGGTCTGCATGAGAAGATAAGGTGATTTTTCTAATTGTGGGAATTTGGGGGCCCCTCCTGAAGACAGGAAAGATAATTCCAGGACTCATTCAGGGGCAAACAGAGATAATGGGTATCTGAGCTGGAGCTGGCGTCAAAATAAGTGCAGAACTGAGCGGTAGTCTTGGCTTCCCACGGATTCCCGCAGCGTGGCCCACAGACCAGTGGCACAGGCATCATTTGAGAGCGAGTGAGAAAGGCAGTCCCAGGCACCATCCCTGACCCCGCTGAATCAGTCTCGCACTTTAAGAAAATCTCCAGGCCAATTCTAGACAAAATAATAGTTTGAAAAGCTGTTCTACCAAGCCATTTCCAAGACAATGGGGTTTGACCGGACCTTCCTCCCACGCTCCCTTCCTACAGAAAACGCTGTGGAGCCGTCATTCCATTTGGAAGCGGCCTGTACCACTAATGGTTCTAGTACCTAAAAGTTTCTGAAATGTCTGAATGAAATACTATTTAATCATTTTCCAAAGCACTATGATCTATATCTATCTTCAGAAAGTCCTCTGGAGTAGCTCTCTGTGTCCCAGCTCTGCCTCTTTTTCATGAGACTGTGGTTTACCATTAACACCACGTGACCAGGAGAGCACTCTGCCCTTGTCTGAATGACTCACAGAGACTTGGCGACACCTCCCTGCCCCCAGTATCACCCTGCTGGTATCCCTGGAATTCTGCCACAGCAGAATTGGGTTCTTCATAGCCTTTGGGTATTCAGGGGATCCCTGTTAGAGCACGAGGGTCCTGTAGGGGCGGTTGGCATCCTGCAAGCAAACAGGCTTTACCTACAGCCATCCCTTTAGCCCGTTTAGCCCTTTTCCTGCCGGGAAGTATTATCTCTCTTCTGAGTAAGAGGAAATGGAGGTTCAGGGAGGTTAACTTGCCCAAAGCCACAGTCAGCTGTGTGTGGCTCCAAAGCCTGGTGACTTCACCCTCGTGGAATTCTCCTTCAGGAGGGGGCTCAGGCCAGATGCCTGGTGGGCCAAACAGGGCCAGGAGAGGAGGGCAAGACAGTGGGAAAGGAAGTGGGTGGTGTGAGAGACCATTATATTTTGCGGAAGCTGGCTCTCGCTGCATCTTGGGATTGAGTTGGGATGAGCGCTCATCCCAGCTGAGAGCAGCCACCAGGATGAGAATGTCAGCTTCAGCTGTCTTTGCCAAATTTCGAATTAATTCCTTGCCTGTAAATTTGGAGGGGGCTCTACAAACAATGGGGTCCCTGCAGGAGCATAAATGAATCAAGAGCGGCTCATTCTGTGTATTTTTAGCATCTTTGTTCTTCTGGTCAAGTTTAAAGCAAGTAGTTGCTTTGGAAGGTTGGATGTGTTCCCTTGCATACAGCCTAAGTAAGGGACATTAGAATCTTCCAAGGTCACTGTACCCACTGACCATGCTTGACCTTTGCAAACTCCTCCCAGCAGTGTGTAAAAGACTGTTTTTGTAGACCTCTCAAGGTAGGTCATCTGTTCATTAATGAAACTGGGCACTTGTGTATTTTTTGAAATGGCATCATGAATTTTAACATTGGTTGAAACTGCCTGGTCACCACGCTAACGACTCTTTCTCACTCCTGAGTTCCAGTAAGCTTTCTTCTCTGCCACATTCCTTTTTTTTTTTTTTTAAGATTTTATTTATTTATTTGAGAGAGAGATCGAGAGACAGAGAGAGAGCACAAGCGGGGGGGGGTGCAGAGGGAGAGGGAGAGGGAGAAGCAGGCTCTGCACTGAACTGGGAGCTGAGGCTTGATCCCAGGACCCTGAGATCATGACCCGAGCCCAGGGCAGACTTAACCGACTGAGCTACCTAGGTGCCCCTCTGCCACATTCTAATGCCTGTCTGAATGGGGCCCACAGTGGGAGGGGGAGTTCTGCTTTACTTTGGGGGAAATCATATGGGTTTTTGAATTCATATATGCCAAAGGCCAGGGACAGACCACTAGCCATGTAAAACCTTTACTTCATGCTACCTGGGTTATAAGCAAAGGAGAAAGGTTTGACCAAATTGGGATTTACAGATTTGTGTGAGGTGTGATTAAAAAAAATGAGTGACTGCCTTCGGCTCAGGTGATGATCCCAGGGTCCTGGGATCAAGCCCCGCATCGGGCTCCCTGCTCAGCGGGAGGCCTGCTTCTCCCTCTCCCATGCCCCCTGCTTGTGTTCCCTCTCTTGTGTTCTCTCTCTCTGTCAAATAAATAAAATAAAATCTTAAAAAAAAAAATGAGTGACTCTGGGGCACCTGGGTGGCTCAGTTGGTTAAGTGTCCGACTCTTGATTTCGGCTCAGATCATGATCTCAGCGTTGTGAGATCAAGCCCCCCGTGTCATGCTCTGTGCTGAGCGTGGAGTCTACTTATGATTCTCTCTCTTCCTCTCCCTCTGCCCCTCCTCCTGCATGTGACTGCGCTCTCTCTCTCTCAAAAAAAAAAGTGACCCTAATTGAGATAATATTTTATAGCCTTTTATAGTTTAGAAAACACATTTATGTAGTTATGTCATTCAATGTTCACAGAATCTTCGAATTAGGGTTTGGCAGGTGTGTTTTTACCTCCATTGTCCAGAGGAGGAGGCTGAAGTTGAGTGACCTGTCACACTAATATCGGACAGAGGCAAGATTCAGCTTTTTGAACTCCGGACCACTTGACTGACATGCTTTAAAGAAGCTCTACATGAATGCCACTGCTCAAAACAGTTTGGAACCCCACAGGCCTAAAATCAGGGATTTGCCTCCAGTCATAAAAATCCCCAAGGGAGAATACGGATTATAACTTTTATAATTGTTGTTTGCACATAGTAGTTGACCAAAAAAAAAAAGAGAGACACGCTCATCTTTACCATACATCTTCCTTACCACACTGGACCATTTGGGGGCTTCAAAAGAACAATTTAGAAAAGTAGACTTTTCAAAGACATTTTCCCCCAGCACTTCCAAGCTACTGCATGACCTGTCCTGACTCTCTTGGAGACCCTCCCAGGGCTCTTCGGACCTTAAGTTCACAGGCAAAGTAAGTGTGAAATCACCTAGAAGTGTGCTGTCACCATGAAGCCTGAAGCTTAGGAAACACCATGGGCCCTGTTGCCGTTACAGGGTATCTCCCACTGTATTTGAATGGTGTGCTTCCACAACCGCCAATCCCTGCTAGCAGGCAGCCTGTCAAGGGCCTGACCCCACAACAACTCCTCTCTACCCTCTCTCCATCCTCTAGACTTGCCAAGGCCCTGTTTCTGAAGTCGTGTAGAAGACATTTCCCTGTTACTCAGTTATTCAAGCTGTATCCCCAGGAACCTTATCCACGGCTTGGCTAAAAGACTAGAAGAGGCTAAAATGTAAAACAATCTACAGAAGACTCAATATGGTTAAGATGTCAGTACCACTCACAGTGATCTACAGATTTAAAGCAACCCCTATCAAAGTCCTAATGGCATTGGCTTTTTTTTTTTTTTACAGAAATAGAAATACCCATCCTAAAATTCACATGGAATCTCAAGGTTTCCTCAATAGGCAAAACAATCTTGAAAAAGAGCCCAGTTAGAGGTCTCACACTTCCTGACTTAAAAACTTATTACAAAGTCACAGTGATAGAAACAGTGTGGTACTGGCATAAAGACAGACATATAGACCAATGGAATAGAATAGAGGGCCCAGAAATAAACTCTTACATAGATGGTCAAATGATTTTTGACAAGGGTGTCAAGACCATCCAGCTGGGGAAAAAACAGTCTTTCCAACAAATGGCATTGGGAAAACCACATATCCACATGCGAAAGAATGAAACTGGACCCTTACTTTGCACCATATACAAAAATTGGTCAAAATGAATAAAGACCTAAATGTAAGAACTAAAACTATAAAATTCTTAAAGAAAATAGGAGAAAAGCTTCATGACATTGGATTTGGCAGTGGTTTCTTGGACATGACATTAAAACACAGGGAACATGGGGAGCGTGGGTGGCTCAGTCGTTAAGCGTCTGCCTTCGGCACAGGTCATGATCCCAGGGTCCTGGGATGGAGCCCCGCATCGGGCTCTCTGCTCAGCAGGGGAGCCTGCTTTTCCCTCTCCCACTCGTCCTGTTTGTGTTCCCTCTCTAGCTGTCTCTCTCTGTCAAATAAATAAATAAAATCTTCAAAAAAACTCCCACAGGGAATGAAAGCAAAAACAGATAAATTAGACTATATCAAAATAAAAAGCTTCTGTGCATCAGGGTGCCTGTCTGGCTCAGTCAGTGGAGCATGCGACTCTTGATCTTGGGGTTGTGAGTTCGAGCCCCATGGTGGGTGTGGAGATTACTAAAAAAATAAAATCTTAAAAAATACCTGTGCATCAAAGGACACAATCAATGGAACGAAAGGCAACATACAGAATGGGAGAAAATATTAGCAAATTATATATCTGATAAATAAATAACTCCTACAACTCAATAACAAGAAACCAAACAACCTGATTCAAAATGGGCAAGGGATGTGAGTAGGCATTTCTCCAAAGAAGATATATAAATGGCCAACAAGAACATGAACAGATACTCAACATCTTTCATTCAATCTTTGGGAAAATGCAAACCAAAACCACAATAAGAGATCATCTCATGCCCATTAGGGTGGCTCCTCCCAAAAACCCCAGAAAATAACAGGTGTTGGTGAAGATGTAGAGAAGCTGGAACGCTCGTGCACTGCTACTGGGAATGTAAAATGGCGCAGCGGCTACAGTAGGTGGTGTGTGATAGAATTACCAGACGCTCCAGTGATTACACTTATGTGTATATATATATATATATACCCAAAGGAGTTGAAAGCAAAGTCCTGAAGAGAGATTTGTACATCCATGTTCGTAGCATTAGTTACAATAGCTGAAGAGTGGAAGCAACCCAAGTAACTGTTCATGGATGAATGGATAAACAAAATATTCTTCCGCCTTAAAGAGGAAGGAAATTGTAACATGTGCTACAACATGAATAACCTTGAGGACATGATGCTAAGTGAAATAAGCCAACCGCAAAAGGACAAATCAGGCTGATTCCACTTAGAAGAGGTCCCTAGAGTCATCAAATTCATAGAGCTAAAAGTAGAATGGTGGTTGCAGGGGCTGGGGCAGGGGGGAGAGAGACAGGGAGTTGTTGTTTAATGGGTGTAGAATTTCAGTTTTCCAAGAAGAAAAGACTTCTTGAGACTGGTTGCACAACAACGCAAATACACATAACACTACTGAACTCTACACTTAAAAGTGGTTCAGATGTTAACTTTTATGTTATGGGTATTTTACCATGATATTTAAAAAAAGTATCGCAATCTTCCCAATTCCATTTTTTTTTTTTAAAGTAGTTGATATATATCTAAGTTTGAGCTCTTAAAGTGGTTTGTTGTGCAGGAGAAAGCTCAGTAGAATACTGGCTGTGAGCGCCCCCCCACTGGGACCTGCCTGGAACCACCAGAGTCACAGGCTCTGCTACTCCCACCTTGTGCTGGAGGCTCCAGAGCCGAGGGACAGCCCTGGTGGGCTCATCCCACTCTTGCCAACTAGGCCAGCACATTTTTTCTTTGACTTTGGTTGCGGGCAGGAAATGTAGGGGAAGGTGAGCAACTGGCCTTTAAATATTCAGATACTACCTAAGGAAGTTCAATCAAACAGGCTCAGAAAGTCAGACTAACCTCCAGGAGACACACAAGTCCGATTCACTGTAATCCACATTGCAGTGTTAGAGATGGATGGAGATGGGCTCTGGAATCTTCATCCTACCAGCAGTTGTCACTTACCGGCCATGTGACTGTGGGCAAGTCATGTAATCTCTTTGGGCTAAATTCATCACCTTTAACATGAAGACAATACCTCCTCTATCTATCTAAAAAGGTTATTAAAAATATGTGAAATGAAATATGAAAATGTCTTAAAACTAGTCTAAAGAGCTATCTAGATAAATATGAATTCTTGTGAGCTCTGGAATCTTTGTTTAATAACTGGGGACGATTGTTTCCCCCTTGCTTGGACTTTAGAGGTAAATGGATGTACAGTGTGTAACACCAGAGTGAGCCCAGAGTAGGTTCAATAAAGGATAGTTACGATGGTTTTTATTTACTACTGTTCCCCTGTGAGTGGCCCTGCCCCACCTGCTTCACTAGGAGACGGAGCGACTTGGGGAGGTTGGATGCTGGGAGGCTGGAGCAGTGCATATATTTGACTCTGCCTGTCCAGCAACAATTCCCTTTCTGGCTTCTAAGGGCATCCCTATTCTTTCTTGGGTAATTTCCCTGCCCTTTCTCAGTCCAAGTGCTTCAGGGATGGTGCACCCTCCTCCCTTCCCATCCCCAGCCTGGTCTTCCAGGATGAATCAGTGTATTCCTAGATATTCCATTATATGCCCTCCCATCTTCCCCTTGGCCACAGTGATTGGTTCAGCGATGGGCTCATGACCTAATCCAGGATAATGAAACACTACCCTGGGTCATCTGATGCCCACATTGGAAAAGGAAAACACTCTCTCTGAGATCATTTAGATGGTGAAATATAAGACCGGAATCCAAGAGATGGAGAAAGGCACACAAGGGATGGACAAATCTGGATACATGGGTCCAACCAAGTGTGAACCACTCCTGGACATTTTAGTTACTTGAGCCAATAAATCCAGTACCATCGCCCACCTACCCCACTCCTTTCTTTTTTGGTCAGTTTGTGTTGAGTTTTTGCCATTTGCAACTGAAAGTTTGATTAATGTAATTAGGAGAGGGATAAACTTGAATTTATCCCCCAACCTCAATGATGTCCTTTATTTTCCTTCTGGGAAGATCTCCATAAAAACAGCTCACCCTACGTCCGAACTCTTCCCCTTGCTTCACTTCCTGGGGATAGCCATCAATCAGGAAGCCCTTGGTGTCACTGAGGCTGGCCAACATGGCCTCCTTCAGGAGCTCCAGAATGATGCCCTGGAGCAGAGAGACAGTGGTCAGGATCTGAGCTCTGTACAGAACAACACTAGCATTACTACCCATCTCCACTAATCATCCCATTTTGGAAGGGAGAAAGGTTCAGATAAGATTAACAGCCAAAAGAAATGTATCATATTTCATCCACTCTTAGGTTCACTTTCCCCCCACATTTTATTGTCTATGAAATTGGTAGCTATCTTACAATCAGTCACAGTTTAATAGTGGTTTTTTTTGTGCTGGTATATAGTTATATATGGAATAGTTTATCAGTTATATTTTACTGGGGTGTCTTAAAATAGCATCTTAGAATAGATGAAATATAGTGGCTGTATTTCATATGGTAACACTCCATAAATTAAACATAATGGCAGTTTAAAACTAGGCAAAACATAGTATAGAATGTGCTTCTCTGTTGATTTTTTCCAGTAAATACTTTATAACAGTTGATATTCACTGACTTGAGAGAATTGCTAGGGATGGTAGCTGGTTGAAGAGGAAGCATAAAGCTCTGTTAGCTAATACAGCCTGCACTGTACAAGCCCTAATTACAGAGCCTAGCATGGGCCCTCATAGGGCAGGAATGAATATTTTTTGATACCTATGGCATCCATCAGCTCAGAGACGGATGGTGATTTGAAAGGAAAAAAGATGCATGAAAGGGATATTCTTTACTTAAACTATCTAAGGAAGATACCAGATTGCAAGATAATGCTATCATACTTTCCAGAACTAGACTAAAACATTATTTTCTATTTTCCAAAGGGTTCTAATTATAGGCTCTGCTGCAGCATGCTCACCTCGGCTTTGAAGGTTTTAACACTAACGTGGGGACCAGTTTCCTGGGAGAATATGAGATAGGCTAACACTCGAGGGGCTGGCAGAGCAACAGAGTGGAAGGAACCTGGGCCGGGACATGGTCTGGCAGATGGGTCTCTGCTATGGACCCTCCACCTGCCTCTTGACTTTCACATCAGGGAGAAATAAAATGTCGCTATTGTCTTTTGGGGCTTCTTTTCTCCAGCAGCTTACACTAACTGCAACACTCCCAAATATCCACCCCCGCCTCCCACCAGGGAAAGCAGCTGTTGCTTACTGAGGGTACCAGGTCGCCACGTTCCATGATGTCTCTGATCAATTTGCTTCTTTCAGATTCTGATGCCAGCTCATTACTCAGGAGCTCACTAGTCGAGAGATGTGTAAATCCATATTTTTCCACCAGCTTTTCACACTGTGTGCCTTTGCCAGAGCCCGGGCCACCTAGAAAAGGAGTCATGTATCAGACACCTGTCCCAAGTCTCCATGGTGTACAAGTCTATGCACTTCATTCACCAAGCACATATGGGGTACTTATGCTTTATAGGGAACTGTGTTGGGAGTTGTGGATACAGTGGAGAAGGGGGAACATTCCTTGCCCTCAAAGAGTGGGCTATCCAGGGCAGGGGGATTGGCGGGCGTTATACACAACAAGCAGTTAGTAGGTAGCTACTGTAGTGTTCTAGTGGGGAGAGTTCATGCTGCTCCAGGGGCACTGGGGAGGGGCGCAGGACTCTTTTGGTAGAGACGAAAGAGAAGTTTCCTGGGGAACTGAATATGCTCATGGGCAAAGCACTGACCACGGTGCCAGGTACACAGTGGGTGCTCAACAAATCTTAGCTATTAATTTTTAAAATACATGGTTTTCATTTCCAAACAATCCCAACCGTAGAGAAGAATTATCAGTAGAGAATGAAGAACTTCCTGAAATATTTGAGAGTAAGTAGCCAACCTGATGCCTCATCACTACAGAACACTTTGGTTTCAGTGCCTCCAGACAAGGAGCTAAGCACATCTTGCTACATAACTACATCTTCAGAACCCATTCAGATTTCAGTGGATTTGTCCCAGTAATGTCCTTTGAAGCCAATGGGTCAAATTCAGAATCAAGCATTGCCTTTAGTTGTCAGGTCCTTCTGGTCTCCTTCCATATAGAATAAATTTCTTCATGTTTCCTCGACACTTTTGAAGATTATTTTGTAGAATGTACTTCAGTAAGATTTTTTTCCTGCTGTTTTCTGAATATTATTATTAGTTCTGAGTATGAGCCATATTCCTTGGATGAGCATTATACCCTTGACTCTTTCTCTTGCCTTCCCTCACCCCAATTTCAACCAATTGCTAAGTTGTAAGATATTCTTTTCAGATGTAAAATCATAGCTAACCTTTATCAGGAGCTTACTGTACCACCCACTGTTCTAAGCATTTCATGTATTAATTTAAAATAATCTTAAGAGGCAGGCACTCTTGCCCTTATTTTATAGATGGGGAAGCAGAGGCACAGAGAATTAACTCGACTGCCATAGCTGCGCGGCTGGTTTGTAGCAAGTCAAGGATGTGAAGCCTGACTCCGGCTCTTAGAGGCATTTCCTCCTCTCTTCCCTGCTAGCCAGGCTTGTCTGTAGGAAGAGCAGGTCCTCAAGAGTAATTCCGCCTCCGCAAGGGACAGTGGGTGAGGCTCTGGAGTCCAGCAGACCTGCTAGCAGGGTGATTCGCCTGAAAAGCATTGACGCTTCCGAGGTCCAGAGCATTCAACCGCTTCCCAGTCCCCACAGGATAAGATCCAAACCCCTTAGCATGGCATTTCAACCTTCCAGAATCTAGTTTAAGCTCTCCAACCTTTCTTTTTTTGTTTCATTTCTGATCCTCGTCTAACACTGGCATGTCCAGCTACATACTGTCCCTGCAACAAGACATATTTTTCCAGGCCACCATGCTTTTGCTCTCCCAGATCTTCAGCCTCGTAGGCCCTTCCTTCCTCCTCTAACTATTGAGATCCTCTTCATCTCTTAGGCCTCCATCAGTTGCTTGCCCTTTCTGCCGGGAATCAGTCCTGCCTCCCCTCCCCTCTGTGGGAGGGAGTGGTTTCGACAGCACGTGGGTGCCCTCAGCCTGTCCGCCACTTGGCCTCCAGGTCCCTCACTAGTATCGCACCTTGTACACAGTAGGTGCTTCATAAGTGCCTGAGGAACTGAACTTTTTCCTGTTAGAGGGAATATTGAACGCTAAAATGCAAAATGTGGTGGAGATGTTAACATGGTAGTGAGGATTTATGACTTATTCCACCATTTCCCTGGTTCGCCTCTCTCCATACTCAAAACGCTTTTCTCTGGACAGTTAGCAACTTCCCTCTTGAGGGAAGCTTAGTTGTTGTTCCTTGTTAGAAGGGCCTCGTCTTTTCTCTCCTTTGCCTTGGCAGAAAATAAAGGAAAGGTCCACGTTTTCTACCTTCCACTGTCCGCTAATCGGGAAGGGTTCCGACACCTCACAGGACTGTTGTGGGTGGGCTAGACAGAACAGGAAAGCACCGGTTACAGAGGCTCACAAAAAGAAGGCAGACCACTCAGGAGGAGCAGCTGGTCCCCAGCTAGTGCCACACTCGCTCTGAGCACCAGGACGCGTCTCCTACGATAATAGAAATGGAGGGGGAGTATGGCAACAAGAGGTCACTCAGGCACGAAGTGCTTCCAGATAAAGGAGTAAGGACGACGAGGGGCTGAGCCCCTGCAGAAGCCTCCGGGGCTTCTGTGGCCGGATTCACCTGGAAACCCTTCTCTTGGGATGGCTGGAAGCCAGTCATGTGGAAAAGGTATTTTCAGACTCGGCTTACAAGGCAAAAATGTGGCGCTCTAATGACTTTCTTCCTTCAGCATTCCACGAATCCGACTATTACAGTTTTTGTTCCTCTAAAATGTTATTTAATAAATTTTGACGCAAAGGCAATTAAAAATCTTCAGCTCAAATGAACAACAGCTGTGTTCAGCGGCAGCCCTGCCCCACTTAGGAGCCTTTTGTGGACCAACAGCGGCAAATTCTCAGCATTCTTTGGCCCAATGGTGCAGGCACAGTGGAATTTTAAGTAATCCACACAATGCCTTGATTCTTCCCATGGCTTCCAGCTGGAGAACAAAGTGATTTTTATCACTGCGGTGAAGGCACAGAAACTGCGAGGAGAAATATGAATTTTCATATCATGTCACTTGCACATCTTCGAGGCCTTACGACTTTTAAATAAAAAACAATGGGGCCTTGATATCCCTCCAGGATAATTTGTTATAATGGAAAAAAAATCTTTTGAGGTGCCACATATCAGAACGAGTGGGCTGTGTTCTCGGGTGACAAGATGACTGATGGCAGATGAGGAGTTGTCACATTTCCTGTCATCTCACTGACTTCTGGTGGATCATTACTCAAGGCTCACAGCCCCGAGTGACCCTATACGCAAGACCTCGTGGTGTCATTCACACAGTGTCTGCGATATGAGATCCCGTTTTTGAAGGGGTTGTCAACACAACAAAAGAAAAAAAAGTTGAGAAATCTTTCTTCTCAACCTCCAATATAATTTAATACTTTTTCCATGGAAAGCCTAAGGCACTATATTGTGCAAGCAGAAATACTGGGAACTCTCCGGTCACAGCTAGTAGGTCTCCACTGCTCCCCCCGCCCCCTCACCGACTGAGGTTCCAACAGAGCTATACAGAAGGAGGCCCTGCAGAAGAGCTGCCAACCCGGAGTCCCTGTTGTTCTTTGAGGTGCAGCTGAAAGCTGCATCACCTCACACGCCCACCTGGCCCCCTTCTCCAGTGTGCTATTTCCCGGAGCCATCCTCTGCAAGGAGGCAGCTCCTTGATCCATCAGCCAATCCCCTCTTAGGAGCCAACTCCTGGCTTCATTGGCTGGGTCCTGCAAGAGAAGACCTGCCTCCAAAGCAGCTGTGGCAGGGTGCTTGGCGTCAGGATGGGGTGGCAAAGCTGGTGTGTGTTAGCACATTCTGGGCTCAGGAAGAAAAGACCAAACAAACCATGATGTCAGGTGGAGAATTAGTTGAACCCTCCATCCAAACAAATACAAGTATGTAAGTTTCTATTACACTTTTATCTTTAAATATTTCAAATAATAATGGCATAAAGCTGGTTATAATGTCCTTTGTTGGCATTTTACGGTATCTTGTTAACTGTAGGGCGCCACCTGGAATGAAGCCTATTAATACAGCTCTTCATTTGACTAACATCTGCTGGGCAGCCAGTCGGGGTCAGGTGCTGTGAGAAGCACTGAGAGTAGAAAGACTCCGAGGCCCTGTCCTTTCCATCAGAGAACTCAGTCCAATGGGAGGCTGGCAGGTGAACCCAGCACCACGGCAGTGAGACAGGCCGATGAGCCGGGTCTGTAAACACCATCGCACAAACACTGGAAGGGACTCCTCGCCCAGGCAGGAATCAATGAGTGTGCACAATTCACTGACACAGGGGAAAGGTGGAAAAGAAGAGCACGAGGGGTGAGCTGGGTATCTTTAGTCCAGTGGTTTGGAGTGTGAGGAGGTCCTGTGGAGAATGGCAGGAAGGCGAGGAGAGTAATATACTGGGAAGGGCACCAGGCAGGCAGATCAGTCAATAAAACCCCAGCTCTGCCCCTTACAAGTCGTGTGGCTACAGGGGAGTCTGACTTTCCCTGAGCCTTAGTTTCTTCATCTGTAAAATGAAGGGAAATGAGAACCAACTCTCTGCCTCATTCCACCTTAGACGCTCTTTCCTCCTTCTCTCCCATTCCTGACCAGTTCTTAGGCAACTTTGAAAAGCTGAGTCTACGTTTGAAAAGCCCCTGAAATCTGTCCCTTTGTCCCACATCTCATGAAAAACTCTCCTTGTCCCCATCTCTCTGGCCAAAGATTGGTACTTGGTAAATGTTACGTATAAAAAGGGAAGGTTCCTCATCCTGCTAGTTCTTCCAGAGTTACACCTGCAGGGTGTCATCCAGCGTATCGGGGTTTGAATTACACATAATCTAACATTTGGGGATTAGCCATTACTTAGGGATGTCCAGACCATTTGTAGGTAATTAAGATACATACCAGCATCTGTGTTTACACACACATACACGTATCTGATTTAGAAAACTCAACAAAGTTTATTTCCTCTAAGGCACAGCGTTCTCTGGGTTCTAACTGTCATCAACAAAGTTTTCCAGGCCCTCATTCCCACCAGAGCCTCAGCATTCTTTAAAACTCTTCAGCACCAATGACCTGCATCACTGGCCCAATTTTAGCTCCCTATTGATGTGGCAGAAACTGAGAGTTCCTTATGGTGTGGGTCTGTCATTCCACTCTGCTCGTGTCTTTCTCTCCCCTTTTTCTTTTCCCTTGACCTCACTTCTCAGCTTGTTCTCTGCCCTCTTTGTGACCTCATTGAGTTGGTCCATTCCCTTTGGACCACTTACCTCCTTAGCCAGCTGGACATCAGGCCCTTTCAATTTTTTTTTAAGATTTTATTTATTTGACACAGAGAGAGAGCACACAAGCAGGGGGAGCAGCAGGCAGAGGGAGAGGGCAAAGCGGGCTCCGCGCCTGATGTGGGGCTTGATCCCAGGACCGGCGCCTGATCCCAGAAGTTGGGATTATGACCTGAGCCGAAGGCAGACGCTTAATGACTGAGCCACCCAGGCGCCCCCACCAGGCCCTTTCTAATAGCTGTGAATCCTTTGACCCCATTGAATTCTGTTGTGGCTGCCATGAGAACCACCAACTACTCTGTGCCCAACTTTATGTGCATCTACTCCAGGTTGCTAAAGATTCCTTGAGAAAGCCAGAGAACCAAGCCAACTGGGTCATGCTTTCTAACTTCAAAATAGCTTCTACTGCTTCTGTGTAAATATATTCCTCTTTTGCTGATACCAAATTGGATGTCCATGGATGGATTCTAATATTTCCCCATCGTCCTCAAATCTTCCAACATATTCTTCCAACATACTCAAACATATTCTTATTCTTACAAGCATTATTTATTGTAAATATTTTATTTATTTATCTGACAGTGAGAGACACAGCGAGAGAGGGAACACAAGCAGGGGGAGTGGGAGAGGGAGAAGCAGGCTTCCCGCACAGCAAGGAGCCCAATGCGGGGCTCGATCCCAGGACCCTGGGATCACGACCTGAGCTGAAGGCAGACGCTTAACGACCGAGCCACCCAGGTGCCCCATTCTTACAAGTATTTTTAATCCTATTCACTAGGAAGGTGAAGATTATCTTCTTTCCTCAACATTTTCAAATCATATGTGTCTTCATCTTTTGTCTTCCATCCCTCCTTTCTTTTGTTTGGAAGACTATTTTATACAACTATTCAGCTGAAGGTTGACTTCTCTGCTTTGGCTCTTGTAGCACCGTGGCATTTTCCTTGACAGCACTTTTCACAGTATAATGACTCTCTCTCATCTCTCTGTCTACCATCTATTTAAGGTCTGTCTTCCATATTGGACTCGATGTTTCACAGGCACAGGCTACAGGGATGCTTTGCTCACTCTGGTGCCCAAACATAGTGCGAAACACAATAGACGCTTCATAATCGTGGATCAAAGAATAAATTTTTTATTTTTTATTATTTTAATTCCAGTAGGGTTAACATACAGTGTTATGTTAGTTTCAGATGTACAATATACTGACTCAACACTTTCACACATCACCCAGTGCTCATCACAAGGGCACTCCTTAGTCCTCATCACCTATTTCATCCATCCTTCCCAAGAATAAATTATTTCATTATGACAGGATCCTCACCTCCTTCTTGCTCCAAAAACTTGCTCCTCTTTCTTGTCCACATTAAATGTACTCCTCTCAGTGGGCACCATCTTATCTCTCTTCTGTGTAACAATAGGCTGGTTTCTTTCCAATCCAAATGAAAATATTTCTACCATTGTCTGCATCCTCTAGTTATTTTTATATTCTTTCCTATTTTTTTTCGGCATCCTAAAACTGTTTCCATTTCCCTCTCTTTTACTGACTCCCTGTCCTCTTGCAAGCCACATCCTGCTCTCATCACTCTCTGAAGTTGATCTTTTAGAGTTCAAGAGTGATTGTGCAATTGCCATATAATTTAATGACCTTCTTCTAGTCTTTACTGTTTCGTCCCTTTAGTAGCATTTAATACCATTGATAAACATCTTGGAATTCTCTCTTCTACTGGCTTCCAGGACACATATTTTGCCCACATTTTCTTCCTTCCTTTGCTAGGCTGAAGCTCACAAAGAGTAGAGACTGCTTTATTTTTGTTGGTATCCCCACAGAACCTTGCATGGTGTCACAGGCAACTGTTCAGTAGGGCCAATGTCTAGGAGTCTTGTGGCCCCACAAAAGTGACAACTCGATTTCCTTTCATATCAAAGAAACATTGGACCAAAGGACTCAAGTTCCGGGTTTATATCTCATACCTGTATCTAGTTAGAGGACACTGATCAAGTCACTTATCCTCTTTGAGGTTCAACCTCTTTAATTACAAATTAGGGGACAGCACTTTTATATTGTGATACTATTTTAACATCTTTAAAGATGGACAGTCTTCACAGTTATAGCTTGTGAAGGTATCAAATATCTTTTGCATATCAAACTATCCTATTTTTACATAGTCATCAGAGTTTAAAAATCTATTCGATTCCTACCTTTAGAATTCTTCTTTCTCCCTAAATGAAAATGTGCTCCAAGGTTGGGTTTAGGTTTTTGTAACTGAATGATTCCTTTCCGAGAAAAGCTACTATTCCTTCGGATCATGAACTGACCGTGCCCTAGGAGTGATCCCCAACCACTGTAGGGCTATGAGTCACTTTCAGCCTTCTGTATCTGGGATGAGCTGTATCACCATGCTGAGTTTCAGCAGGCTGTTGCTGAGAAGTGACTGTCTGGCTGGAAACAACTAAGAAAAATAGATCTTTATCCTCAAAGACAATATCTCTATTAGGTTCTGAAATGCACTGCTGCTTCAGGTTATTTGGTGAATAGGATAAAATATGCCAGTGACAGGGTCAGCTGCAGGTTATATGGAAAAACTTCACATGTGACCATGAACTTTTTGATGGCAGGTGATATGCCTTCTGTATCAGGGCCTGGTGTATAGTGGGCAGTCAGTAGTTGTTAGATCAGTGAATGAATGAATGGTAAAGAAGCTGAGAGCTTCAGGGAATGGGAGGTGGCCCTGTACGTGACATTGGGAGTTAGCCGACTTTGGTTCTAGGCCATTCCTGCCTAGAACTAGCTGAGTGATCCTGGGAGACCTTGGGAGATTTTGCCTCTTTGGATGCTGGCTTCCTTGTCTGTGAATTGAAGAGTCTGGATTAAAATTTTTTTAAAGATTTTATTTATTTATTTGACAGAGAGAGAGAGGGAACACAAGCAGGGGCAGTGGGAGAGGGAGAAGCAGGCTTCCTGCTAAGCAGGGAGCCTGACGTGGGGCTCTATCCCAGGACCCTGGGATCATGACCTGAGCCGAAGGCAGACACTAACAACTGAGCCACCCAGGTGCCCCACGTCTGGATTAAATTAGTGGTTCTCTCTCTCTCTGTGTTTATGTGTGTGCATTTTATTACTCTTCCTAAATATTCAAACTTCCCTTCCACAATGCTCCTCTCTGAGGAAGGATTATTTGCCCCTACTTTTTTTAACTTAAGAGTTCCCAAGTGCTTTGGTCAATGAAATATGAGCAGAAGTGGATGTGAGTCACATCTAGACAGAGGTTTTTATAGCCGGGACATGGTTTTCCCCATGTCTCTTGTCCCTTCACCATGAAACTAGCAACGTTTCAGATAGTAAGGGCTCCATCAGCATGGTTACCAGAGTGAATCCTACTCACCTGTTGATGAACATGTAGTATTAGTCCTGAACAAGAAGAAGAAAAGGAGAAAGAAGAAGAAAAAACATCTTTGTTGTTCTACACTACAGAGATTTTTAGGTGGGTTTATTTGTTTCTATAGCATAAGCTAGCTTCTTCTGACAGATACTTTCCCAAACTTGACCGTGCAGAAAAATCACCTAGGGTATTGAAAACATTCCCGAATCAGTAGATCTGTGAACCACCGGGGTTGAAGCCTGGGAAATTATAGTTTTAGAAAGCTTTCCAGGGAAAGTATACAGATATCTGCATTTCACTTTGAAATGTGTAAGGAAAAAAAAGATGTATTGATGGCTGGATAGAGGGATGGATAGAAGGACAGATATGTGATAAGACAAGTTTTAGTAAAATGTTAATGGCAGAATCTAGGTGGTGGCTGTACCAGTGTTCACTGTAAAATTCTTTCAGTTTTGCTGAATGTTTAAAATATTTTCATAATAAATAAAGATGATCAGATGATCTTTAAAAAATTCCCGATGATTCTGATGATTAACCCAATTTGGAACTTCTAGATTAGGTAAGCTTTAAAGAAGGCAATGTGCTGTGAGCTCCCCAGTGTTCACTGCCTGAGTCTTTGTTGATCTTTCCTTTAATATTTACAATGTAATAATGCCGAGATGATGGTGCTATTGTGAATGAATACTTGTTACAATTGTTAATAAAAATCCTCATTGCCTTATCAATAGCAGGGCCATCCTCTCCTTTGCAGATGAGGGGAACTTTTTGTTTTCTTGGCATCAAGCCTGAGAGAATAGAAGGGGGGACTGTGGCCTATTTTGTACCAATGAAGTGGCTCAGAGACAGACATGTTTGGGAAGTCACTGCAGATTGTTCAGATAAAGATGTCTGGTTCACAGTGCTTTGGCTTGATATTTGATCTAATAAGTGTTCTATCAGTGTGTGTGTGTGTGTGTGTGTGTGTGTGTGTGTTAATATTTAGGAGTCACAGCCTTGGTGCCTGTCTTTTCCTCTCACCCAAGTCCTGAACTTTCCTTGCCTTATCTGTATGTAAAAGCTAGAGTTATTTAATCCTTACAACAACTATTTGAAGTAAGTGCTATTTGCAACCCTATTGTACAGGTTAAAAATCTGTATCTGAGGGCACACCTGTGCCTTGGTAACTGCTAAGCTCTACAGCCTCTCACATGTAAGGCCATTCTGGAAATCAGGTAGACCTGCTATTCAGAAATGCACTGCACAGCCTTCAGTCAACCAGGAGCCAGGCTTTCAGGATGTCCCCATAGGGTTGCCAGCTGACATCCAGTTAATTCTTACATCAGACATGCTTACACTACACCCCATCACTGTTTATCTAAAATTTGAATTTAGGGTGCCTGGGTGGCTCAGTTGGTTAAGCGACTGCCTTCAGCTCAGGTCATGATCCTGGAGTCCCGGGATCGAGTCCCACATCGGGCTCCCTGCTCGGCAGGGAGTCTGCTTCTCCCTCTGACCCTCTTCCCTCTCCTGCTCTCTCTCTCTCTCTCATTCTCTCTCTCTCAAATAAATAAATAAAATCTTTAAAAAAAATAAAATAAAATTTGAAATTAACCAGCCGTCTTGTATTTGTATTTGTTAAAACTAGCAACCCTATCAGCCCCACCACTTACTAACCTGGAGACTTTAGGGACATGATTTCATCTCTGTTGTGACAACTCGAACAGTCAATGATTCTGCCATTCACAGAATCTATCATAGGCGCAGAAAGACATGTGAAATGTCTAATTAAGACAAGACTCTGGAATTGGATTCCATGACTTTAGCTCTTAGAGAGAGAGACAAAACAAGGAAGGTTCAGGTCTTGGGTGAGAGGAAATGGCATGCACCAAGGCAGTGATTCCTAGACATTTCCACCACATGATGTTGTGAACTCCTATAGCTCTTAGTACAAACCATTCTCCACCCTAAACGTTTCCATTCTAATCCCATCTCCAACCCAACCCCATCCCTATCCTCACCCCATCTCCATTCCATTCCACCTTCATTCTACACCCACCTCCATCCCACCCCATCCCCATCTCGGCTCCATCTCCATCCTAACTCTCTCCAAACAGAGACAGAGACAGGATTTCCAAATTGTGGTATAAATACTACTAAAAATCTGTCCTTTTCTTCTTCACCCAGAGGTCTCCAGGGCCTGTTCCAGACCTGACTCACCAAGCTTATAGACTAGAGCCTTCCAAAAGTTGCTTCAGTCAGGCTCCTTTTTTTTTTTTTTTTTTGAGAGGGAGAGGGGAGGGGCGGAGGGAGAGGGAGAGGGAGAGACTCTTAAGCAGGCTCGTCTGCCTGATCTCACGACCCTGAGATCATGACCCGAGCCGAAATCAAGAGTTAAACGTTTAACTGACTGAGCCATCCAGGCGCCCCCAGTCAGGCTCTTCTTATTTAGGTCTCTAAATTCTGAGAATTCATTGTTGAAGAGTATTCTGCCTCTTCCAAATTCATCTTAAACTTATCAAGCCACCTTTTTTCCTATTGTGTAGCCCACTTTACACTATGATCTTAGACATGCATTAAATGAATATAGTAGGCAATTTACAAACTTAGCCTATCCTTTCTATGTTTTCCTTCTTTTAAAGAAAATAGTTTTTCTCTACTGTCAAAGAAATATATGCTCCTTATTGAAGATTTAAATAATTCAGAAAAGTAAAAAGAAAAATCTCCCATAATCATACTTTCCAAAGGTAACTGCCAGAAATATTTTGTTTTCTTCCTTTTTTTTTTTTTTAAAGATCTCATTTATTCATTTGAGAGAGAGAGAGACAGAGAGAGCACAAGCAAAGGGAGCGGCAGAGGAGGAGGGAGAAGCAGGCTCCCTGCTGAGCTGGGAGCCTGACATGGGGCTCGATCCCAGGACCCTGGGATCATGACCCAAGCCAAAGGCAGATGCTTAACCATCTGAGCCACCCAGGCGCCCCTGTTTTATTTCTTTGCAGCTTTTTTTCTATACATGGTCTTCTGGTTTGTTTTTCACTGGGAATCTGTTGCGCTGACATTTCTCCTCTTTGGGCTTCTGTATTCTCGTCTGAAAATAAGCTTGTTGGACTAGATAAATTCCAAAGTCATTTCCAGCACTGCCAGTCTGTATTTCTGTCTTTGTCAGAGAACATAGAGGATATTTGTACTTGCAGTCTATTTATGTACTGTAAAAGGAAGTGAGGATATTTAAGACCGGTAGAGACATTTGTAGTGGATGTTAGTTGGATTACATCTGGGGTTTTGTGTTCAATTTTGGGCCACACCACGGAAATTGGAAGTCTTATCTGCTACGATGGGAATATAAAATTGGTACAATCTTTTAGAAAGGCAATCTGGTATATAAGTCAAAAGTCTTAAATTTTTTTTAGTCAGTGGATTTATTGTAAGGAAAAAAAATCGCTGTTTAGGACATAGATATTCATTAGAGAATTTTTAATGAAAGCAAAAAATTGGTGAAAAATGCATGACAATAGGAATAAACGGAATAAATTATAGCTATTCAAAGAAATAGTGTGTGGTCATTAAAATGATGTATTGAAAGAGGACAGATACAAACAAATACATATACTATGATTCCATTTATATAAAGTTCAAAAATATCAATGGTATTCCTTGCAGGGGACAGTGAATAGGAGGGGGTACAAGGAACCTTCTGGGATGTTGGTCATGTTCAATTTCTTGATCTGTATGTTGGTAAGGTGAATGTGATACTTGGGGAAAATTTATCAAGCTGAACACTCATGATTTGAGTGCTTTTCTGTTTTTCTGTTTCAGTTCAATTGCAAGAAAACCTCAAGACATGACATAGTATATTCAGGATCTTGGAAAGGCCCCTAAGATATTTTGTTAGGTATAAAAAGTAGGATTTAAAGTTGCATGATCTCATTTTGATGAAGAATATATATTTAAAAAATATATATACATAGAAACAACAGGGCTATAAATCAGCTTCTTAATAGTATTAATCTTTAAGCTTTGGGATTTTGGGTGATTTGTTGTGATTGACACATGTTTTCTAGGATGAAGATGTATTTTTTTAAAAATATTTGAATTATTTATTTAGAGAGAGAATGAGCAAGAGAGAGAGATCGAGAGAGAGAGAGCACAAGAGGGGCAGGGAAAGGGCAGAAGGAGAGGGAGAAGCAGACACCGTGCTGAGCAGGGAGCCCGACACGGGCTTGATTCCAGGATCCTAACTTGAGCTGAAAGCAGACGCTTAACCAATGGAACCACCCAGTTGCCCCAAAGATGTATTATTTTTATAAAAAGAAAAGTTCTTAAATTAAAAAAAAAATCTGGTAATCTGTTTTAGGAGAGATTTTGGCTGCATGAGTCCCAAGAGAAATGAGGGAGTGGGAAATAATAAAAGTAGAACAAATTCCTCAAGGGTACTTTTTCCCTTCTGGTCCTCCCTTGCCTGCTCACCAGCCGTGGACTCATCCTTGGTCAATATCACATTATCTCTCTGCATCCAGGGCATCTATGATTTGGTCCATCTTCTTCCTCTTCCTGGGCCATGAAGGGCATATTCCTACTACTGTGATTTGTTCCCTACTTAAAATCTCCCTTCTGGGAAGGGAGAAGAACAAATGTCTCTCTTCAGCCCTCTCTCAAGCTTAGGGGATCCCACCCATTCTCTGAGGCTCCCCTTAGTTCTCAGCCTCCCCGGGAAGGGGCTCCCAACCATTGAGCCATTGTGCTTTCTTTGTCCTCCCATTCCTGCTAACACTCACTAAATAGTTCCTTTGTCAGTTAACTCTACACTGTCCAGTATTAAGTCTGAAGTTTTCATAAACATCAATTCTTGCCTCATCAAATAGATTATAAGCTCCTTGAGGGATGGGAACATTAAAAAAATTAAAAAATAATTCTCCTTCTTTTCTTGTTCTCCTATCTTCAAGGACAGTTTAACATTAAATCAACTTTAGTCTACATTCCCTTCTTTGAATGATGGTAACACTTGGAATCAGTACCATCAAAGTCAATGATTTGTTAACTATTTGTTTTGTATTTTGCTTCCTGGCATCTATGCCAGTTACATAGTGGTGGACTGGAATTTGATTCTGATAGGGAAGCCACATGCTACTTTACTCAGCAAAATTTACCAAAGGCATGAATTTTTATATTTTGTTTCTATGGGAAAGGGCCAGGAAGACTTTATAAAGACTCCATATCGATCTTTCAGGACCCATCCAGAGGAATAGTCTCTTAGTTATGGTTGGTTCTTAAAAATGGCCAAGCCCCATGGGTTACCTTGGTGGCTCAGTTGGTTAAGTGTCTGCCTTTGGCTCAGGCCATGATCCCAGGGTCCCGGGCTCCTTGCTCAGTGGGGAACCTGTTTCTCCCTCTCCCTCTGCCTGCCGCTCCCCCTGCTTGTGCTCTCTCTCTCTTTCATTCTGTCAGATAAATAAATAAATAAAATCTTTAAAAAAAAATGGCCAAGCCATTTTTGAAAAAACAAAACAAAACAAAACTTTTTTTCAAGTTGAAACCTCTGCTTTTGTCATTACGACTCTGAGAAGGTTATTGGTAGAAGACAAGTTAATATATTTACTTCTGACAATGAAGCCTTTATATCTTCCATTCCATTTTAATCCATTCATTCATTCTTTCTAAAGATCTGAACTGAACGGTTACTAAGTGCCAGGTGTCTGGAAAGGTGCTTCGGAAAGAAGGGAAAAAAAGAAAAAGACAGGGCATGGTCTTTGTCTTCTAGGAGATTTAGCAAAAACCATTCTCCAGCCAACGGCCATCATTGCCTTCAAGCAAGCGGTCAGTGGAAGAAGGAGTCTCCAGTAGATTCTAGGAGACTGTTGGTTGGGCTCAGCCGGGTTTCTCACTGCTTAACATTCTCTTCCTTTCTCAACAAATGTTGGAATGAGGGACCGTCTCAGAACCTGCCTCAACAGCTCCACCCAGACCAAGTTGAGGATTTCCAAGAAAAATAAGACTGTGTTCTGCTTGATGCTCCGTCCATGCCTGCTTTCCACGCATTTACTGTAAGAGTTAGTCCGTGCAGGAAAATATGTAATTAGACCAAATAAGTTCCTTCCATTTTATTTTTTTAAAAGATTTTATTTATTTATTTGAGAGAGCAAGAATGAGAGAGAGAGAGCACATGAGAGGGGGGGAGGGTCAGAGGGAGAAGCAGACTCCCTGCTGAGCAGGGAGCCCGATGTGGGACTCGATCCCGGGACTCCAGGATCATGACCTGAGCCGAAGGCAGTCGCTTAACCAACTGAGCCACCCAGGCGCCCAAGTTCCTTCCATTTTAAATTGAGGTCATTTGGCTAGAGTGGATGGGCAGGTGGGTGGCACTGACACAGTGATCCACTTTCTGGTGGAAAGCATTCCTCAAAGCACAGTAGAGCCACAAGGAACACTGCCTTCAGAGTCAGTGCCCTAGACAATATGAAAAAATAAATCTACTGGGTCACAGGACTATGTCCTGTTAACACAAAATAGCTGCACTCAGTTACAAGAGGAGAGAGTCTTTCATTGCCTTGACCACCTGATGGTTGGTCGAAATATGTTTCATTTACAACTAAAAAAATGCTCTGAGACTCTTAGTTCTGGAGTCTAGAGCAAAATGAGAGGGGAATAGTTTGGGAATATTACATTTGGGAAGGCCAAAACAGTTACCGTCCCCTTAATCACTGGCTTGTTATTCTGCTTTATTCCTCAAGGCTAAATCCGGCCTCCTCCTACAGTGAAATCTGTGTTGGGTTGTAAACAACTGCTGTAATGTGTCCACAAGAGGAAGTGGCAGCCAAAAGGCAGCTGTAAGCCCAGGGCCTAAGAGATACTCTCCCGCTTCAACTTCCCTGATCCCAGCCGACCCCAGGTGCTCCAGGTAGAATACCACTTAACAGGTCAGTCCCTTAAGGAGTGCTTACTTTTAACAAATGACACTAGAAACAGATAGATGAGCTTCCCCAACCTCTTAACCTGTCAGGGCTCCCCCATCCTGTAGGTGTCCTCACCTCTTTCCAATTCATTTCCAATCCCATCCCGGCCTCCCCTTTCTCGGGGTCCTCTCTTTCTCATTGGCTGTCTCCCCTCACTCACCATAGGATAGTTGTAATAATAGCTAGTGCTTGTTGAATATTTGCTAGGAGTGCTGTGACATGTGTTAACTCATTTCATCCTCACATCAACACTATGACCCAGATAACATCATTACCTCCACACCACAGGTGAGAAGACTGAGGAAGAGAGGGTATAAGGATGTTGCCCAAGGCCAGGACAGAGGGGAGATGGCATGTGAACTCAAGTAGGTCGAGCTCTTAACTAGACTCTATACCATTTTTTTTTAAAGATTTTTTTATTTATTTGAGAGAGAGAGAGAGAGAGAGAGAAGGGGGAGGGACAGAGGCAGAGGGGGTGGGAGAGAATCTCAAGCAGCCTCTGTGCCCAGCAAGGAGCATGAGGTGGAGCTGGATCCCACAACCCTGAGATCACGACCTGAGCCAAAATCAAGTCAGACAATTAACTGACGGAGCCACCCAGACCCCCCAGTACTACGTCTCTTTATATAAATATGCTTCACTCTCTCATGTCCACTTTTGACCCTCTTTCCCTTTAGATGCTGCCCTATCTTTGCTTTCTCTGAGAGCCGAGTCTCTTGCAAGTTAGTCTATTCGCATCCTCATTTCCTTACCTCCCAAGTGCCCCTCAACCAGCTCGCTTCACTCCTTTCTGTTCCACTGGAACTGCTCTCACCAAAGGCACCAGTAACTCTGTGGATGCCAAACTCAGCAGGCAATTCTCATGTACATTTTATTTAACCTTGCCCACATGGAAACTCTCCCTTCCCTTGCCTGCTAGGACACCATTTGCTCTTGATATTCTGCTTTCCTCTCTGTTTTCTCCTCCCTGGGCTCTGGCATGGGCGTGTCCTGGACTCCAGGTCTCAAACCCCTTCCAGCCTCACTGTCCCTAAGCTCCCCGGGCTGATCCCTCGCACATGCGCGGTTTCACTGCCGTTGTATCCCGGTGAATTCCACACCTGTGTCTACAGCCAGGACTCGTTATTTTGGATACTAGATTTCAAAATCCTCTTGTCTAATGGACGTTACCTGATGGATGTCCCATAAGCATCTCAATCTTAAAATGTTTAAAACTAAACCCTTCATCACTCTCTTAAAACCCATTTCTTCTCCACGTGCTTTATCTCCTTGAAGGACACCTCTGTTCACCTGGTCATTTAAACTAGCCACTTCCGAGTCATGCTCATTTCTCTCATTCACTCGAACACAAGGGATCTTTATGTCCTACTGATTCTACTTCCTGAAATCTTTTGGATGGGCTTCCTCTTTTCCACTTCCACAGCCTCCTTGTTCCTCATCTGCAGGACCACCCAGCTGACCTCCCGGCTGGCCTCCCTGCTGCAGCCGAGGCGCCCTCTCTCTGCTTCCAGAGTGTGCTGTCTTGAAATCCAGATCTGGTGACGTGTGACAGAGTAGAAGCCCTGACAGCTCCCCGTGGCTACGGGCTGAAGTTTACATTTGCTAGCCGGGTGTTCTCAGTCTTTCCTGCCCTGGATCCTGCCTCGGTCTCCAGCTCGGCCTCTCACCGCTTCCCACCCCCGCACCTCGGAGGCTCTCGCGCACGCGCACGCGTTCCTCTCCTTGCCGGGGACCCACGCCAACTTTCTTCCCACTCAGCACTTGGCCAATTCCATTTCTTTCTCCGGACTCAGCCGACTGTCCGCTCAATGTCCACATACCCGCTTCAGTCTTTCTCCCCATTTACCTGAGCCGCGGCCGTGACATGTGCTACGCTGTGCGAGTTGCTTGCTCCCTCCCTATAACATGAGCTCCTTGAGATCTTTCATCTTTGTATGATTAAGCCTATCACTTTGCTCATATATGGTAGAAACTCAATAAATGTATCAAGGGAATTAATGAAAGTCACCCAAAGGAATATACAGTTAATGGGAGAATTTAATAGAGCACTGAGAAAATATTTTTATCATTAGGGAGTTACACAGCCCCCCTGAAGTCTGTATATCCCTTGGCCTAGGCTTTTTTCCCCTCCACCTCCAAACTAAGCCATTGTTTGAAATCAATATGTGGTCAAGGTGCTCTATCCAACCCACAAAGAGAATCTCAGAAGCATGGGGTTCCTGCAGATATACCTAGAATCACATTCTCAAACACTTGCTCATTGTTGCCCTTGGCTCTTTGAAATACTTTCAGTAATGCTCACAAAAAAGATACCCACATATGCCTCTTAGTAAAAAGATGCAGTGTGTATTCCAAAATCAATGTGCTTTGGGGGTGGGGGGAAGTGTTCAGAATGGTTCAAATACTTTTATGGCTTCAAATTGTTTCCTGTTTTGAAGTTATTAAGGAATTGCAAATAATTGGCAGAACATGGCTGAGGCACTCAGAGATCTGTTTCATTGATATTCATTTGATGTCTTATTATTTTGTCTTTGCTTTCAGACATCAATAGCTAGCTATATAGGAAAAGTCAAATAGAAAATTGGAGCATTCATTATGGCAAGCTCTTCCCCCACCCACTCTACTCCCATAACCTCTCCTTACTACATGTCTATAACAGTTTTAGAGCATGGGCTTTGAAGTCTGGGAAAGTGGGGTATGAGTCCCAACTCTGTCACTTATTAACTGTGTAACCTTGGGAAAGTTCCTTAACCTTCTGAGCCTCTACTTCTTCATCTGTAAAATGGGGAAGAACATGAGTACTGATGAATGGTGTGAGAAATAAATAATACGTAAGAAGGCAGGCAGCACAGTATTTAGAATGTAGTAAGTCACAAGTATATATTAGTTTTAATACTATTATTAAGTAATTCAAATAAATATTTGGGAGGTAGAAGATGAGAACCTGGACTTACTGAATTGCCTTCACACTTTACTTCCTTGGAAATATGTCTCTGTTGCACATGCTTTCAATTAAGGGAACGGTTAGCAATGTGTTAATTCATAGGCAGCTCAAATTTGGGGTGCACAGAAAACAAATATTATTTTGCCATTTTAAAAGAAATTCAGAGAGGCTAAGGGATTGGCCCAAGGGCACAGAGAGGTTAGATATAACATAAGATTTTGGGTGTTCTGTCATTTCCAGTGCTGGGTCCTTCTAGAGTCTGTGGCATTGATCAATCTTAGTGGGTCTCAGAACAGGCAAAAAAAAGCTTTCAGTGAGTCAGGCCTGGAAATGTGGCCTTGGGTGAGTGAACAGGTTGAGTAAATCTTCACCAGGTGACTCTGTTGGTAAGTTAATGGTGTTTCCAAAAAGATTTCAAGAAATGGGAAGGGGGACAATGAGTATGATGGCATGAGGTCCCCAAACCCTTTACTTGGTAAAAGTCATTCACTTGTGTGCTTTTCTTTTTAGGAGTAATTTGCTCTTCTGGATGACTCAATTGACTCAGCAACATTCCTTTCTTGAGGCAATAATTTAAAAAACATGGAAAAACCCTGTACTTCTGCCATGTCATGCAGTATTCCAAGGACTGTTTAATGTCTTTTTGAACCTCATCGTTCTCTAAGTATAGTAAGCCCTGGATAAAGGTTTATTAATTTGGTCTGATTAAATGAAGAAAGTGTTTTGTTCTATTCAACATTACTTAGAGCCTTTTTGCAGTGAAAAGGTTTATGTAATTAAGTAGGTTCATTGTCAGCACACAATGCCTGCATTTATCCAACATTAGAAAGACATCCCGTTGGTTTGTAAATGTGTTTGAGACTCTCTTGGAAGATGGCTCAATGTTTCTCTTCCTTTACTCTCCCATCCTGAATGGCCTGGACTTTGAAAATACAGATGTCAGGCCGGAAGAGTGCCAAAATGGCCCTTAATAACTGTATGCCTTCATGGAGAAAGGGGTGTGGAAATCATGTGTCCAGAGCAGAGATGATGTTTCAGTTAGGGCAGACCACAGGTTTGACAGTCAGATGGAAACATATTTCTTTCTGTGAACCCAGTCTAGCTGATGAGCTACCTGTTTTCATTTTATAGTAGAAACTCAATTAAATCTAGTCTGAGTTTTCTTAGTCTAATCCAGTAATTTCTGATAACCATGATAGTCCATCTTCTGCTATAGACTGAATGTTGGTGTCCCCTTCAAATCCATATGTTAAATCCTAAAGCCTGATGTGATGGTATCAGGAAGTGGGGCTTTGGAAGGTGATTAGGTCATGAGGGTGGAGTCCATATGAGTAAGATTAGTGCCTTTTTAAAAGAGGCCTCAGAAATCTCCTTCACCCCCTCCACCATGTGAGATTACAGGGAAAAGACAGCTGTCTACGAATCAGGATATAAGCCTTCATCAGACATCAAATCTGCCAGTGTCTTGATCTGGGACTTCCCAGCCTCCAGAACTGTAAGAAATGAGTTTTTGTTGTTTGTAAGCCACCCAGGCTATGGTATTTTGTTATAGCAGCCTGATGGGACTAATTCAAGCTCCAAGTTCAGTCTTCATGTCAGGGCTATTCTCCCACCTGAAGGGTTTCCTATACCCTTCCTCCGGTCCTGGTTCTTCCAGTGCCAATGATCCCTGAGATCTGTCCCTTCCACCTCCATGTAGCCCCTGCTTTGGAGTCTCCTGTTGGTCCTCCTGATGCATTCCTCTTTGCCCACCTCTGACTAGTACCCAGGCTTTCCTTTAAGGCATCCCTCATACCACTGGCCACAGAAACATTCAGAACTTTTTCAGGCCCACAGCGGCCCAGAGAAATGGGCTTTCAGTAGATGCACCCTTTTATCCCTGACCCCTTGCTCACATTTGTGAAGTTATTTGCTTTTGAAAGGACAAGTGAAAATAAGGCACAAGGGACTATTTTCTCCTCCAAGATTTCCCAAAGGCTAAGTATAGGGTTTCATACACCTGCTTAACATACCCCTACCTCAATTAATCCTAACTGGTTTTCAAAGTGTGATGCTGGGGGTAGGGTGGGGTCCTTTATCTTTTTCTTTCTTTTTAAAAAAAATTAATTCCAGTATAATTGATGTACAGTGTTATATTAGTTTCTGGTGTACAACATAGTGATTGAACACTTCCATACATCACCTCATGCTCATCATGACAAGTGCCCTCCTTCATCCCGATCACCTATTTCACCCATCCCTGACTGATCTCCCCTTTGGTAACTCTCAGTTCTCTACATTTAAGAGTCTCTTTCTTGGCTTGTGTCTTTCTTGCTCTATCTTTATTTTGCCCCCCCGCCTTGCTCGTTTGTTTCTTAAATTCCACGTATTAGTGAAATCATATGGTATTTGTTTCTTATTTTGCTTAGCATAATACTCTCTAGCTCCATCCATGTCATGGCAAATGGCTGAATAATACTCTATGGTATGTGTGTATATATGTACCACATCTTTATCCATTCATCTATCAATGGACACTTGGACTGCTTCCATAATTTGGCTATTGTATGTAATGCTGCAATAAACATAGGGGTGCATGTGTCCCTTTGAATTAGTGTTTTTGCATTTTTTTAAAAAGATTTATTAATTTGAGAGAGAGAGAGAGAGAGAGAGAGTGGGGGGAGGGGCAATGGCAGAGGGAGAGAGAGAATCTCAAGCAGGCTCTGTGCAGAGCATGGAGCCCAATGCAGGGCTTGATCTCATGACCCCAAGATCATGACCTGAGCTGAAACCAAGAGTGGGATGCTCAACCACCCAGGTGCCCCGTGTTTTTGTATTTTTTGGGCAGTCCCCTATTTTCATTAGAACACTTAGAGGCTATTGCCTTTCACTAACAGTTCAGAAGCAATTGTTATAAAACCACAGCGTGAATCAAGACAGCTGCATCCAAAGTAAGCCCGTACTTCAAGGACAATAAACTGGCAGCATTTGTTACCAATGATAAAATCCAAGCTTTCAAGCCCCAGATCCATCACTTTTTAGCAAATTATTTAACTCTCTAACATCTTACCTGAAAAGTCAGGATGGGGATAGTACTTACCCCATAGGGTGGATACAAGCATTAAATAAGATAACATTATTTATATAGTGTCTAGTGTGTGTTAAGTGTTCAATGAATGTTGGCTTCTAATACAGCTACCTCAAGTTAAAACAGTTTTGTTTTTCATTTTTTATTTAACCACATATGTGCATCAACGTCATGAAGAATGTTTAATCTGGGCCCCACGTAATATTCCCTAAAGATTAAATTAATTCATAGTTCTTTGATAACAGGGCAACAGTGAAATGACATCAGGGCTATAGTGAAATAGTGGAAGGCATTAAAATATTGAGTTTTAGGGGCACCTGGGTGGCTCAGTCATTTAAGTGTCTGCCTTGGCCTCAGGTCATGATCCCAGGGTACTGGGATCGAGCCCCGCATCAGGATCCTTGCTCATCGGGGAGCCTGCTTCTCCTGCTCCCTCTGCCTGCCGCTCCCCCTGCTTGTGCTCTCTCTTTCTCTCTCAAATAAATAAATAAATAAATAAATAAAATCTTTAAAAAAATATTGAGCTTTAAGCAAAAATTCTCATTTCTACAGTTTTCCCTAAGGAAATAAATAGGACCAGTTTGCACTGGGTTAAAAATACACAGAATAACACAAAATATTGTAAAAGTGCTTCCCAAAGCTTACTACTTGAAAGCAGTTTATCAGTACTAATGCTAAGGTACACAAAGCCATCTGTGTCCCTGACATCCTGAAAGTTATATTCACAGAATGATGTCTTGACCATAATGCCATTAGCATGACACCTCATCTGTAAAGTCAGATGATTTTCCAAATTGAAGCACTTCTACCAAAGCTTTGGATAGGAATTAATGGGAATTCAGGTTATGTCACACTTTGGGCACAGGCAGGCTATGAAAAGCACAGAATGGAAAAAGAAGCCAAAATAGATTGGATAATAGCAAGATAACGATCAAGAGATTGGAAAAAAAAAAGAGAGAAAGGAAAGAAATGTACCAGAAAAGGTTGTGAAAACTGTAGGAGCCTGTTAGTGGGACATAATGAGGCTCTCTAAAGGACATTTTTACACTATCCAAATACTTTTCCATTTTCAGCCATGACTGAGCCCCGGTCTTGTACATCAGTACAGTTCTTATGTCTTGTGGGTGAACTACCGAAGTCCAGAGAACCTTTCCCAATCCTTTTGATCACTGGCCTGATCCTGTGAGATCCCTTATCTGTCCTGTGGAAAGTATTTCTCTAGAAATAGTGACTGAACTGCCTTCTTCATGAACAAAGAGGTAACATTCACACCACATTCAAAGGGCTAACTAGATCGACCCTTGCCGCTTTTCCTTTCGGATCAGATAGTACACTTTCCCCAAACATGTCTTCCACTCAGACGGTGGTCAGTGCTATTAACTGCGACTTCAAACTATTTTGCAAATGAGCAAGAAATTGCCCTGGCTTTGGGGAGTGGGGTAAGCTGGTGTTGCTGTTCTTGGGGAGAGGGGAGCAGCTACAATGGAGTTAGGAGCATCTGATTAGGCTCATAATTAACCTGAACTGTCCTGCGGGGAACAGCTACAGGCAGCAGCAACATGCCTGTCAGTTCCAGCCCAAGAATTCCAACTGCTATTTTGGTTGTTATGGAAACTGACCACACTGCCTCCTAAAGAATTCATCATCCCAACCAATACTTGTTTTTCTAAGTCATTATGGGGTATCTAAATGAGTGATGCAGACACAAACAATGGAGGAGCACACACGAAGAAGCCTGGCCATTAGAGAAGACGTCACAGGGAGCTAGAACTTAAACCTGACCTTGGTGCATCATTAGCTGGGGGAGAAGACATTTCAAGTGATAGGACTGGCAGAAGTGAGGGAAGTTGAAGAGATAATGATAACGCAGGTGGGGTTGGAAACAGAGACTCACGGGGGGGTTGGAGTGGGAAATGAGAAGGCATGTGGAGGCCAGCGGGGAGAATGCTTTGAAGGACAGTCTAAGGATTTTGCACCTTTCTGCGGACAAAAGGGAACGAGGATACTTTAAAGCAGGGGGACGGTGCTTTAGGAATACTGATTTTTATTTTCAGGCTAACAGCGAGGATGGCAACCTAGTTTCTGGCTAATGCCACAATCCCACGTGTCTTGGTAGATGTCAAGACAATAATTTGAAAAGTTAAAAGTTCAACTATCTTCTCATATAGGCAACACCACACTTGTTTCACTGAAATCGATGGATTCTTGTTGATTAGGGCTCATCAAAACTGCCATGGGTGTGTCCATGACATCCTGAGTATTTTTACGAGCTTCGAACTGACCTGCAATAATACAGCTCCAAAATACCACTCCACCATCTGTCAAGGAAGTATTTACAACTAAGGCGTTAATTTTCAAGCAGAGTCCAGTAAATACCCTAGAAGAAGAACAATCATTTTTCCTCATATCACAGTGGTTTTGTACCTTCTACTGCCCAAACAGTAGGCGGAAATCTTTACTTGAATAGTAACTGGCCAATAAATTAAAATACAGGAGAGTTTGGTTAATATAAGAAAAACCTGTATTCAGAGCAACAGTTCTTGGAATGTAGTCTGTGGACCCTTGGGGGTCTCAAGCTTTGTCTGATGCCAAAGATTTTATATTGTGCTATTTGACTTTGTGAAGGGCCCAGGTCTTGGTAACAGGTGAGCCAAGATCTTTAGTCATACGTAGACAGATAGAAGTGATACTTGAAAATACATTTCAAAATTTAATAGTGAGTGTTAAACCGGGTAAACCTGAAATAAAATTATTGCTAGAGAAAATAATAACCACAAAACATGCTGTAGTATTTTTAGAAGCTTTTTTTTTTGGACCACATTATTAAAAACACAGATTTCCATGTGATAATGAAGGCTCATTCTTTGTTTACTGAACATCAGGTTTAAAGAGCCTCTCCTTTTCCCAATTTGGCCCCTAAGATAAGAGCTGAACAGAACGTATAATTCATTGTGTATGGCCTTGATGCCGAGAAGAGTGATTAAAGTATATGTGGAAAGGGGAATTTTCTTTACTATTTCGATGATGAGTTTCTCTTCAGTTAAGGAGTAGACATAATGTACTTTTACTTTCTGAAAAGAATGTAAAAAGTGTGGCAAGAGTTCATCCAGTTCCCATGGCTCAGGTCAATGAGAGGCAAGCAGGTCAGAGACAGAACTCAGGTTGGGCTCCAGAATTCTCACGACTCAAAACAGGCTGTTTTCTTTGGCTGGAATTCTTCCTCCTCTCACCTGTTAATCCTCCCAGTTGCTCCACCTCCTCCTTTAGTTCCCTGCCTAAACGTCACCTCTGTTGAGAACCCCTTGCCTGATCACTCCGATCACCCACGTCTACCCCAGACACTCAACCCAGGTTGTTTTGTTTCAGCTCTTTGTTTCCTTCCTAAGTGTGTGATAGTAATTCGATGAGTTCTTCTTTCCATCTAGGACGGAAGCTCGTGATCCCTGCTCACTGCCCACATGGGTCCAATACTCAGTAAGTATTGGGTGGATGACTGAATGTGGGAGACAGCCCAGGGACACAACCCACACAACTGAGTGGTGCAGTAGGGAGAGGCCTGGGATGGGGAGCTGCAGCCCTGGTCTCCCCTCTGCCACCAGTTGGTTGAAGGACCTTGATCAAACCTCTTAAATTCTCTGGCACTCAGTTTCCTCATCTGACAAGGAGGGAGATTTAGTGAGAGATTTCCAAAGCAACATCCTGACTTACGGTGCAAGATTCTAAGTTTATTCAATTATATTTCTTGGGTGCTGATAACCATTCTTTTTCCCACTCATTGAGGAGGTGTGGACCTTTTCATTATTTCTGAATATGAATAGACATTTTTTTTAAAAAAATGGAAAGGTAGGTGTATTAACTTTTCTACAGACTTGAATCATTTGGGGGAAAAGTACCAAGTTTGGGAGGTGCTCTGACAACATTTTGTGCTTTTCTGCGCAATTATAACTGCTGCTCAAATAGCCCCATTGATTTCCATGGGGGAAAACATGACATCTGGCTCTCACATTCGTTAGCTATGTGACCTTGGACCAGTTCCTTTACCTTCCTGAGCCTCAGTTTCCTTATCTGTGTAATAGATATGTCATAAAGATAGACCACCAACCTACAAGACTGTGGAAGGATTAAATGAGATGACCTGGAACACAGTAGGTGCTTAGAAAATGCTGGTGAACCCCAAGTGAATTTTATCCCACACTTAATTTACCAGCGACTTTCATAGTATGGGGCATAAAATAAGTGAAATAGTTTTTACCATTAGCTAAAAGGAATGCAGGGTATGGTTATGGAAGTATATTGGAATATGTGGTTGCTGATATATTTAGCAGTGAGGTTTAGGGAGCAGTGGCTCATTGTTCAAACAGAAACTGTGTGTGTTAGATTTTGATGTATGACATCTTCATACCCATGGGATTATAATGTATTTTATTACCGTAGAGCTAAACTCAGAAGTCTGACATTCCTTAGAGTCCTACTTTGTCTATGCTGTAAAGATACAAAGCCAAAAACAATATGAAACTGCATTAACAAAAGCAACAATCCAGAAGCCTCGGGGGTATTATCCTAACCAAAAAAGGGGCAAGACTTCAAAGCAGAGTGAGAAATGAACAGTCTTTTTTCTCTACCAAGTTGTTTATTATTAACAGTTGCATTAGAAAACTTGAGGGCGGTTACTCACCAATCATGAAAATAATTTTACGCTTTCTCAAATCTTCCATGAAACCTTTAAAGTAAGAATAATTTAAGTTACTGGCAAGAAAAACTGTTTTGAAACCCTGGTATTACTCATGCTGTGTAAAAACCAAAATCTTGTAGTTTTATTTGGTAAGAAGCCCAAGCTAAGTAAATGTGTTAATAGGTCATAATAGGCACTGATGACCATATCAGCCTTATTACCAGACCCAGGTAACCTATTTCATTTTAACACAAACTATCAATTTTATGTGGCAAAACTGATAAGCCATTAAATAGCATGAATTACAAAGAAAGATTATTTTTAAAATTATTTAAAAATGTTTCTAAGTATCTCAGTTTTGTGTTATTTTACATTTTTTCCTTAACATTTGTTGATCTCTTTTAATAAAGAGGAGTTAAAGCACAAATAGGGACTCTGGAAGACAATATTTTAAATACAGTTCCTATTTATAGAAAATAATACTATTTTCCATTTAAGGTAGTGAAATAAATGTATTTAAAGAATAAGTGAGCCAACTTAGAGGAAAATATTAAGTAAATAATATCTAGTATAGGTCATATACGTATAGAGATGAAGCAAAAATCACAAAGATGGTGAGAGTAAGGACTGAATTTTGGGAACCACTACTTTATATATTTATTTTTTCTTTCTTTTTTTATATATTTATTTTTTCAACTTTTTATTTAAATTCCAGTTAGATAACATACAGTGTAATATTAGTTTTGGGTGTAGAAATTAGTGATTCATCACTTTCATACAACACCCAGTGCTCATTACAACAAGTGCACTCCTTAATCCCCATCACCCACTTCACCCATCCGCCACCCACCTCCCCTCCAGTATCAATCAGTTTGGTTCTCTATAGTTAAGAGTCTATTTCTTGGTTTGCCTCTCATTTTTATCCCCCTTACGTTTGTTTTGTTTTCTAAATTCCACATATGAGTGAAATAATATTTCACTTAGCATTATACTCTCTAGCTCCATCCATGTCATTGCAAATGGCAAGATTTCATTCTTTTTTATGGCTGAGTAATATTCCATTATATCTATCTATCTATCTATCTATCTATCTATCACCTATCTATTATCTATCTATCTATCTATCTATCTATCTATCTTCTCTATTCATTCATCAGTTGCTGGACATTTGGATTCTTTCCATAATTTGGCTATTGCTGATAATGCTGCTATAAACATCAGGGTGCATGTACCCCTTTGAATATGTATTTTTGTATCCTTTGGGTAAATACCTAGCAGTGCAATTGCTGGATCATAGGGTATAGCTCTATTTTTCACTTTTTGAGGAACCTCCATACTGTTCCAGAGTGGCTGCTCCATTTTGCATTCCCAGCAACAGTTGTAATAGGGGGACTACTACTTCAAAGCAGAGAATTGATTAGAAATTTTTGGCAAAGTGCAAAACCCTCCAGAGTTTGTGGAGCCCTAAAAGATTTCCAATTGTCATGTAGTGTAGTAGGTGGCCATGAAGGATGGGTAGACAATAGCTATACTTTTTCTCCTGTCCTCAACTGACTAGACTTAGGCTAATGACTTCCTCTCCTCGTACTTTGGTTTCTCCATCTGTAAAGTAAAGGTGTTGTAAGTAAAGTAGTGATCTTTAATGTCTCTCTCAGTTCAAATACCTATGATTCTGTGGTTCCTATAAATGAATGGACCACAGGAGGAAACGGTCCCACTTGTCTCTTGGCTAAAATTATGATGCAATTTTTTTTTTAATTTATTTATTTGAGAGACAGAGAATGAGAGATAGAGAGCATGAGAGGGAAGAGGTTCAGGGGAAGAAGCAGACTCCCTGCTGAGCAGGGAGCCCAATGCGGGACTCGATCCCGGGACTCCAGGATCGTGACCTGAGCCGAAGGCAGTCGCTTAACCAACTGAGCCACCCAGGCGCCCTAAAATTATGATGCAATTATTGTTGCATGTTTAAGATATCTTTTTTTTTAGAGAAGGGGAGGGGCAGAGGGAGAGAGAGAATCTTTTTTTTTTAAGATTTTATTTATTTGAGAGAGAGAATGAGATAGAGAGAGCATGAGAGGGGGGAGGGTCAGAGGGAGAAGCAGACTCCCTGCTGAGCAGCGAGCCTGATGCGGGACTCGATCCCGGGACTCCAGGATCATGACCTGAGCCAAAGGCAGTCGCCCAACAAAGTGAGCCACCCAGGCGCCCGAGAGAGAGAATCTTAAGCAGGCTCCACCCCCATTGCAGAGCCCAACACCGGGCTCCATCTCACGACCCTGAACTGAGATCATGACCTGGGCCAAATCAAGAGTCGACATTTAACTGACTGAGTCACCCAGGAGCCCCGCATGTTTAAGATATCTAAAGTAAACCAAAATTCTAGGAGACCTTGGGTAAGAGTGAGGTTACTTGAAGAGATGACCACAGACCCAAACTTGAATTGGGAATGGCTTTTTGAAAGAGCCAGTGGTTACCATTTGAGCCTGGAAGCAGGGGATCCTCAAACTAAAAAAAAAAAAAAAAAAAATGTTTAGAGTGAGGGCCTCAGAGGACAGAAGAAACAGCTGTCTACCCAAGAATGTTTCAGAGAAGAGCAGAAACAAAAACTCCCCCTGGCTTTAAAGCCATGGGGCTTTCATTATGGAAAATGGGCTGCCTACTCAGCTGTCCCAGGACAGGGTCACAGAGTTTAGGGGCAGACCAACAGCACAGAAGAAGGAGGTTAGTTCAGGATGCTCTGAAGTTCATAGTGGGAATCTGCACAAGCCACTAAGGGAGGTACAGCTCCAACGGAGAGGCCATCCTGAACAATTGATGGTGAAAACCTGAAGAAGCGGCTCTAGGAGGCTCAGAAGATGTCACCATGTTAGGTCAATCCTGGGACTGGCTCCTGTCTGAGCAGCTTAGTTTAATACCTGCAGGGGTGGTGGTGGGGGCAGCAGGCTGATTCCACAAAGAACTTCAGAAGAGTTTCTTGGATGTGCTTAGGTAAAGGCCAGGCAAAGATTCTAAACCAGTGAGGTGGGTGGGCATAGAGTGTTGTGAACTATGGCTAACAAGCGCTAACATCTACAGTCAAATTTTTAGAGCACCATGCTGGACAAACAAAATAGATCTGAGACTAAATGCTTCCCTCAGCTGGACATATGTGACTGCAGATGGAGTAACTGAAGATAATTTTGAAGACTTTATAATTCTTGTTAACCCCTATGCTAAGGGAGGTGCTTTTCAAACTACAATATACGCTGAACAGACAGTAATACATTAGGATGTAGGATATCGTGATTTTTCGCTTCATGGAAAATATGCATGAAGTTTTAAAGTAAAGATTCTGAAGTTCAAAGGTATTTGGTGCTTTTGTTGGAACCCCGGGCCCCTGAGCTGTGCATTTCAGACCCTGGGCTGTAGAAGTTCCTGGAGCAGCCTCTCAGTGGGGAGACCCAGGAGGGAGGGGCATGCCTGGGTGGAGCCAGCCCTGAGTTCTCCGTCTAGGTGGAGCTCTGGACTCTTCTGGCTCTGGAAGCAGCTGCTTTTGCTCATCCTATGGGTGTGAGTTGACTAAAATGACAGAGGGAATGTGATTACCCGGAGAGAGAGTACAAGGTTTTTATTTCCCATCTTGGTGACAAACTGCAGTCTTTACACTTAAAATGAACTGATAGGACTCTGACTTCCATTTCACATTTTATGTAGATGGTAAGTACTTCTGAAAGCTAGATTGCTCCTCTGACAGTTATCAAACTTGCTTTTCAGTAGAATTGGGATGCTTCATTTATATACACAATGCCACCTTTTTGCTGGAATTCACTATTAGCTGAGGGAAAGACCCAATTCCAGAGAGAGAATGGCACAAGAAGAATTGGGTTGGGAACAAGAGGGGAAGGGGACAGGGAAGCTAAAATCAGAGGAAAGATTTGAATTTGGGGTTTTTGGAAACATTTGGTTTTCAGACTGAGGGATGAAAGTTTTTTATTCTTTCTAATCAAAGAGATGCTGCAGTATCTTTACAGAACAGCCTACAGTGACTGGAAAAATCCTATGTTATCTGGAGCTTTCTATTAAAGGCACATACATTGGTGCTTTTAACTCATGGACCAGATGGTCATCTCATGTTCTCTAGACTTCCAGCTTCCTTTTTTGAAGCTGAGCAACGATTTAAAAAAAAAAAAATCCCATATGGTTAACGTACAGGGTTATATTAGTTTCAGGTGTACAATATAGTGATTCAGCAATTCTATATGAAGCAGAGCAACTTTTAATTTATTTGCAATCTAAGAAAGTGTCTGTGGTTATTATTAGGTATAGTTGTACCTATGATGAAACATTTATACGGTGTAGTCATCACAAGTTAATGTTATAGAGTTTGTAATGACATGAGAATATTCTTATATTATGATATACACAAAAATAACATTTGTATATACACATGTATTCTCCACTATGTAAAAACAGGTATATAGCAAACACACTGGAATAAAATATACTAGAATGTTAACCATGATTATTTAGAGGTCATAAGATTTTAGATAGCTCTTATTTTCTACCTTAAAAAGATTTCCACAATGAATGCATGTAATCTTACAACCAGGAAAAAGGGAAACTTTATTAAACAATCAATCAATCCCTATCCAGTTGAGACTAGGTTGATTATTTGCACTTGGCTCATGTGTATGTGCCTTTCCTCATGAATCACCATGATGTCATTTGGTAACTGAGATTTTCACATACTGCTATAGCCATTATCATCAAATGGCACTTTATCTACCACCTCATGCTCATGGATCAGTGTAGAATTAGAGCTGGGGTTATCTGGAAAGCCAGCTCACTTACTTGTATGTGCTCACAGTCAATACAAACATATTTTCATGAACCATAATCACAGCAACATTTATTACCGAGTGGAAATGTTAGAAGGTACTTTACCTAGGGCAATCAGGAACCTTACCTCTTTTGGACAATCTCAAATTCATAGTTTTATCTACTTTCAGTTCCATTTGTAGCTAGTTAACACTGGATTTTTTAGTTGTTGCAAGACTTTTGACATGACAACAGTTATAAAGCAGGATAATTTGGGTGTTTCTTAGGTTGCATCCCAACAGCACACTGCAGATTAGTAACTACTATGCAGGAAAAAGACTTCTGAATTCCAACAAATCTGAAGAATGTTAAATTAAAGTTAGCCAGCTGTCTTTATTGCAAGACTTGTGGGAGTCTTGCTATGCTGTTACGTGTACCTCTTCCAAAGGGGATTGAGTGTTCAGTGTTTCCCAGACATATTTTTCCCAGAACATTCTGTTTTCACTGAGCATGTCGAGGGTCATGTTCTCTGGGTAGTCAGGAAATGCTTCTCTAAGTAAGGTGTCCCTTTGGTTCTTTGCATGGACCAAGAGGGGAAAGATCCCAAGAGTTCCAATCTGAATCGTGGAGCCTGGCTAAGGGAAAAGTATATGCTGTTTGTAGTTTATTGTCTCTCAGTTGGTGTTTAATAAAGAAGACATGCTCAAAGCTACTAAAACACAACTTTGGTCTGATCAGTAAAGGAAACTCACCTCCCATGGTGTCCTCTCCAAATACATTTAACTGGTCATCACCCTGTACATAAAAAAAAAAAATCAAAATATTAGATGACAGTACCAACAGGTATTGTGCTAAATTTCTTGCCAACATGCATTAACATACCTAACCTTCCAAACAACTCTATGAAGGAGGCACTATTACTATCTGCCTTTTATAGAGGAAGAAACTGAGAGTTTGAGAAGTTGCCCATGATCATGTAGCAGTGAGGGACATAGCCCAGATTGAAACCTGAGTTCATGCTGTTCTTGTTGTACCGCTCTGTACAGTATTGCACCTCATTTTCCTGGTTCATGATCGATCTATCCGTGATCAGAAAAGCTGATTTGAAGAAAACAACACTCTTCAGTACCCAAAGCTCACTGATGGGTGTAGTCATGGTGGTTTAACAATCAACTCTGTGGTTTAACACTGGACGTGGCACACTTTCTGTAGAGCGCCAGATAGGAAGTATTTTCAGCATTGTGAGTCATACGGTTAGCCACTGGCCAATCCCTGAAAACTAAAGCATGAAATAAGGGAAATTGGAAGGACCAGCTTTGATTGATGCCCGCTTTTAAATTTATTTTATTTTATTTTTTAATCAAGCAGCGGCTGCATTTTCCTTACAGAAGAACCAGTGGTAGTTGGGGGAAAAAATGTAGGATGAAAATTTATAAAAAGACATTAATAAGAATTCTAATTTCTACTTATGTCTGCATCCATCCCATTTTCCCACTCCCTCATTCCATATAGGTAACCACTCATAGAAGTTTTTTATTTGCATCTTTTTCCAGATACATAAAAAACAACTTCCAGATACCTAAGGATACATTTGAATATAAATATATAATCTTGTTACCTCCATTTTGAATACAGAAAGGAACGCACTTATATTACACATGCATATATGTTTGTAATATACATACTGATCTAGAATGATATTGTTCTTCCCCTTGCTTTTTCACTTATCGATGTACCTGGGAAAACTTTCCATGTCCATCCAGAATGTTCTTGGTTTTACAGTATTCTATTGTATGGAAGCTACCACAGTTGTTCTTTTTAACTAGTCCTTTATTTTATTATTTTATATTTTAAAAAATTTTATTTATTTATTTGACAGAGAGAGACACAACAAGAGAGGGAACACAAGCAGGGGGGGTGGGAGAGGGAGAAGCAGGCTTCCCGCGGAGCAGGGAGCCCAATGCAGGGCTCGATTCCAGGACCCTGGGGCCATGACCTGAGCCAAAGGCAGACGCCTAAGGACTGAACAACCCAGGTGCCCCGAACTAGTCCTTTATTGATGGACCACTGAGTTGTTTCTGATCTTGGATTATTTTGGAAAAAGTAGCACAGCGAATAAGCTCATGTAAAGGTCATTTCATACACATGTGCCCGCAGGATAAATTCACAGAGAAGGGGCTGTGTGGTCAAAGAGTAAATGTATTTAGAACTGATAGATTTTGCCCAACTGCTCTTCATAGAGGTGGTGCCATTTTGCGGGGACAGCTTGTGGCTCACGCTTCACTCCAGCCTCTTGCTTCTAATTTGCTTTGATGTAGGAGTCAGTTAAATGAGGTTGCCTGGTTGCATTAATGCTCCCTTGAGGTTAACTGCTCTGAGAGTACTTGTTTGAAAACAGAGCCTTGCCATCCCTTTTTAGAACCTATGCCTTCAGGGCAACTTTACTGCTTGTCTTCTTAGATTTGCCTGTGTATCCAGAGCTATTCCAGGTGAGAGAAGAGTTTTTAATGGAGTGGTCATTCAGGAACACATTTACATTAATTAACTTCCTTCCATGAATAGGAAAAATGTCAATTATTCCTCAGTGAGGCTACCCCTACTTCTGTTGTTGAAATAATTGCATTTCGGAGCTGGGAATTATAGAGATCATCTAATCCAACCCTGCCACCCCCTCTCCCTTTTTACAGATGAGGAAATTGATGGTTACAGAGGTCATTTGAGGGGCCCATGGCCATAGCATTATGTCTTTAGTGAAGTCAGGGTTAGGATGAGAACCACATCTCCTACCACATAGCATGGCTCCTAGAGATTTAGTCCCATCAGCTTAACTACCACCACGAATCTGTTAGTGTCCTGCTACTACCTGGCTGGTGCACCCATCCCTCAGCTGTTGCTAAGGGCTGAGAGAAGTCTGGCCCCACTCTCAACCTGGGATGACTCTGGTGTAAGTTTCCCTTGAGATCAAGCTGAAGCTAATATCCAGCCGGGATCCCATCCTTCCTTAGCTCCTACCCCTGCCCTATCCTGCATCTCTCTCCCTCTCCTAAGAGCCCTGCCTAATAACTTACTTTTAAAGAATCCTCATTTCAGGTTTTGCTTCTAGGGAAACCCACCTGAGACAGAAACCTGTTCGAAGCAGTTATATGTTTGCCTAAGATGCATCTACATAGAAAGCGGCTCAGTAGCCTCTGCTGGAAAAGAATTGTTCGATCAGACTCTGCTTATTGCTTGTCAAACAGCTGTCGAACATATCCAGGTAGTGTTAGGGAGTCCTCTCCCTTGATTTTTAATATTATTGTTGAAGTATCAGACTTACACCCCTCTTACAGGTTAAACTGATTTAGATCTTTCTTCTGCCTGGCTGTCAGGCTTTAGGAGACTGATCAAGGTTCATGTGAATTCATAAAACAATGCACCATGTTATAAAGGGGCCTGTCTCACCTCTACTTGGATTCTTGAGTCTGACTTGTTTTTATCCATTGCTCTTATTCATAGCCTTCTAGTCTGTTTGCCCAAATGCTTCAAATGAGCCCCAGCTTGATTTCCATGAAAACATTGATAGTGAACAGGTTTTTGGAGCAGAGTGGAGCCGGGAATGGGGCGCACTGCATTCACTGACATGAAGGCCCAGGTAAATGGGATGTTGGATGGGAGGGTGTTATTTTCCAGTGATGCTCAATAAACCTCATGATTCCTATGTGAATCTTTTGTAAACACACTTAATCTGGCATCTTAAACATGCACACGCACGGGCACACACAACAACAACAACAACTAATGGAAGGCCAACTCTTCTGGTTCTGTTTTGGCGAAAAAATTGCCATACAGAGCCTGGAGGCCCTAAGTCTCCTCTCTTTCTTTTCAAATGTGAGGTGTGTTCTGCATGAAAGGCATTCATTCAGAACATCAGTTCTGTAAGAAGCAAAATGCCTCTGTAAGCCTATTTAAGAAATACCTGCTAAGGTGTTTCTATGCAGGTACACTGGGGCTGCCTCTTCAGTGAGGCCGCCCTCGAGAAAGCGCAGCCCGTGAACTCCCGAGCTCCCCCCTAAGTGTCCGTGGGTGCTTCCTTGTGTTACATACAGCCTTTCGCTGTGTTGTCCTCCATGTAGTCAGCTTTCTGTCACCTGTAAGTCTGAATTGTGCGGTTGGGCTTTGTGGGTACAAGGAGACAGAGGTGACTCTAAGTTTTGGGGGCATAACGTGGAATACCAAATCGGAACAAACCAACAGAAATAGTACTAATATTGGCCCAGATTTTATGTAAGCGTCAATTATGACTCACATATATGGAGCCAAGACACAGCCTTGCAATGAGGTGATTAATGCTGGGGAAGATAGGAAAAGCTGCAGCCAAACCACTAACACACAAAACCAAGTTCAGGGAACCACATCTTCTTGGCCTGTATTTATGAGAGTATGTTGGTAACTGAGGAGGAGAAATCAAGAATCCTGTTGAAGTGACATGGCTAGAACCTCAAGACGGGATTTGTGGTTTTATGGGAAACTGGGTTTGGACTATGGATTTGTTGTGGTCTAGATCTCTCATCCTCCAGTCAAGCCAGAGCCATAAGGAGAGCAAAAGCAACTGGCTTTCAACTTTGTTTCCCTATGAGGATGTGCAGGCAAGGAACTGCCTTTGCAAGGCTAGATTCTGGTATAATTGGTAGGAAGGGCAGCTGGCTGGGGTGTGTATACGTTTTCCTTTAGGGTCAGAGCTCCTATCATCACCACCTTGTGATATGGATGTCTGTCACTCCCAATTCCTTGAATTATTGAAATGGGCGGGAGATCAAAATAGAGCAACATCGCCTCCCAGGTGGGTTCACAAATCCTAAGAAAGGACACCCTGCAGCCTGTTCTGACCGCAGCACAATGTGTGCTCCTGGTTGCAGGACCAGTTCTGTGTGGCATTGTCACAAGCAGATCAGGTCATAATGCCAAGTGCCTTCCAGCTCTGGAAGCGTTTCTGCGGATAGAATCTCACTGGACCCTCGCTGCGACCCTGTGCGTGAGGAATGACGTAACTGGAGTTCTGTGTGCCACTGGATGGGGTGTGCCTGGGCCTCCGCTGCTGCCCTCAGGGCCCTGATACCAACCTGTGTTTCCTTCTTAGTATCCTCTCACTGGTCTCGGAGGTGAGGTCATGTCATCAGATATTCCTACCACCCCTCCTTAGGTAGATAGTGTTGATGGGGGGTGGGGGGCGCCTGGGTGGCTCAGTCAGTTATGCATCTGACTTCAGCTTGGGTCATGGTCTTCGGGTCCTGGGATGGAGCCCTGCGTTGGGATCCCTGCTCAGCGGGGAGTCTGCTTTTCTCTCTACCCCCACCCCCATTCATGCACGGGAGCTCTCTCTCTCTCTCTCTCAAATAAATAAATAAATTCTTAAAAAAAAATCCTTTTGGGGACCACGAAATGAAAGCTCCCCTGGGAAGGAGGGAGAAGTACTAGGTCATTTTGGGGGTGTCCTCCTAGTTCTTGTTTGCATTCAACAGCGTGTGTGTGTGTTTCATGGTGTAAAAATGTATAGAGCTTCAAATGGGATTATGAGAAAGAGGCTTTATTTAACAACAGAATGTCACAGCTAAGATGAATTTCTTGCCCTAAAATTCACAAATGCTGCAAAGAAAAGACTTTCTTTTTTTAAAGATTTTATTTATTTATTTGACAGAGAGAGAGAGACACAGTGAGAGAGGGAACACAAGCAGGGGGAGTGGGAGAGGGAGAAGCAGGCTTCCCGCTGAGCAGGGAGCCCGATGCGGGGCTCGATCCCAGGACCCTGGGATCATGACCTGAGCCGAAGGCAGGTGCCCAACGACTGAGCCACCCAGGCGCCCCAAAAGACTATTTTCTTTCTCTGACACTGAGCACAGATACTAACGTCAAGTTTCAACAAAATGGAGTTCAAAGGTTCTCTAGTTTCTGAAACTAGAGGTTCTCTAGTTTCTGAAAAGAATGTGAGGAGCAGTCTTTTCTAAATTTTTCTTACCTCAACTAGTACTAAGCAGATGACCCAAATTCTGGAAGAATCGTGGACCATGAAATGCTAGCATATGAGGACTTTCCTCATATGCTAGGTTTCTTTTTAAACTGCTCTAACGCCTCCATCACTGGTTCTAAGAAGCAACAGCAGGAAGGTGGGGATGGGCTTGAGGCACAAAATGTTCTGCAGTTCTCAGAAGGGGTCCTCTTCATTGAGAAACACAATCTTAACAGGAAGAAATAATCATTCAAAAAGGAACAACCCAAACAATACCAGGCTATTTCCCCATCTTGTAACCTGAAAATGAAAATTTTGGAATCTTTCTTGTTAAAAACCAAAAACAGGGGCACCTGGGTGGCTCAGTCGTTAAGCGTCTGCCTTCAGCTCAGGCCATGATCCCAGAGTCCTGGGATCGAGCCCCGCATCGGGCTCCCTGCTCTGCAGGAAGCCTGCTTCTCCCTCTCCCACTCCCCCTGCTTGTGTTCCCTCTCTCGCTGTGTCTCTCTCTGTCAAATAAATAAATAAATCTTTAAAACAAACAAACAAAAAAACACAAAAAAACAAAAACAGTGAACACCTCGTGTGAATGATTTTAAAAAGTTATTGGACTTGCTACTTGCTAGTATTTAGAGTGTTTTTAATGTGCATGATCTCATCTGATCCTCGGAAAAACACTAGGAGGTGGGCAAGTTTGATATTTCCCATTGTTCCGATGAGGAAATTGAGGCTCAGCAAGCTTCTGTGACTGTGAAGGATGCTCCAGCGACCGGGGTTTCCTGGTTCCCAAGCTTGTGTTCTGATGTGTCTCCTGCTGCCTGGATGGACGGCCGTGACCCATCCGCGTACTGAGCGCAGGAGCACAGAGTCTAATGAGGGGCTACACGACACGATGCGCGGGTGTAGTGAATGCTCCTGGTGTCACATGAGTAGGAAGGACGAGGGATTCATTTGCGAATAGAGAAACTGAAGCTGGGTTGTGCTTACCAAGGGATTTGAAAGTGAAATTGTCTGGGTTAGCCTGGTGATGGGTATTAAAGAGGGCACGTTCTGCGTGGAGTGCTGGGTGTTATGCACAAACAATGAATCATGGAACACCGCATCAAAAACTAATGATGTAATGTATGGTGACAAATAATGCAATATATGTTAAAAAAAATGAAAGTGAAATTGTCAAGTTCACTGGGAAGCTGTGAATGAAGTTTTGAAATTCCTTGGATCTTCAGCAGGGGAATATTGGCAAAGAGAAACATATTGGCATTTTATCAACAGGAAGAAGGGAGACTGGTCCTTTAGAAATGTTTGGAGTGTTTACAGTTCTTTTCAAAAGTATGTTTTCATTTAAAGTAATGGGCAATTTGGAAAAAGAAAAAAATGTATGGGAAGTGGTGTGTAATTTAGTTACACCCAAGAATTTATTTTATGGCAAGTGTCATTTCTCTTTCACTGAGACACACAGTTAGAGGTCGGCTTGCTGTGGAAGTGCTTGTATAACTGAGTAAAGAGGGGTAAAAACATAGGGGATGCTAGGCTAACCTTTTTCCAGTCTTATTAAATTGCAGGTTCTCTACATGAGCTACTTTATTTTTTTTTGTCTTTTTTTAAAATTTTTATTGTTATGTTAATCACCATATATTACATCATTTATTTTGGTGTAGTGTTCCATGATTCATTGTTTGTTCATAACACCCAGTGCTCCATGCAGAATGTGCCCTCTTAAATACCCATCACCAGGCTAACCCATCCCCCTACCCTCCTCCCCTCTAGAAACCTCAGTTTGTTTTTCAGAGTCCATCATCTCTCCTGGTTCATCTCCCCCTCTGACTTACTCCCCTTCATTCTTCCTGCTATCTTCTTCTTTTTCTTTTTTCTTAAAATATGTTGCGTTATTTGTTTCAGAATACAGATCTGTGATTCAACAGTCTTGCACAATTCACAGCGCTCACCGTAGCACATACCCTCCCCAATGTCTATCACCCAGCCACCCCATCCCTCCCACCCCCGACCACTCCAGCAACCCTCAGTTTGTTCCTGAGATTAAGAATTCCTCATATCAGTGAGGTCATATGATACATGTCTTTCTCTCATTGACTTATTTCACTAAGCATAACACCCTCCAGTTCCATCCACGTCATTGCAAATGGCAAGATCTCATTCCTTTTGATGGCTGCATAATATTCCATTGTGTATATATACCACCTCTTCTTTATCCATTCATCTGTCGATGGACATCTTGGCTCTTTCCACAGTTTGGCTATTGTGGACATTGCTGCTATAAACATTGGGGTGCACGTAACCCTTCGGAACACTACATTTGTATATTTGGAGTAAATACTCAGTAGTGCAATTGCTGGATTGTAGGGTAGCTACATGAGCTACTTTAAATAGTGGTTTACAGATCTAGTTCTCTAGGAGGAATGGTGTTTTTCTTCTTTTATGTATAAATTGAAACGTTGGTGTCTCTAATAAAAATTTTAAAGAAAAAGGCTTTCCTACAACTTCCTGTCTTCACCTTACTGCTAGAAGACCATGCAAGACAACTTGGATCTTGTCTTTGTAGGCCAAATGCAGCACTGTTGTTAAGCAGGGCTTGGTCAGGCTGCTGGTGTAAAAGGTCGGAGCAAAGTTCCCATTCTGATTTCCTCTCATTTATTTATTTATTTTTTAAGATTTTATTTATTTATTTGACAGAAAGAGAGAGACACAGCGAGAGAGGGAACACAAGCAGGGGGAGTGGGAGAGGGAGAAGCAGGCTTCCCGTGGAGCAGGGAGCCCGATGTGGGGCTCGATCCCAAGACTCTGGGATCATGACCTGAGCCAAAGGCAGACGCTTAACGCCTGGGCCACCCAGGCGCTCCTGACTTCCTCTCATTCAAAGTTAATGTTGGACATCTTCACAGTCGCATCTGAGTAGAGTCTTACTGGGGAGAGTTATTTGGCCTTTACCTCTTTGTTTTCTGATTCCTTATAATGGAGATAAAATGGCAAAGCTTAGCTTCGACCATTGGGAACTATGGAGCACACTGGCTTGTCTCTAGCACTTTGTTAGGTGCTATCATAATATACTCTCCTTATGAGTTACTCTTAGCAAAATGGAAAATCATTTTAATTATTAGAACAACACATGCTATATATATGTGTTCATGTGTTTTCCAGGGCAAAAAATATTGCCCAGGGGAGTCATCCTTTGTCCCTCCCACCACCATCTTTCTTTAAAAAGGAACTAAGACTGAGCAGAGGCAGGTGGAGTGAAGTGAGCAAGTGGAGGGCTCAAAGGACTCTTTGACAACCCCTCTCCGATCCCTCTAACCTCTGAGTTCTTTGCTCATCATGGGAGCACTCCCAATGCCTTCTCTACATTCTGAAGCCCTTCTTGATTATCACCATGACAGATGCAACAAACGGCTTCCCAAAGACCATCCCTAAATCCAGAGTCCAGCTCCAATCTTGTTCTAGGTCTCTCACTTTCATGATTCTCCAACTTGAATGTCCATGTCCATCTCCCTGAGGTTCTAGAGGGTAAGACCGGGTGGGGAGTGGAACGGGGTTAGATGGTGGATGTGGGACATACAGCAAGGAGGAACTAATGAGGACATCCAGGTGGGAGCTGTGAATCAAAGAGGCAGGTCAAAAAAGGTGTTCTTCCCACTAGAAACAATGTGTAGACATGGGTCGATGGGGAATGAGATCTTGCTGGGCCACTGATTTTAGCTGAGTGACATCCACTTTGGATTTCTGACCTCTAGAACTGTTAAGATAATCAACGTGTGTTCTTTTTAGCTACCAAGTTTGTGGTAATCTGTTAGAGCAGCAATAGGAAATTAACACAAACTCTTCCTATATGCTAAGAATGGTTCAAAATGCTTGGAAAGTAACAGTGAGCAAACAGTTTCGACTCACCGAGTCTATTAGGTATTTGAGCTAAAACAAAAGGTTGTAAATGATTTTTATCCATGGGAGCTTTTATTCAAACAATTTCATATGGAAGCCTAATATCTAAAGCACAGAAGAATGGAGCTCCTATTGGTGGAGGTAGAATAGGTGGTTCCAGAACCCTTCCAGGGCCCCCCCTGGCCCCCCCCCACTAACTCCCTTTGGCAGACACTCTTAGATGCCTACTCAACAACCCACTTTCTTGCAGGCAGAGCCACCTCCCTCCTTGGACACTGAAGACACCAGATCCTTGCTTTTCCATCCTCCGCATTATGGGCATAGGATTGTGACCCAAACTGGGCCAACAGGATGTGAAAGGCAAGTTTCTGGGCTTCAGAGGACAAATTTCCTCCCCATTAAAAAAAGAGAGGGACAAACATGGGGATTAGGCTCATTCATCCATTCTATTTTTGCAAATGGTCATCTGAGGACGAGATGTTTGGAGCTGCCCTTGCCACTGGAGACCTTGAAGGGAGGCAATGCTCACACACTGAGGAAGGCAGATGGGAAAGGGGGACCAGTCTGGCCCTGTGTGACTACTGCTGGTCCAACTCTGGAACCATCTACCTTTAGACTGCGGTTAAGGGAGGAAACATTTTACATTGTTTAAACCAATTTTAGTTAGGTTGCTAGCAGGTGCAAGCAACCTCATTGAATCCTGTTGAACTTATCCAGAATTGCAAAATCTTTTCTTGGGTTAAAAAAATGGCTCTTAAGTGTGCAGAATTTCATTTTTTGCCCATACTTGAAGGCACTTACCAGTATTCCAATAAATGAGTTGTTAAAGGTTAAGAGTATTTGGAATCCAAACCTAAAATCAGTGTGTTTTTAGAGCTCCTGGAGGACTCCAATTCAGTATCCTAACAATTTGGCTACTGTACAAGGCCGGGAAATGTTCAGGGCTCCCTCAGAGTGTGGCATGTACTAAAACTGGCCATCTTAACCGTTTTCAGGAAGGATGCTTTTTCGTTGCTGTTCTTGTTTTTCTTTATAAATTATGACCACTTTATCTTCATTATTACTGATTTAATTTGTTGTGGTTGTTTACTTAATGGGCGCCTGTGTGGTGATACTTATTTGCACTGACAGTCTCTGGGGATAGACTGTAAAATGTGCAAGTTTGACCGTTCACAGATGAGCCTCCAGACTCATCCAGTTACAGAAGGGAAGTCTCTCCCCACCCCAACATGCTGGTGCAATAAGGCTCAGCGCTGTCATAGTTGTTTTTTTCAGGGAAAAGTGTGAATAGGTGAAGTAAGCAGGCAGTTGAGACAATTAAAAAAAAAAGGCATTTCAGTACTTTCTAAACCCTGAAATAATATTTCTATCATTTTATTATATTGGTTAACAACTGCATTTATTGGGTATAATCTCATTTAATTTGTTCACCAACAGCCTACTGAAGGAGATGCTATCATCCCCGTTACACATATTTGAAGCTGTTTTAGGAATTATGGAAATCTGTCTGAGTATTGGGGCTAAAAAATGTGTGAGCTGGGATTCAAAATCAGGTCTATCTGATTCCAAAACCTGAGCATCAACTTAAATGTGCCATTAAATAAGAAAGTTAAAAATCATGAAAAGTTACAGGGATTGGATTGTGTTTGTGTCCATAAGGTGTTTTTCCCCCCCTGCAAATTCAGAAACTGCTTTTGAATTACCACATAGAGACTAAGATATTTGTCAAGTAATTATTTTATGTTGAAAATAATTTTTGCCTATGTATACTGACCCTACAAAAATTGTTAAATTAAATTTCCAGTCCTGTGCCTCAAATATGTGTTTTCTTTTTTCTTATATGCAGTAGGTGCTCAAGGGTTGCTGGCAAAGGGAAGTATCATCTGCTGAGCTCCTTCCAGGTACTACAACTGGTGCTTCCACAGATGCCTCACTGTTCTCAGGCAAATCCCATGAGGTAGGTTGTACAACCCCCCACTTATAAGTAAGAAAATTAAAGGCTCTGAATATTTTAGTTTGTAGTTTTACCTGCCTTAAGTAGTGGGAAAAGGCACACCGGTGGTTAGAAAGAAGGTTTGATGTTTGTCCTTTTCTGCACCATTGTATCAAATAGTCTGTGATAGATGGCCTCAGATTTTCACTCTTCTTTGCATTCAAGCCTCTTGCAAGGTCACTTGGTAGATGCCCTCATCAAGAGGTGAGTCTTTTCTCCCACCTTTGAAGCTGGGCCAGTTTTATGACTTGCTTCAGCCCTCAGAATGAGGAAGAGGAGATGCTATACCAGTTCTCAGGCTACACTTCAAGAACCTTGCATGCTGGGGCACCTGGGTGGCCCAGTTGTTAGGTGTCTGCCTTCGGCTTGGGTTATGATCCCAGGGTCCTGGGATCGAGCCCTGCATCGGGCTCCCTGCTCAGCAGGAGGCTTGCTTCTCCCTCTCCCACTCCCCCTGCTTGTGTTCCTGCTCTCGCTATCTCTCTGTCAAATAAATAAATAAAATATTAAAAAAAAAAAAAGAACCTTGCATGCTGCCATGTCCTCTCTTGGTCCCCTGCCACTGCCATGAGGACAAACCCAGGCCATTCTGCTTAAGGATGAGAAACCATGTGGAGCAGAGTTCCACTCTGCTGCTAGGCCATCCTAGACTGACCAGGCTCTGGCCAACCCAGCAGCTGGGTCAGACCCAGTCAGAGTTCTGTCAAAGAAACAGAACCAGAGAGATTAACTCTATCTCTATATCTCTATCTCTGTAAGAGATTTATTGCAAGGAATTGGCTTACAAGAGTATGGTGGCTGCTTAGGCAAGTCTGAAATCCATAAGGCAGATTGGTAGGTTGGAAACTCTAGGGCAGGAGTTAACACTGCAGACCATAGGCAGAATTTCTTCTTCCTCAGGGAAACCTCAGTTTTGCTCTTAAGGCCTTTCAACACCCATATTATGAAGGATTATTTCACTGCTGGTGGAATGTAAATTGGTGCAGCCATTATAGAAAACAGTATAGAGGTTCTCAAAAAAACTAAAAATAGAACTCCTATATGATCCAGCAATTCCACTTAAGGGGTATTCATGCAAAGCAAAAGAAATCACTGTCCCGCAAAGATATCTACACTCCCACATTTACTGCAGTATATTTACAATAGCCAAGGTGTGGAGAAACCTAAGTGCCTACTGACAGATGAATGGATAAAGAAAATATCACACACACACACACACACACACACACACACACACACACAGGAATATTATTTAGCCATAAAAAGAAGGAAATCCTGCTATTTGCAACAACACGGATGGACCTTGAGGGCTTTATGCTAAGTGAAAGAAGTCAGATGGAGAAAGGCAAATACTGTATGATATCACTTATATGTGAAATCTAAAATTAAAAAACCCTAAACTCATAGCTACAGAGAACAGGTTGGTAGTTGACAGAGGCAGGGGGTGGGGGTTGGGTCAATGGGTGAAGGCAGTTAAAGGTACAAACTTCCAGGTCTAAGATAAGTAAGTCCTAGGGATGTGATGTCCAGTATGGTGACCATAGTCAACAATACTGACCTGTATCTTTGACAGATGCTAAGAGAGAAGATCTTAAGAGTTTTCACATACACACAAAATTCATAACAGTGTGTAGTGATGGATGTTAACTAAACTTATTGTGGTCATCATTTGCAATATATACATATAGCAAATCATTATCTTGTACATCTAAAATGAATACAATGTTACATGTCAATTATATTTCTTTTTTCTTAAATTATGTTATGTTAGTCACCATACAATACATCATTAGTTTTTGATGTGGTAATCCATGATCCATTGTTTTTGTGTAACACCCAGTGCTCCATGCAGTACGTGCCCTCCTTAATACCCATCACTGGGCTGACCCATCCCCCCACCCCCTCCCCTCTAAAACCCTGTTTGTTTCTCAGAGTCCATAGTCTCTCATGGTTCATCTCCCCCTCTGATACCCCCCTTCATCTTTCCCTTCCTTCTCCTAATGTCCTCCATGCTGTTCCTTATGTTCCTACAAATAAGTGAAACCATATAATTGACTTTCTCTGCTTGACTTATTTCACTTAGCATAATCTCCTCCAGGCCCATCCATGTTGATGTAAAAGTTGGGTATTCATCCTTTCTGATGGCTGAGTAATATTCCATTGTATATATGGACCACATCTTCTTTATCCATTCGTCTGTTGAAGGGCATCTCGGCTCTTTCCACAGTTTGGCTATGTGGACACTGCTGCTATGAACATTGGGGTGCATATGGCCCTTCTTTTCACTACATCTGTGTCTTTGGGGTAAATACCCAGGAGTGTAATTTCTGGGTCATAGGGTAGCTCTATTTTTAAATTTTTGAGGCACCTCCACACTGTTTTCCAAAGTGGCTGTACCAACTTGCATTCCCACCAACAGTGTAAGAGGGTTCCCTTTTCTGCACAACCTCTCCAACATTTGTTGTTTCTTTCCCTGTCGATTTTTGCCATTCTAACTGGTGTAAGGTGGTATCTCAATGTGGTTTTGATTTGAATTTCCCTGATGGCTAATGGTGATGAACATTTTTTCATGTGTCTGATAGCCATTTGTATGTTTTCTTCAGAGAAGTGTCTTTTTATATCTTCTGCCCATTTTTGGACTTGATTATTTGTTTTTTGGGTGTTGAGTTTGAGAAGTTCTTTATAGATCTTGGATACCAGCCCTTTATCTGTAGCGTCATTTGCAAATATCTTCTCCCATTCTGTGGGTCGCCTCTTTGTTTTGTTGACTGTTTCCGTTGCTGTGCAGAAGCTTTTTATCTTGATGAAGTCCCAAAAAATTCATTTTTGCTTTTGTTTCACTAGCTTTTGGAGATGTATCTTGAAAGAAGTTGCTGTAGGCGATGTCAAAGAGGTTACTGCCTATGTTCTCCTCTAGGATTTTGATGGATTCCTGTCTCACATTGAGGTCTTTCATCCATTTTGAGTTTATCTTTGTGAATGGTGTTAGAGAATGGTCGAGTTTCATTCTTCTGCATGTGGCTGTCCAATTTTCCCAGCACCATTTATTGAAGAGACTGTCTTTTTTCCATTGCATATTTTTTTCCTGCTTTGTCAAAGATTATTTGACAATAGAGTTGAGGGTCCATACCTGGGTTCTCTATTCTGTTCCATTGGTCTATATGTCTGTTTTTGTGCCAGTATCATGCTGTCTTGGTGATCACAGCTTTGTAATATAGCTTGAAATCCGGCAACGTGATGCCCCCAGCTTTGTTTTTCTTTTTCAACATTTCCTTGGCGATTTGGGGTCTTTTCCGATTCCATACAAATTTTAGGATTGTTTGTTCCAGCACTTTGAAGAATGTCACTGGAATTTTGATTGGGATGGCATTGAAGGTATAGATTGCTCTGGGTAGCATAGACATTTTAACAATGTTGATTCTTCTGATCCATGAGCATGGAATATTTTTCCATCTTTTTGTGTCTTCTTCAATTTCTTTCATAAGTGTTCTGTAGTTCCTAGAGTATAGATCCTTTACCTCTTTGGTTAGGTTTATTCCGAGGTATCATAGTTTTTGGTGCTATTGTAAATGGAATTGTTTCTCTAATTTCTCTTTCTACAGTTGCGTTGTCAAATGCTTTTTCTCCATCAATTGAGAGGACCATATGATTCTTCTCCCTCCTCTTATTAATGTGTTCTATCACAATGATTGATTTGTGAATGTTGAACTGCCCTTGCATCCCGGGGATAAATCCCACTTGGTCGTGGTGGATGATCCTTTTAATGTATTGTTGGATCCTATTAGCTGGGAATTTTGTTGAGGATTTTGAAATCCATATTCATCAGGGATAAAGGTCTGAAATTCTCCTTTTTGATGGGGTCTTTGCCTGCTTTGGGGATTAAGGTAATGCTGGTCTCATAGAATGAGTTTGGAAGTTTTCCTTCTGTTTCTATTTTTTGAAACAGCTTCAGTACAATAAGTACTATTTCTTCTTTGAATGTTTGGTAGAATTCCCCAGGGAATCCATCAGGCCCTGGACTCTTGTTTTTTGGGAGGTTTTTGATCACTGCTTCAATCTCGTTACTGGTTATTGGCTTATTCAGGTTGTCAATTTCTTCCTGTTTCAGTCTTGGCAGCTTATAGGTTTCCAGGAAGGCCTCCATTTCATCCGATTGCTCAGTTTATTGGCATATAGTTGTTGATAATAATTTCTAATAATTGTTTCTATTTCCTTGGTGTTAGTCATGATCTCTCCCCTTTCATTCATAATTGTATTAATCTGGGTCCTTTCTCTTTTCTTTTGGATAAGTCTGGCCAGTGGTTTATCGATCTTATTAATTCTTTCAAAGAACCAACTTCTAGTTTCATTGATCTGATCTACTGTGTTTCTGGTTTCTAATTCATTGATCTCTGCTCTAATTTTAATTATTTCTATTCTAATGCGTGGCTTAGGCATCGTTTGTTGCTTTTTCTCTAGTTCTTTAAGGTGTAGAGTTAGTTGGTGAATTCAGGATTTTTCTATTTTTTTGAGTGAGGCTTGGATGGCTATGTGTTTCCCCCTTAGGACCGCCTTTGCAGTATCCCATAGGTTTTGGACCGATGTGTTTTTGTTCTCATTGATTTCCATGAATTGTTTAAGGTCTTCTTTGATTTCCTGGTTGACCCAAACATTCTTGAGCAGAATGGTCTCTAGCTCCCAAGTGTTTGAATTTCTGCCAAATTTTTTCTTGTGATTGAGTTCCAGTTTTAAAGCATTGTGGTCTGAGAATATGCAGGAAATAATCTCAATCTTTTGGTATCAGTTGAGACCTGATTTATGATCCAGTATGTGGTCTATTCTGGAAAAAGTTCCATGTGCGCTTGAGAAGAATGAGTGTTCTGTTGTTTTAGGGTGGAATGTTCTGTATATATCTATGAGGTCCATCTGGTCCAGGGTATCATTCAAAGCTCTTGCTTCCTTGTTGATTTTCTGCTTAGATGATCTGTCCATTGCTAAGAGTGGAGTATTGAGGTCTCCTACAATTAACGTATTATTATCAATATGACTCTTTATTTTGGTTAACAGTTGGCTTATGTAGATGGCTGCTCCCATGTTGGGGGCATAGATATTTACAATTGTTAGATGTTCTTGTTGGATAGACCCTTTAAGAATGATATAGTGTCCTTCTGTGTCTCTAACTACACAGTCTTTAGTTTAAAATCTAATTTGTCTGATATAAGAATTGCTACCCCAGCTTTCTTTTGAGGTCCGCTGGCCTGGAAGATAGATCTCCATCCCTTCACTTTCAGTCTGGATGTATCTTTAGGTTCAAAATGAGTCTCTTGTAGGCAGCATATGGATGGGTCCTGTCTTTTTATCCAATCTGCAACCCTGTGCCGTTTTATGGGAACATTTAGGCCATTCATGTTGAGAGTGATTGTTGAAAGATACGAATTAATTGTCATCATGTTGCCTGTGAAGACGTTGTTTTTATAGACTGCCCCTGTAGATTTCTGTTGTATATCACTCTTGGGGTCTTTCTCCTTTTATAGAATCTCCCTTAATATTTCTTGCAGGGCTGGCTTAGTGGTCACATATTCTTTTAGTTTGTGCCTGTCGTGGAAGCTCTGCATCTCTCCATCTATTCTAAATGACAGTCTTGCTAGATAAAGTATTCTTGGCTGCATGTTCTTCTCATTTAGTACCCTGAATATGTCTTGCCAGGCCTTTCTGGCTTGCCAGGTCTCTGTGGATAGGTCTGACGTTATTCTGATGTTCCTCCCTCTGTATGTAAGGAAGCTCTTCCCCCAACTGCCCTTAAGATGGTTTCCTCATTTCTAAGATTACATGCCAGGGTGTTGGCCTCTTTTCCTTGATCTTGGGAGGGGTCCTCTCCACCTCTAGGACGTGAATGTTTGTTTCATTCCCCAGATTAGGGAAGTTCTCAACTACGATTTGCTCAAATACATCTTCTAGTCCTCTTTCTCTCTCCACTCCCTCCGGGATTCCAATAATTCTGACATTGGAATGCATCATGGTGTCACTTATTTCTCTGATTCTATTTTCATGGATTCTGAGTTGTTTTTCCCTGGCCTCCTCTTTTCCCTTTTTATCTATTATATTGTCTTCCAGGTCGCTTATTTGTTCTTCTGCCTCACTTACCCTAGCTGTTAGATTATCTAGATTGGATTGGATCTCACTGATAGCATTTTTAAGTTCTGCCAATTCAGCTTTAATTTCTGCCCTTAGAGACTCTATGTTGCCATTAATTGATTTCTCCATTCTAGCCATTGTCTTCACAATTGCTAGCATGAATTCCATCTCCCGACATCTTGGTTATATCTGCATCCATTTGTAAATCTGCAGCATAAGTCATAATCTCTGAGTCTTTTCTATTTTGGGGACTCCTCCTCCTAGTCATTCTGTTGATGGGTGGTTGAGGGAATGTATAGAGTCCAAATTATTGACCAGAACCCAAGCAAGATGCACCTGTTTTCTAGGGACATGTCAATTATATTTCAATTAGAAAAAGATAATCTCCTTTACGTAAGGGCAACGGGTTGTAGTTGTTAACCCTACCTACAATCCACCTTCACAGCAACATCTAGATTGGTTTGATTAAGTAACTGGGACTCACAGCCTAGCCAAGGTGACACATAAAAGGGATATTACACTATGGATGTGTGAGTGAGCCCAGCTTCCATCAGTGGACCTGCTTAGCCAGCTCCAGGGTCTCAAGAGAAATAATAAATGGAAGTGGATTTAAGCCACTAAGTTCACAGCCATTTCGCAGCAATGTTCACTGATACACAGCACCTCTTATTTTGAAATGATATTTGAAAATCCTTTCCCCCAGTGACTTTGCCCTTTCTCTCTTGGCTGTCTGCTATAATTTTGCCAAGACAATGCAGAAGACAGCTAACGGGTTGTTTTCTAGAGTGACCTAGAAGTGTGCTTCCTGCAATATGTTCTACTCGAAGGCCAGCCTTTTAATTTCCTCTTTGTTTTAAAATCTTAGTACAAAATTCCATCAGAGGTAAAAGAGAAATACTCTACTACCTTTTGAAGAGCCTTTGGCAAAGAGTACTTGGGGAATATTTAAAAGGCACGATGACATCATATTGGAAAAGCACACTTTCAACCCACTACCAGAAAACACACAGATGCAGAAACCAAGGAAACCAGCCTGCTCTTTTCTACTTCTCAAAGTCTCTCATACAGAAAAAAAGAAACGACTGCCAAAAGCAGAAATAAAAGAAACTCAGGAAAGACGAACCCATACAAGAAGTTAACTCTTCAAAGCTGGGACATTCAAAATGGAAGGCTGGACCTCTGCTGCTGAGAGAAGGCAGTCCTCTCCCTGTTGCTGGGATCTGGATGTGGCCTGCCTCTGAGGCATGGCTTCCATGTACAGTTCTGCCGTTGTGCACTGTGCAAACGGTCTTGGCTGGGGAGCTGAGTAGGAACTGAATCTACTCCCCAACCGATGTGTTCCTAAGGATGTGTGTGCCTAGAGGAGGCTCTTTTTCTAATTTGCACAAAGGCCCTCCATGGGCTCGTAGTGGCCTGCCTTGAAGAGAAGCTTGGTCATTTTTTTCTCCATTAAATATTCAGAATAGAAAAAAAAAAGAGTGAGAGTTATGGGGGAGGGGAGAGAACAAATGAGAGTTTCATGGTTCTTGCAAATGCCGCTTCCACAATATCCGTCAGATTTCCCTCACCCCCTGCCCAACCTACTCCTCCAAGTACACATGCACTCTGCTTCTAAGCCTGGCACGTGCATGCCAGCTTGGCCTTGGCCTGGTCCTCTAGAGCCATTTTGACACAACCCCAGCACTTAAGCCCCTCCTCTCTACTCCTTCCCTGATTCATAATACAGCACCCACTACTCCCTTCCTACTTCACGATGTTACTGTTTTGAGGAATGGATGAGGTCTGAAGAGAAAGGGCAGGGTATGAATACAGGCTGTGCTTTCTGTTTATGAAACTACTTGACCTGGGGAGAGGGGCAGGACTGGTCTCCTTAGATACATCTTAGGCGCTCAGAGTGGTCTCCTTCCCCTGAAGTTGCAAGATATAAAACTTTAAAGGACAATGGTAATGTTCTAATGGCTGGAATAAACCTTTCTCTTCAATGGCTCTTCATGTCTTTCCTGCATATGTACTAAAATTAAAGAATTAGACATGGTCCCTGGGCTCAGGAGATTTGTGTCTATTTGGAGAGACTGATATTAATTAGATGATCCTATAAGTAAATGTATATTAAATATGGATGTATATAAAATACAAGAGTCTAGGAAAATTAAATTGGAGCTCTGATGAGGATCATGATTGGCCAACTGGGGAGAGATAAGGCTGTCTCAGGAAGAGCCCTCAGCTGATGCAAAGACCCAAGGGAGGAGCCGGCATCCTAGACAGCTAAAGGCAGACCAGCGAGGCTGGGTGAAGACAGCCAGGGAGATGGTGCCCTCACGAGGACCTGAGGAAGCCCCAGTGAGAGTTCAGGTTTTATCCCAAGAGCAATGGAAGGAAAGGCATGGAGGGCTGTAAGCTGGAAAGTGACAAGATCAGCTCAGTGTTTTTGTAAAGATCACTCTGTCCAAAGTGGGAAGAACGATGGCCACCCCAGACAGTTGTGGCCAAGAGAAAATCAGACCATTGAAAGTACGTCAAGGCAGGGGTAATTTTTCACGTCTTCAGAAAAGTCACATCTCTTATTTAAAGTTATAAGATAAGGTTGGGGTCAGATCTGGTGCTAGAATCCACCCACTATTCCCACCTATTCTCCCAATATAGGCTCCTCTATAAAACAGAAGTCTATCTAAGTGGCCTTTGGTGGAAGCTGGATGTAAGCAAATATTAACCACAGAACATTCCGAGGTGAAATCTGAGGCTCTTGTGTTGCAAACCACGGATGACAGCAAACCTAGCATTTAGCTGGGCATGGAGGGGTGATCAGGACGTGCTGGTGGAAAGGCAAAGCAGAAAATACAGTCTTAGGAAAGCCTTGGGGAAAATAACTCACCAAACATATTACTTTCTTTTTTTTTTTTTTTTTTTTTTGAAGAATGTTAAGCTCAAGAGCAACTACAGTACATTTGTTTTTTCGTTTTTTTTCACTTAATTGAGCAGTTGCCACGGCAACTCAAGAACAGACTGCTCCTTGCCTTCAATGAATTGCAGATACACATTTTTTATCTACTGAAAGTTGCAGTGAGCTTTTAAAAAAGGTAATCTAGAGCTGTTTTTTTTTTTTTTTTCCTGGCCTGCTATCAGTATTCTCTCTCCACAGGACCCTGGAGTGGCAGCACGTGGCTTTCATGAATGAGAAAAATATGTCGCAGGGAGGGAGGATTTAGAAATTACATCAGAATTCAGACTTGCTAGCCAGTCAGCATCCAAACATCAATTATAAGGTGTAGGGCAGGCGAGCGGGCACAGTGAGGGGCAGGGCAGCAAATGGAAGAGACAGCTCCCCTTTTCTAGGAGCACACTGCAAAAGGAGCACCCCCACTTCTTGGGGAAGAGCTGCCAGACTCAGACTTCAGAATTGAATCCTGGATTTGGGTGAAAGGTCCTGCAGACCCACCCTCCCTTGACCTAACTCTCATTCCCTTTGCTTCTGCTCTGACACCAGCCCCTCATCTCTCTTTGCCTGAATTATTAAAATATCCTCCTGATAGCCTCCCTGCAAACAGTGCCTAGAATATTTCTAAAATGCAGATCTGATGGTGTCTTCCTGCTCCAAGAATGACACGGAATTTCCACCACAGCGGCGCTGAAAAGCCCTTCCTGACCAAGGCCAGTCCACCCTCCAGTGTTATTGTCTGTTCCTGTAAGTTCCCCAGGCTGTCTCTCCATAAGCACTGCCTTTTCTAACCTCTATATTGAGCTTATAATCTTTCCTTAGAGCGACCTGCTTAGCTACCTAAACTCCTTTTATTAAAAGATCCATTTTAAGGTTGGACTCAAGAGTCCTTCTCTTTCCTTCCCCTGCAATGGGTCTCCCTCCACTGTGTGCTCATAGAGCATACTGGATCTCTGTGATAGCCACCATATCATACTCTGTCCTGTGTTAGAGGTAGTTGTGTAGTTCATTCATCTTTTCATCTTTCACAGTGCTTTCCACACACAAGACAGAACAGGTGACTCCCTCCTCATTAACCCATAACACTTCTATCATTTCTCAACACAGTAAGCATCTATTAGATTCATTACCCGGCACCCATCCTGCCCCTAAACTGTAACCGTGGCCAAAGGTGATTGGATCAGGGGTGCACCTACACCAAGCTTGGACAATTAACATCCTTTCCTGGGAATTTACATTGAGAGATATTGGCCTCTCTGTTGGCTGGACCATTTGGTGAACACTTTACCACCATGTAAATTAGAGTAGTAGAAGATATGTAGAGGGGCAGAGACATAAAATGAAGGGAAAGGCAAAACTATCATTTCTGTACTTGAAAATTTTATATTTTGATGTCTCAAAGTTTATTTTTTAATTATATTAAAAACTTGTAGTTTGTTATTGGCTACTGGTGTCCATTGTTGAGAAAGTTTTACTTTAAAGCCAAAGCATAAAAAAAAAATGAAGGGAAATTCTTAATGGTCTTTCAGCACCTAGTTCTGCATTGTTCCTAATGGTCAGGTACATTCTTTCTTGGATTTGTGAGAGGTCCCCAAAGTTTAATAGTAAATTTCCCTTTTTGTGGAAGCTAGCTTAAACAGGTCTCTGTGACTTGCACCACAAGAATCTTAACTAAGGCACTTACACAGTGAGGGTATGCTTTTTGTAACATGCTTGTCTTTGCCAAGAGACTGAGATCTTTGAAGGCAAGCACTAAGTGAATCCTAATTAAGTTTTGTCACCACCAGAATCTGGCATCATGCCTGACATTTAGTACACAGATGTTCAATATGTAGTTGTTGAAATGACATATTGACATTTTTTTGCCTCAGATGAGATGATGGATAAAACTTCAAAAGCACTAAACCCAATGTGAGCTTCATTTATTATTATCAGACTCACTGTGTTGAGCTCTGTTCCCTTGCTCTCCAGAGGAGAAAGGGGACTGTTTGGGGACATCTCAATTATTTAGAAGTCAAGCAGAAAGGAGGGGTGCTAGTTATTGGGCCCCCCTCATACATCAAGAGTGAAGAAGGTTCCTCCCTCTAACAGTCTCCTATAACTTATTTAAAATACTTCACTAATTCACACCCAACAAATCCATATTTATCCTAATCCCATTAGGATCTGAATTCTTTGCGTGCCATAAAGAAAAAAGTTTTGGTGCTAAATTCCAAATGAGACAACAGGGACACAATTAAACTAGTCAAAATAACAAATTTTAAGATAACTTTAAGCATTGCAGAGCTTCTAGTTTGCCCCGAATTGATACAAATTACTTTTCTCCATTAAAACAGAGTTCAAGTTATCAATAATAATCTTCCTAGCCTATCTGAAAAATATTTTCAACAAACCCAGTTTTATTATTTTAAGGCATAGAGAAAAATGCCACTGTATTTATTGAATATGATTCTGAAGTTACAAACTTACAAAATTACCAAATTATTGTGCTTTTTTCTGCTTTTGTGCAGCTATTTAAAAATGGTGAGGAAGCATATTTATTTATCTATTTATTTATTTATATTTTCAAAGATTTTATTAATTTATTTGAGAGAGAGAGAGAGAAGGAGAGCCCAGAGGGAGAGGGAGAGGGAGAAGCAGGCTCCCCGCTGAGCAGAGAGCCCTACGTGGGGCTCGATCCCAGGACCCTGAGATCATGACCTGAGCTGAATGCAAACGTTTAACCGACTGAGCCACCCAGGCACCCCGAAGGAAGCATATTTATTAATATTGAAAGAAATTTACAACACATTATTATGTTAATAGGTAACTAAATAGTAGGCATACTATGATCCCTGTTTTTATAAAAAGTATATATGTATACACAAGAATTTATAATAAAAATTAAAGTAATAACATGTTAAATAGCTTAAATTTGGATGTGTGGTTACAGATCCTTTTCCTTTTAAATATCTATATTTTATAAATTCTATAAAGTAAACATGTATTGCTCAAGTAGAAATTTTTTTAAACAGAAAAATCAGGACTCATATACAACACATCCATTCATTTGTACATCTGTCCATCCACCCATCCAGTTATTCAACAAATATTTGCTAAGCACTTACAATGGGCCAGACCAAGGCAGTGAAAAGGTTCCCTGGCTTGTTCATTTTCTTGTGCAAAAGCTATAATGGTAAAGTTTATGATGTGGGTAATACAGACCATCTGCTCTCTTGTCCTTATGAATAGCCTGAAAGCTTGTGGGCCTTGGAAAGACAGAAAATGTTCTTAGAAAGTAGAGTCAGAAATGCTTTTCCAGAGACTACTGTTTGTCCTCCTATAAAGAAAACTTTCTATTCTTCAAATAATGTTCCTAGAACATTCTGATGGCCTCTCTGGATCTGAACCAAGCTGAAATGCAGAGCAATTTTAAGATGGGTAATTTAATTTCCAAACAACAATCGATATTAGGTTTCTTTCCTTTTTACTGGGCCAATGTATGTGAGCAAACAAATTCTAATCTTAATCTGAGTTTGGCAACAAATCCCTGTTGAAAGTGCAAGTGGGTCTATATATGTAAATATCCATTCTTCTTTTGACTTGCTTTGTCTATTTCTTGTGACACTTACTATTATTTTGAATGCTCCTCACTGGATTCCTCTTTTGCAATGTAGCTAACAATGACATAATCTCTTTTCTACACTTTTGCTTACTCTGTGTGTACAGTGACCCATTCTATAAGATCTTTTTTTCTTTCTATAAGGCGTTAATCAGTTTATTAGCATGCATTGGACACAGTCACTATATTTGAAAATGATCTTCATTTTTGTCTTAATGACTCTTTTACTAATGAAATTTGTATTCTTGGGCAAGGTCTAGAATTCTGTCATATTTCTGAGATATGAGATGTACTTTAAGTCTAAAGCAATCACTCTGCTTATTGTAAGAACATAAGATTTAGAGCCTTCACAGATTTCTCTGAATGTCAGTGTTTCCTCTTAGTACCTGCACTGTACCAGATGAAAGGTTGTAAATTCTATTTCTTTAAAAGAGTATAAAATGTATTTTAACGGTTCAGAAGTCACAGTTATTTAATTAATTATTCCTGAGTTCAAGAAACTCAAGATAATTTTCCTTTTCCAACTGCTTACATCAGTAATGATAATAACGATAGCTATCCCATTTATTAAAGCCCTGCCATATGCCAAGCACTATGCTAGTTTGTGAGGATGTAGAGGTGCACAAGACAATGCCCCACAGGTAAGGTAGTCTTTAAATCTGTAGTTCTCGAAGTGTGGTCCCTGGACCAGAAGCATCAGCATCACCTGGACACTTCTAAGAAATGTCGATTCTCAGACTTCATCTCAGACCTACTAAATTGGAAACTATAAGAGTGGGGCACAGGAACTGTGTTTTACCTGGTGCTCCAGGTGATTCTCATTCTCCTTAAAGTTTGAAAGCCATTGGGTCAAATGAATGAGTGGAGACAGCTTTGGTGTCTGTCGCTGTGGCTCCCCCAGGCTACTGGGGTGGGGATGGGGGTGGGACACTGGGAGACATCAACAGTCAACGGCCAGCCCCCAAACTTGCCATGACAGGGGAAGTACAGGACACTTGGAGAGCTTTTACAGGCTATTTATGAACTTTACAACTATTTATGAACTTGTAATTCATGAAAGGAGTTTGAAATTAATCTTGAGAACAGTGAGGAGCATTAAGAGGTTTTTAAGGAGAGTAATACAATTAGAGCCATTTTAATAAGATTACTTTTCTTTAGAGAAAGGAGGTAAGATACGTGTTCCAGACAAAGGATCTGGGTCCTGGGACCCAGAAAGGAGGCCAGAGACTGAAAATGAGACAGGACATCTGGACTGATAAGTCCACTCTCAGTAAGAAAAATAAGAGCCAGGATCCTGTTCCCTGGCAAGACACCAGAAGTTACTTGTTTGGAAAACAATAGCAAAATTTCTATATTCTGGCATTGGAGGTCCCTGGGAAATGCCGTCGCTGCCTATAGTAGGCTGAATAATGCTCCAACCCCCTGCCCCAAATAAATCCACATCCTAATCCTCAAAACCTGTGAGCATGTTACCTATGGCAAAAGGAGGTTTGCAGAGCTGATTTAGAGGTCTTGAGATAGGCAGATGTTCCTGATGATCGGGGTGGGATTGGGGCAATGTCATCACAAGAATTCTTAAAGAGAGAGGTAGGAGGTCAGAGTCAGAACGGGAGGCATAAGAAAGAAGCAGTCATCAGAGAGAGGGAGGACACAAGGGAATGGATTGGCTGACAGAGGCTAGCTGCTGGCCTTGAAGTTGGATGAAGGGTCCACAAGCTGAGGAATGTGGGCAGCTTCTAGAAGCTAGATAAGGCAAGGACACAGATTCTCCCCTACAGCCCCTAGAAGGAAGGCAGACCTGCTGCCATCTTAACTTTAGTACTTCTAACCTTCAGAACTGTAAGGTGATAAGTTTGTGTTGCTTTAAGTCACCAAGTTTGTAGTAATTTTGTACAGCAACTACAGGAACCTAAAACTAATACACGGCCTAATCTTGCTGGCCAGCCTCATTCTCTTTTTTTTTTTTTTTTTTTTTTTAGGTTTATTTATTTGAGAAAGAGAGAGAGAGAGAGTGCATGCTGGGGCAGGGGGCGGCGTGGGAGGGAAGGGGCAGAAGGAGAATGAGAATCTTGAACAGACTCCCTGCTGAGTGCAGAGCCCCACACTGGGCTCAATGTCACGACCCTGAGATCATGACCTGAGCCAAAATCAAAAAGTCGGATGCTCAACTGACCGAGCCACCCGGCGCCCTGGTCTGCCTCATTCTTAATAGAATCGGATGGCCATGGATCTCAAAACTTAGGAGGAAACCTTTAAAGATTAAAGAAAGAGGTACAAACAAACAAATACATCCAAAGGAAATAAAAATAATGTAGGAAACAAAGAAAATTTAGAAACCAATTTAAATAATGGTATGAGACGATAAAACAACCATAAAAGTAAAAAACAAAAATTATGGTGTGAGAAAGGAACAGAGAAAAAGAAAAGGCTCTTGAAAATTAGAAATATGATAGCTGAAATCAATCAGTAGAACAGTTGGAAGGTGAAGTTAAGGAATTTCCCAGAAAGCAGAACGTAGTAGAAAAGCTAAGAGGCAGAAAATGGGAGAAAAGAAGGAGAAGATCAGTTTAGGAAGTCTAACAGCTGAATCTAAAAAGCAGGAATAGAAATAGCAGAGCGTAGAAAATGAGCAAAGAAAAAAATAAAACAAAACACTAGGAAATGTCACAGGGTTGAAGGGCCTGAGTTTCCATATTGGAAGGGCACACCAAATGCCCAGGCCAGGGAAGGAAACCAAGATTCCCACCAAGGCACGTCACAGTGAAACTTCAGAAAATGAGGCCTATGTAGAGGATCTTTAAAAATTTTCAGGGAGGGCGCCTGGCTGGCTCAGTTGGTTAAGCGACTGCCTTCGGCTCAGGTCATGGTCCTGGAGTCCCGGGATCGAGTCCCGCATCGGGCTCCGTGCTCAGCGGGGAGTCTGCATCTCCCTCTGACCCTCCTCCCTCTCATGTGCTCTCTCTGTCTCTGTCCCTCTCTCTCTCATTCTCACTCTCTCAAAATAAATAAATAAATCTTTAAAAAAAATAAAATAAAAATTTCCAGGGAGGTGACGGTTGGGGAGAGGACACATGTCACAATAATAGAGGATGGAAAATCAGGAATAACAGCAAACTACAATATGGCAAGGTAGAAGACAATATGCTCTAGAGCAGTGCCTTCCACATTTTGAGGAAAATTGATTGCTGCTCTCAGGTAAATACTTGGGTAACCTATCAGAAAATGATGTGGAAAGAATAACACCGTTCAGTAATGGGAGACTTAAAAAAATTTACCTTCCGCTGATTATTTTTTAGGAAGCTACTCCAGGATGTGCTCCAGAAAAAGAAAGGAATACATAGAGAGGAAGACACCGGACCTCAGACACTGGAAAGAGGCTCAAACAGGCCCGAACAAAGGGAGTTTATTGGTCTTCAGAAAATGCTGCTCAGGGCAGGTGGAAAACCAGGCTTTCAGCTTCATTGATGCCCTCTATGCCACTCCCTCCCCATTCCTCATGGTTCTTTGGGACTAGGGTGGCCAACCATCCAACCCTGTTTGCCCAGAACCCAGGGGCTTCCCAGCATGTGGGTCTTTGGGCTTTAAAATCAGAACAGTTGCAGGCAAGCCCAGGACAGTTGGTCATCTTACTTGGAACTGTGCCCCCCCACCTCCCTCCCCCCCCCTCCGTGCTTTCATGTCTACGTTCTCCCTTTCTGACACACACGCCCCCTGCTGGCCAACTCCTCCTCACTCTCTAAGCCCCAGCTCAAGTTTGGAGACGAAGAAATGCAGCCAGGTGGAGGTGGCTCTCCTCTCTGGCACCGGAACAGTCTTTTAACCTCTTGAGGAGTCTCTATTCGAGCAGATGCCAATGAGACCTCTCCCTGCTCAGACGGGATTGCTAGAGGTGGGGTGGGGTTGACTCCCTGTTTCCTGCAAGATCCGAGGCTAGAGTCTTCTCTTTACTGTTCTCTAAAAACTGTGAAATCTCACATTTCTTTTCTCACTCACTGACAAATTATTTGCTGAGTTAGGGTCCTCCCCTGGCACGTTTCTCCACCAGACAGATCCTGCCACTATGGGCCAAGTCTGAGCTGAATAACTGTCTGGAACTGGCAAAATCCCAGGCATCTCCGTTACACTTGCTCTGACTTCAGGTCACCTTCATGAACTGGCACATCTTCTTCACATTTAAACGAACTTGAAAGGGTCCTATTTTCTTACATCTTGGAAACGACTGCTGCTGGCGCCTTTGATCTGCTCTCCTAGTTTTGGGCACTTGATCCCTTTCAGACTTCGTAGCTGGGGGCAGTGGGTCTCAGGGTGCACATCAGAATCACCCAGAGAGTTTTTAAAACATACCTTTGCCCAGGTTTCTCTCCCAGACCAAAAAAATCAGAATCTTTTTGGGGTGTGGCAGGTTTACCGACGCACTAGGTGATTCTAATGGCCAGCAAGGGCAATGACTACCAGATTTAGAGCCCTGGTTTTGGATCAAAGAGATTTGGTTCAAGTACTACTTCAGCAACACACTAGGTATTTTATCTTGGCCAAGTCATGTAACACCCAGTCTCAGTTTCCATATCTATGAAATGGGCTTAATAATGCTAACCAGATAGGGCTTTGGTGTGGATACAGTATGTGAAACACTTAATGTCTGACTCACACTGAGTGCTCAGCAAGAGGGAGCTGGTCATCCTTGCTTGGGCAGTGGGAAAAGCTTTCTACCATACAGCCAAAGAAAGGAGATGATTAACCAACTTGTTTAAGATTTTCTTTCAGAGAGAAGATGAAACTTGAGATCTTAACTCTTGGTAAAGACTGTGGTCTGTAAATTAAACTGTACAAAAGAGAAAAAAAAGCTTGAGAAAGAACATCTCCATTTAAATGGTAGCCTAGACCTACTCAAGCACATGTGTAAAATTAATATTGTCCAATTACTTGTGTGCCAGACTGAATCAGTTAAAACTTGCCCCAGTGAAGAGCTGCAGGTACAGCTGCTATCCATTCAACTTGACTTTGCCTGACAATGATTTCTTTTTCTTGGTGATAAATATTAATTTCTGGTTTTAGCAAATCTATTAAGTCCCTTTGGAAAACATAAAGTCAGCAAGATAGCTACTGTCTGGTCTTCAGAATTTAAATACATTATTTTTTTTAAATACATTATTTGAATGCAATCATCTTCAGAGTAAAAGCTGATAAAAATAAAAATGATTAAAATCTCTAGAAATAAAGATAGCCGGGTATGTGATGAAAAAGTAACCACATCTTATTTTTTGCTGTTGGTTCATTTTACACACACACACACACACACACACAGATAGGTATACACATACACACACAGAGTGACAGAAAGAGAGAGAGAGAGAATATGGATGCCTAGCCTCTTAGGACAGATGGAGTAATGCCCCCCAAGAGACGATGTGATTAGGGTGAGATCCGAGGAGAGGAGAGTAGACCAATACTGCCTTCCCCAGCCAGGAAGTGAGACTACCTCAGCACAAAGAGGGGGTTGGTAGTGTGTGGATGGAAGAGACCTGAGCCCCACTCTCATGCCGATAGTCCTAGGAAATACCAAGGCCTGTGGAAGAGTTTGGTAGGCAGATGGCTGGGTCTCAACTGCCCCTGTGGTCCAGCTGGTCCCAGCAGCATGGATGCTGTGAGTGGAGCAGCCCACTTTTGAGTGGGTCACAAAGGCTCAAACAATACGAACCTCCTGGTGACCATAAATAACTGAACACCAGAGACCTCTTCCTCAACTTTTTGGACCAGGTAAGTCTTCCCAGACTCTAGTAAGACTCCAGAGGAGAGGAAGAAGGGGCTCCCCGTACCATAACTGAGAATGGAACTTTCATTGCCTACAAGGATAGGGCTGTGGAAGCAAAGATACAGAAGTGTTACATGGAGGTGGTCTATAGTCCTTACCTAACTACTTTACCGTTGTTGCTAAAAGTGTTCTAAATGTCTCTCCTTTAGAGTTGACACATATTTCAAATATAGCAAGACTGTACTGACACATGTTTTTACTGATAGAATTGCATAAAGTTATAGAATTGCATGAAGTGACAGAACTGCATAAATCCAATTACCTTTGGTATATAATTATTACATTTAAATATTTAGGATCAGTTCAGTGAGAGCAATTTGGAGATGTGTAATTAAGTTGAAGATGCCCAAACCCATTGAAAGACTGGCTGGCCGGCTGGCCTCGTTTCATTTGTGAAGAAACTGATGGCCAGAGCACTGAACTGATTTCTCGACTTCCCATTCACCCTAGCGGAGATTTAGAAGAGAGAGATTTAGCAGAGCCAAGGGCCAGACACTGTCCACTTTGTCCTCTGCTATTTGTTATAGAGAAGCCCTACATAATGGAAAAGGAGGTAGTTCCCTGATGTTCAGTGTACCAAATTTACAATGTTAAAAATTGGAAACAACCTGAGTGTTGTTATTAGAAGAACAGATTACGAAATTGTGTTAGTCTTCCATCGGACTGCTATATGGCAGTAAAAATGAATGAAGCAGAATTGTATTATCAGCATGGACTAAGAAGGATACGTACAATATGGGACAATTTATTGGGGGTTAAAAACATGAAAAACTCCTACATTGCTTAAGAATCCATTATCTATATTACATACAATAAATACTATTGACTACCTACCATGTGCCAGATGCTGTTCTAGGTGCTAGTGATAGAGCAGTCAACAAAGCACCTGCTTTCCCAGAACCTACATTCTGGGACATAGCTGCACATGGAGTAGAAGTATAAAGAAAGATGTTGGATTGATAAACAGTGAATGCAGAATAGTGGACACCTCTGGGGAGGGCCAGGGGAATGGGATCGAAGAGGTGGTGCACAGAGGGCTTCAATTATTTGCAATGTTTTATTTCTAAAGCTGGGAAGTGGATAAATGGTGTTTTGTTTGTTGTATCATTCTCTATGGCTTCTAGTTTGTCTGATATAGCTTATAAGAATCGATTTACTTTACTTTTTTTTTTTTAAAGATTTTATTTATTTATTTGACAGAGAGAGACACAGCAAGAGAGGGAACACAAGCAAGGGGAGTGGGGGAGGGAGAAGCAGGCTTCCCGCCAAGCAGGGAGCATAATGCAGGGCTCGATCCCAGGACCCTGGGACCATGACCTGAGCCGAAGGCAGACACTTAACTACTGAGCCACCCAGGCGCCCCGATTTACTTTTCTTTCCTAGTTTTGCTTCTATAAATTTCTTTTCTTCCTGTAAAAACACGTTTTCCTCTACAGATAATAGGGAGGTCAAATGAAACATAAGGAAATTAATGGAGATGTTCTGGGGACTAGCTGTAAGTATTTAAGGGAGCCTGTGTATTTAGAAGTAGCAAGGACTCTTGGATGTTTTGAATGACACTGTTTCTAGAGAAAGGAAGAAGGCATGGAAGCACCAGCACACAATTGGGCCCCGAGGAAAGTCGGTAACTGCTTGCTGAAATATAGGACTGACTGTGGATTTAGCTTGTTTCCAAGGAAAAGAACGACAAGGGATTCTGCCGCACGCCCTAGAGCCTTCACCTAGCCTGGCCCCCCGGGTGACTTGGCATAACGGACTACTACCTTACTGATCAATGGACTGCAGATATTTTTAGCATCTAATGTACGTTCCGTATCCGGCGTCATGTAGGACTAAATTGGACCCAATTTGACAACTCTTATTTCAAATGATTTGGACGAACAGCCGTATCTAAAAATCTTTCTTTTTAGAATCCTTTAGTCCCGTCAAGAATCCTTGCTTTATCACTGAAGTGTATCTGATTAGAAAGAAGTAGAAATATTGCAATATTACCTTTTATGCCTTGTGGGCTAATAATCTCATTATTAAGAATCTTTCCTAGGTAATAATCAGAGATACGGGCAAGGTTTATGTGCAATGACATGCCAGGCATTATTTATAACAGTGAAAAGATGAAAAATGAATGCCCTGGAGTAAGGGAATGATGAAAATAAATATAGTATACCTGTGAAATTATACTTTATACTGTCATTAAGGAAGTGTTTACAAAAATTATTTGTGACATGGGAGAGTCTATATTATTAAGTGAAAAAAATTATGACTTTATTATATATCTACGTCTATTAATCAATAAAATACCCTGAAGTGTTAATGTTAACTTTCTTCTTTATACTTATCATAATTTTCCAAAATTTCCAGAGCATTTAGTTTTGCTTTTATAAATAAGAAGTTATTAAATTTAAGTAAATGACAAGGAAATGAAAGATTATTATGCATCGAAAGAGAAAACAATCACAGACTTGAGATTTCCTACAAGCTCAGACATCTGCTTATCTGGCTTGCTCATTTTATAAGCCTGTGAAGAGACTGACTCCTATAACTGCAAATACTGGGATGAAATACAAGCTAGTTTTTTTGTTTGTCTGTTTGTTTTGGTTTTTTGTTTGTTTGTTGTTTTTTGTTTGTTTGTTTTTGTTTTTTTTTTGCAGGGAGATGGTTGCTGGGGTCATTATTATAGATTCTGGGGCAGTAGCATGGCTTACTGGGAAGAGATGAACTTGGAGTGAAGACATTATTAGTTTTGTGACCTTGGCGATAATGATACTTTCCTGAGGCGAGGATTAAACCGATCATGAGAGCCCTTGGCACAGGACACGCACTTAATAAAAGCCGTTGACTCTGAATTTTCTTCAAGGTGATGAATATACAGTCAACAAAAACTGGAAGTTTTAGGTTGGGTTCTCTGCTGGTGTCCCCCAAACAAAATTAATTAAAAAGCAAAGTGATTTTAAAAGGGCTGCTGTTGCATTTACTATTTAGAACCAAGTGTGTTCTTCCTGGGTCGTCCTTGCTTTAATTGCTAAATTAAAGCAAGACAAGCAAACAAAAAGCCCCATACCTACTAGCACGTGGTGTGTGCCTCAAAAGTCCATCCCATCTGTTTGTCTCTGGGCCTATTCCCATTCCCAACATTGGGGGAAGTTCTAGCAAAATCATCAAAAAGGTAAATGGGTTCCAACTGTCTTTGTCTCTTTTTCACCTCAACACCCTGTCTTCCTTTGGATCTTGGAGCGGATATGTTTTCCTGGTTTCCCAAAGTCCCCTGCTCCACCGAGGGCTATCCTAAAGTAGAACCATAGTGTGGTGGTTAAGACTTAGTCTCAGTGATGTCAGACTGCCTGGTTGAATTTTTGACATGTTACTTAACCTCTTCGGGCCTCAGTTCTGTATCTGTAAAATGGGAATAACAAAACTTTGTAGGGTTGTGGTGAGGCTTAATGCATGTGAAGTGCTTTGAATGGTGCCTGAAACATAGAAAGCACTCCAGAAATTTTAGCTAATATTATTATTATTGTTATTGTTATTATTACTACTACTACTCTTCCTCCAGGTTCTTACCCTGAAAATCCCCCACAGATGCAAGGCTAGAAAGCAACATTTTCAGCAAGGAGGCTGAGGAGGTCAGGAGCACAGGTTTTGGTACTGGACAGAGTGGAGCTGTGTTACAGCTCGGCCACTCTCTAGCTGGGTGACCTGGGGCAAGTCACTTAATACCTCTGTGTCAACTGAAACTTGGGGCCGGAGGTAGGGTTGTTAAAATACTTGAATAATGCTTAGCATTATGTCTGATTCGGAATCGGTACTGACTACGTTTTAAGTATTATTATTGTTCTGAGTGCACTGTTACATTATCTCATTTAGCCCTCATAAAACCGCTATTTTGCAAGTGAGGAAGCTTTTAGCACAAAGAAGCCCAAAGCCACACGATTAGTTAACTGGCAGAAACAGAACTCCAACCCAGGCAGTCTGACCCCTCATCCTATGGTTTTAACCACTGGCTGTAACACTGGACAACACCACCTCTGGTTAACGATGAGGCATTCCTTCATGCTTCAGGGTCCATGACTGACGGTGACTTAATACGTTTCTACTCCTAACAGGGTTACGTTTTTAAAGAACACGCCTATGGTTTTTTTTTTTTTTTTTTAAAGATTTTATTTATTTATTTGACAGAGAGATAGAGAGAGAGAATAAGTAGGCAGAGAGGCAGGCAGAGGGAGAGGGAGAAGCAGGCTCCCTGCTGAGCAGGGAGCCCGATGCGGGGCTCCATCCCAGGACCCTGGGATCACGACCTGAGCCAAAGGCAGACGTTTAACCGACTGAGCCACCCAGGCACCCCCACTCCTATGGTTTTTGATATTTGATAATAGCATGACTTTTACTGGTCTGAATTTAAAACTGAAAAGGACCGCATAATTAACAATGTCCTAAAATGATGACAATTTTTTTCAGCTGCAGTTGGTTGCATTTGATTAAATAAGTTCATGATGGAAAATTGAGCAAGACCTTCTAGTGACACAGTATCAAGCCTCCCTTCCCCTTCAATTCCTTGGTGATGGGACCTCAAGCCCTGGAGCAGGTTAGTGGGGACAATATTTAGATATTTCTGGGATGGTAGTGGGAATTGATGTTTTACACACACACATACACACACACCTTGGCTTGTTTGTATACAAACAGACTCAGAGATGGGAAGGACCTTAGGAGGCAGGTAATCCACCTCTGCCCCCAATGCCAGTACAGATCAGTTTTGAAAAACATCCATGAGGAATGGTTGTCCATAATTTGAATATTCTCAATGAGATATTCAACTGGACCCTAAAACTAGTTAGAAAACTCCTTGTACATTGATCTGATTTGTCATTGCTATTTCTAGGGCTCAATCCTCGCTCGCATGGTAAAGTCTCTCTTTTCTAAAATGACATAGTCCCTTATGGATAATGGAATTTCTTCACTGAATGGTTCATTACTGAGCATCACTCAGGTGCTGTGCAAGGCATCAGGAATAGAGATGTGAACAAGACCACAAACCCCGCCCACCATGGATTGAACAGGCCAGCAAGAGTTTGCTCATTCATCGTGCTTTTAGGATTTTAAGTGCTTCTCCACTTAGATATTTCTAGATCCTTCAACCACTTCTTGCATGATTGCTTTTGGACTTCTCAATATCCTAGCTACCCTCTTTAGAAAACATAGATTAAAACGATGTTTTCATCTTCACCATGTACGTTTGTTTTATTCCCTGGTCTCTGGTCACCATGTAAGAATGTCAGATTTCCTCCTTGTACTTCCCTTTGAAATTCTTCACTCTGTTTATGGAAAAAATATGTCTGAATTGCCCTCCTATATTGTATCAAGCATTATGCAAAGAATTAAGGAATTATAGTAAAGTAGACATTGTCTGTGCCCCTGGGTATAATCTACTAGAGGAGAAAGACACGTATACAAAAAGCCATAATCCATGTGACAAAGGCTATGCTAAAAATAGGAACAAGTGCTTTCAAAGTTAGGAAGGTCTGCCCGAAACCTTTGGGATGGTACTGGAATCCCAAATAAATTCTTTGTTTTTACTATTTTATTATTTTCTTGGAGTCCTTTAAAAATCTAAGTGGTAAAACTATTGTTCCCTAAGATGTTTTTTATCCACATTCAAAAGAGGACATGAGAAATGTATAGTTTCATGTTTGTAGAACTGCGTAGATAGTGTTTTACATTTGAAAGAATGCCTCGGTAGAAATCAGCTCTTTAATCTTCACATTATTTTCTTCTTTTTATAGATTTGGAAACTGAGACTTAGAGCAGTTAAGTAGATGTGTGAACATCACCAAGCCACAAAGTGGCAGAACCAGAACTCAGACCCATTCAGGACTCTAAGCTTGGGGTCTTCACTTGTAGTTATAGTGGCCATCCCTAATAAGAACAGGGATTCCTTAGGAAAATTGATATATGGATATACACTGTGACCCGATGGCCTATAGAAAGAGGAAGATCATCAGTAGGTGGGTGATGGTAATGCTGCTCTTTGGTAACCAACTCCAAAGAGCAAAGGGCACCCTCATCACATCGCTCTCCTGCCACTTGCATTGAAGTCTGTGTAAGCCTCTGTTTGCTTTCAGATTGGGTTCTCAACGTTTTGCACTCTCTCCCCACCTCCTTACTTCTGTAAATACACCATAATCCTAGAAGCTTATTTGGTTTCCCATTAATGACAGTTTCCTGTTTTGGAGGCTCCAAAGCACATCAGGTGACAGGTCACACGTAGTTCTATCTCCTTGCCTTTATTAGGCAATGATACTATTGTGTTGTCACAAATATTTTCATTTTGCCTTCAAAATGACAAGGAATTCAAGATTACTCCAGTTAATAGGATGTCACAGGAGCTCGTGAGATTAATTACTAAACCTGTCTGACAAGAAGAATAATAGGGTTTTTGAGAAGAGGAAAGCAAACAGTCTCTACTGATCAGTCTCTCACACGTTTTTACCTCTGGAGTATATCCTCCCGCTTTGAAATGAGGAATTCTATCAGTTCTCATTACCTTCTGCAAAGATTTGTCCTATGATGGGGCACGCTAGACGTGCATAGTGATGAGGCATTTACTTTACATCTTCAGAGCGTGGAAATATATTGAACTCTGGCCCAAACTGGCAACCTAAGTGATATAACATTGCTGTTGAATATGTAATATCTACACTGAAAAACAGGAAGGACATCCCTGACTCTGTAGTCAAGAAGAGTGGAAATATACTCTGATTAACTTATGACATTTACAAATGGGACCAGTCTTGCTTCTTACAGAATCAATTAGCTCCAACCCCCCTTGGCCAATGAAGACAGCCAGGGAAAGTTGGCGGCCTCAACCCACGGCAGGTGTTTCTGCGTTGGTGTTTGGGAAAAGTTGTAAATCACAACTTTCTGACCTTGGTCCCTCTTCAATGTCCCTGCTTCTATAATTTCAATGGGCCATCAACAGTTTTTGCTACCAAGAACAAGTGCTTACTGCAGAGCTGAGAGGTGAACCTCGCCATTCCATTTTTCCAGCTTCAGCTGGGCCTTGTGGGACTTGCCACAAAAACCTGATTTGCCCATTAGAACAGGACTCAGCATGTCGGCTACAAGTTAGTAAGTGCCCAAATTATGATAAGTGCCGTGTTGCTCAAATAGATTGGTTTGGGAATGGCAGTGTTTGAATCAAATACAACCCAACACATGCTTTGGCTAAATGTAGTTTTTCTTGATTTAGAAGGTAAATATCACCATGGAACTTCAGTTAACACACACATAAACTCTGTTGTCTGTTCTGGCTGGGGATTGGGGCTTTATGATTTTATTCATTAAGTCTATTTTGATTCTGATGGTGTCCCTGTCACAGTGTAGCAGACACAGAAGAAGTACATCATAGGGTCCTCCTTTCTGAGAAGGAAAGAAAGAAGATGATAGTCTACCGTGCCAGGCATCTTTACATAGATGCTCATTTAATCTATCTATCTATTTATTTATTTTAAAAAGATTTTATTTATCCATTTGACAGAGAGAGAGAGAGACAGCAAGAGAGGGAACACAAGCAGGGGGAGTAGGAGAGGAAAAGCAGGCTCTCCACTAAGCAGAGAGCCCTACGTGGGCTCCATCCCAGGACCCCGGGATCATGACCTGAGCCGAAGGTAGTCGCTTAATGACTGAGCCACCCAGGCGCCTCCTAATCTCTCTCTCTCTCTTTTTTTTTCAAGATTATTTATTTATTTTAAAGAGAAAGAGAGAGAGTGAGAGTGAGGAGAGGAGCAGAGGGGGAGGAGGAGGGATAGGGAAAGGGAAAGAATCCCAAACAGAGAGTGAAGCCCCACACAGGGCTTGATCCCATGACTCAGAGATCATGACATGAGCCGAAATCAAGAGTTGGACCCTTAATCAACTAAGCCAACCAGGTGCCCCTTGTTTAATCTAAATAGCCTGCCAGGAATTACATCCATTTTTATAGGTAAAGAAACTCAGGTTTGAAGAGGTTAAGTAACTTGGAACTCATACGTGTGACATTGGCTCTAAACCAGGTCTGTCTGGCTCCACAGTCTATGTTCCTTTTCATAATGGATGCATGTAAGAGACAATCAAGGACTGATAGGAGACAGTATATAATGAAGTACAAGATTAAATATAATCAGGTGCTAAGACTGAGGGGTATCAACCTCAAGTGCTCCGGGTGTTCAGTGGGGCAGGCAAGAAATGAATGTTTACTTTAATTATTAGAGAAGATCTCAAGGAAGAAGGAGGATTTGAAATCCTTGCAGGATTGCCAGGACTGCAGGATAAAATATTCTTTTTAATAAAGAGTTAGCTCGTACTTGTGACATAGAGTTATATTTTTAAAGAAGTCAAAAGTACTGCTAGTTCTTCTGGACTTTGCCCCCTAACTGTCCTCTGTACACTTCCCTTCCTGTCCTGGGCCCACCATCTCTTACTCTCCGCTGATGTTCTGTCTGTTTGCAACACATATTTGGTACAACTCCAAAGCTGAGTGAAGGGAACTATCCGCCTTCTCTGTGCCCCATGGAAGTTCCACAGCACTCTGTATCATTGGTGTCTAGAAGAGTGTCTGGCACCTATGCGGTACCCAATAAATATTTGCTAAATGAAAGGGGAAAAAAAAAGGAAAAGAATAAATCTGTCAAAATAAATTTCTAGGTACTAATGTCAAATGGATTCCCTGACTGCTTGCCAATCCTGCTGTGTTTCCTTAGTTCTCTCTCCACCGGATTCTATAAGTCAATCCTCTACTTGCTTCAAATCTCAGACTCTCAACAGATGGCTCTGCCTCTGCAAGTCATCTGACAGGAACATATTAACTTCCCACATTACACACCTGACCTTAGAACCCAGTCCTCCCGCGTTCAGAGGAAGCTTCCTCTGTCTTGTATATTCTCCTTCTCCCTAATGAGTGGATCCTTCCTGTGAGTTTTTAAAACACACTCAATTGACTTCCTTTACAAACTAACAAAAAATGACTTCCCCAATAGCCCTTTGTAAGGTCAACAATTTCCTTCATGTTTCTATATACAATGGCCATTTTTCATTCTCCCTCTTCATCCTCTTGTCAACATTTGACACTCTCTGCTTCTTGAAATACTGTTTGGTTTGGTTTTCGGAACACCACATTCTGCTGATCTTCCTCCTATCTCTCTAACAGCTCCTTCTACATCTTTTTCCTGCCCCATCTTCCTCTACCTGGTCTTTAAATTTCCTCATTGCTCAGTGGTAGACCCTCTTCTCTTCTCAAGTCTGTTCTCTTTAAGTACCCTCTCCATATGCAGCTTCACGTTCTACCTATATTCAGAAGCTCACAAATATCTATTTCCAGCCCAGATCTTTCCTCTGAGCACCAGATTTGTATATTCAATTGTTCACTTGAATTCTCTACTTGGATGCATTAAGGCATTTTGAACTCACATGTCTAAAATTACACTCATGCTCTTCCTTTTCAGAACTGGTGTTTTCTTAGTGTTCTTTCTCAGTGAATGCCACTACCATCTACCCAACTGTACAAGTTAAAAACCCAAGAATTTTTTCCAAAGTTCACTCCCTGTTGGCTCTCATATTCATTTTAACATGAAGCCCTGTTGATTTTGCCTCACAAGTACCTCTTAAATAAATTCCTTTCTGTCCATCTCCTCCACTACTCCAGTGCAAGGTACCATCCATTATGTCTTTTCAGGACCACTGAAGCCTCCCTAGATCCATTCTTGCCTTCCTCCAATGTGTTCTTCACATCGCAGCAAGAGCAATCTTTTTTTAAAACATAAATGTAGTTATATTATGTCCTGCCCCTCCCCTCCGCCCGATATACCCCTGCCATAAACAAAACAAAACAAAACAAAACAAAACAAAAAACAAAACTCTTCAAGGCTTCCCATTGCTCTTAGAATAAAGTCAAAACACATAACCTGCTCTACAAAGCCCACTCTCCAGGCTCCTCTCATACCACAGACCATAATGGAGGGGGGAGGAGACAAAGAAATGTGGCCAGAGAGGTGGCATAAGCCAAGGGATCCAAGAGTTTTAAGAAAGCAGAAAGTGTCACTGGGGCGCCTGGGTGGCTCAGTTGTTAGGCGTCTGCCTTCAGCTCAGGTCAAGGTCCCAGGGTCCTGGGATCGAGCCCCACCATTGGGGTCCCAGCTCCGCAGGAAGCCTGCTTCTCCCTCTCTCACCCCCTCTGCTCGTGTTCCTTCTCTTGCTATGTCTCTGTCAAATAAATAAATAAAATCTTAAAAAAAAAAAGTGTCATCAGTGTGTTGGACTCCATACATTGTAAATGTCTTCCTGACTTGGCAGTAATGAGATGATTTTTAATATTCTCTTAGAGAAACAGGGAAGGCAGAAGCTGGTTTATAGGGTAGACTGGGAGGTGAAGTCATGGAGCAGAGGAGTTGACTTTGCTTTTACCAAGTTTGGTGTTGAAGGAAAGGGGAAAAGACAGTATCCCACTTGGTCTTCCTATGACACTTGGTGCTGTTGACCACTCCTTTCTTCAAAGTAGGGATGTTGGGTTGTTAGATAGAAGAAAAAAACGGTACTTTGAGGATGAGAGCCTTGAGAAAGATGAAGCAATACCTGTTAAGAGAACAAGGTCCTAGGGAGATGGAGGGGGTGGGATCAAGGACTTTGGTGGACAGTGAGCCAGGACCCACTCTGTTGTTTGGTGCATATCCATTAAGGATTGTTGTCTTTTGGAATAGTGACTCCTTTCTTGTTATGTAACGCCTTTCTTTATCCCTGATAAAGTTCTTTGCTCTTATGTTTGCTCTGTCTGAAATTAATATAGCTACTCTTGTTTTGCTTTGGTTAGTGGTAGCATGGCATATCTTTCTCCATCTGTTTACATTAATTTACAAGTGTCTTTATATTTAAAGTAGGTTTCTTGTAGACAACATATATTTCGGTCTTATTTTTTGATCCATTCTGAAAAATCCCTGTCTTTTACTTGGTATATTTAGATTGCTGACATTTTTGTTTGTTTGTTCATTTGTTTTTTTAGTAATCTCTACACCCAACATGGGGATTGAGCTCATGACCCCAAGATCAAGAGTTGCATGCTCTTCCGACTGAGCCAGCCAGGCACCCCTAGATCACTGACATTCAAAGTGTTTGTTGATATAGTTGGATTAATATCTCCATATTTGTTATTGTTTTCTATTTATTACTCATTTTCTTTGTTCCTATTTTTGGCTTCCAAACTTTTCTGACTTCATGGTTTTAACTGAGCTTTAAATCATTTAATTGAGGTTTTAAATGATTCTATTTTCTCTCCTTTCTTAGCATATCAATTATACTTCTTTTTAAACTTTTTTTAGTGGCTGCCCTAGAGTTTGCAATATACACTTAAAAGAATCCAAGTCCACTTTCAAATAAGTGGACAGTGAGAATGGCTTATAGTAACAAAATATTCCTAATTCTTCCTCCCATGCCTTGTATCATTGCTGTCATTCATTTCACTTATACATAAGCATGCATAATTGAATACATCATTGCTATTATTATTTTGAACAAACTGTTATCTGTTAGATCAATTAAGAATAAGAAAAATAAAAGTTTTCATGTTACCTTCATTTAATTCATTCTCTCATAGTTTTCCTTTCCTTATTATGTAGATACCAATTCTTAATCTATATCACTTCCCTTCTCTTTAGAGAACTTCTTTTAACATTTCTTGCAAGGCAGGCTTACTGGCAACAAACTCCCTCAATTTTTGTTTGAGAAAATCTTTTGCTCCTTCACTTTTGAAGCATAGTTTACAGGATAGGATACAGAATTCTAAGTTTAAAAAAATTTTTCCCCTTACACATTAAGTATTTCACTTTACTCTCTTCTTGCTTGCATGTTTTTTGAGAAGTTGAATGTCTTTTTTTATCTTTGCTTCTCTATAAGTAAGGTGTACTTTTTCTCGTTCTTTTTTCAAGATTTTTTTCTTTATTTTTGATTTTTTTTACAGTTTGAATATATTTGTATATTTCATCTTTTGTAATTATCTCATAGTTCTTGAATGTTCTGTTTTTTGTTTTTGTTTTGTTTTCTGTCTTCTATCTCTCTGCCTTTCAGTTTTGGAAGTTTTTGTTGTCATTTCCTCAAGTTCAGATATTTTCTCTTCAGCCATGTCCAGTTTACTAATGAGCCTATCAAAGGCATTCTTCATTTCTTTTATAGTGTTTTTGATCTCTGGCATTTCTTTTTGTTTCTTTCTTAGGATTTCCATCTCTTTGCTTACATTACCTTGAATGTTATCTGTTCTTGCATGTTGTCTATTTTTTCCACTTATGCCCTCAACATATTCATCATATTTTTTAGTAAAAATCCTGTTCTGGTAAGTCCAGTAATCCTGCCATTTATTACTCTTGTTCCAGTGCTTTTCAAATGTGTTTTTGCCTTTTAGTATGCCTTGTAATTTTTTGTTGAAAGGTGGACATGATGTACTAGGTAAAAGAAACTGCAATAAATAAACTTTTAGTAATGTAGTGGTGAGGTGAAGGGGCAAAGGCAACATTCTATGAAACACATATAGTTCTATGATTAGGTCTCAGTCTTTTGGTGAGCCCCTGCACTATGAACTTCACCACTGTATCTTAGGTTTTCCCCCCTTTTAGGTGGGACAGGATACTTGCGGGGGGGTTGGAGGGTGGAGGCTGGAGTTACATATTTCTGTTCTCCCAGGTAGAGTAGGCTCTGATAAAATCCCAGCAAGTTAGGTTCTGATAAAAGTTTCCCCTGGGAGCAGGTCTTGTTAAGAACAGAGGGCTTTGGTGTATTTCAAAATGGTTCCTTTTCCCGTCCCCCTTGCCAGAAGCACTAAATGATTTTTCTCTGATATTCACTGTGAAGACCTGGTAGAGCTCCTGGAGGTAAAACTCACGAAAGTGTGGGGACCACTATGACTTGCTCCCCCTGGAGATTTTAACTCTCACACTTGCCCACACCGAGCCTCCTACAATTAGCCAATTACAGTTTAGGTTTTCCTACCCTGGCACTGGTTTCTGGTGAGGTTCTTGCTTGTGGGTTTCTACTCTTGTGATTTTTTGACTCTGCCTGTCTGTCTCTCCAATTTTTGGTACAGTGGTTTGCCTTGTGACCTCATGAGTCTCTGAGAGATCTAAGAACTGTTGAATTTTCAGTCTGTTCAGCTTTTTATGTGTTAAGAAACACGGGTTATGATTATGCTCCTACATGCCAGACTGAAAAGCAGAAGTGCTCAATTAGCATTTCCTTAGCTGAGGACGTGGGGGCCTTTGTCAGACACAGAAAGGCCATGATGTCTGAAAAGTTCAGTCTAAGCTGGAAAAGAAGGGTTTATATTTATGGAGCATTTGTTCTGTACAAGATTCCTCGCCCTGTGTACCTCTGCCAATAGTATTTCCAAGTGAGGTTCCCATCAACATTTTCTAGAAGAGGAAACCCAGGCTCAAAAGAGTTAGCAAGAGTTAACAAGTTATCAAAAATTACATATTCAGAAGAAGAACTGAAGTCATTTTATGGGCTTTTAAAAATGGACTTTTACTGGGCATATGCTGTATGCCAGGCTGTGTGGCAGGCATTGAGGACAACTAGAACAAAACACAATCCCTGCAGTGCCAGAGAATATTACAACATAGGGTTTCATGCCCCCACCCCCCGAGAAGGTGAACTGAACATGTAACAAGATGAGGGCTTCCTTGAGAAGAAGCTTGGTCCTGATGGCGCATGAGTGGGATTATCTGGGATAGGCATGATACAGTTGTGGAAGCTTCCATATAGAGGGAAGGGACTGTGTAAATCACAAGCCACTTGGGGGAACTGAAGATGGCTTGGTGTAGCTGGAGCATTGAGTGTGTTTTGGTGATTGGCAAGGGATGACTTTGGGAGGGATATAGGAGGTCAGATTTTGATTTGAAGGTTCTTTCAGTTTCATTCTGACATCAATGAGGAGCCAAAAAGTTGGGGTTTTTTTTTAAGATTTTATTTATTTATTTTTTTGACAGAGAGTGAGATAGCACAAGCAGGGGGAGCGGCAGGCAGAGGGAGAGGGAGAAGCAGGCTTCCCGCTGAGCAGGGAGCCCGATGCGGGGCTCGATCCCAGGACCCGGGATCCTGACCTGAGCCGAAGGCAGACACTTAACCAACTGAGCCACCCAGGCACCCCCAAAAAGGGTTTTAAGAAGTAGAATGCCATGACTGGCTTTGTTTTTCAACAAGACGATTACGATGGGTGAGGAGGCTGGGGCAGGGAGATTGGTTAGGAGACTGTCTCTGTGATCCCAGGGAGGAAGCCTGAGGGTGCCAGCCAGGGCAGTGATGCTGGCACCAGAGTGGGAAGGAGCGAGTTCTGCACAGGAGAACTGACTGGCTTCTTGATCAAACTGATGTAGGATGGGAGAGAATGGAAGCAGGCTATGAAGACATGCAGTCTCTGGCTTGGGCAGCTAGTAGGCTGCAGGTATCCTTAACAGAAATAGGGAAAACAGAAGGACGAGCAGATTTTGTGGGGGAAGATGGTGATTTTGGTTTTGGATGTGTTGAGTTTGAGATGCACATAGGAAATCCAACCAGCGCTGTTTAGCAGGCAAACACATGTACCAGGAGCTCACCTGGGAGCTCTGAGTGAAGTGGATCGTGGCTGCGGTTGAGCTTTTTTTAAAGGGGAACATGTTCAGTGAGGATTGAAGGGGCCATGGATGTTGGGGAACACTGACATTTAAAGAAGGGACCGGCAAAGAGCAGCTCAGCAAGGACACCAAGAACCAGTGGACCGACAAGTAGGAGGAGCGCCGAGAGAGTGAACACAGAGCAGGGCAAGAGATATGTGGCTGAGGCTGACTGAGTGTTCACCAAACTCATCCCTCCATTCCTGGATGCATAAGCAAGCTCCGTTTCCCAGCCTCCCTGAACTTGCAGAGCGCCACTGAGTGAGGCTGCCCACTGAATGTTGGAAGAGGTAACGTGCAATTAAGGGCAGGTCCGTCTTCCTCAGGCTCTTTGCCTTCCCTTCCATGATCCCTTTGGAGGTTGCATGTAAAAGAACCTCTGGAAGGAAAGCGCTCAGATTTTGAGTTTTTTTTTTAATTTTATTTTATTATGTTACGTTAATCACCATACATTACATCATTAGTTTTTTTTATGTAGTTTTCCATGATTCGTTGTTTGCGTATAACACCCAGTGCTCCATTCAATATGACCTTGAGTTTTATTTGTTACTATAGCAGAGCCTAGCCTATCTTTGTTGATCCTGGCTCTGAAGTCAGATGGCTGTGTTTGAATTCTGTCTTTACCTCTTGCCAGCTGTGTAACTTTGAATAAACTGCTTAATTTCTCTGTACCTCCGTTTCCTTATTGGAATAACACTACAATAATAATAATAATAGAATAAGTAATAATAAAATATATTTTAAATAAAATGTTTTAATAAAATATAACAATAATATTGTAATAATATCTATCTCCTATAAGTGAGGGTAAAATAAGGTAACGAATGTGAAGTATTTAGAACAAAATAAATAATTTAGAAATGTTAGAGTCTAAGAGGGAGGAGAATGTCAAGACTGGGAGGATGGTTTCCAGCTGGGGTCAGCAAACTTCAGCTTGCAGGGCAAATCCACTGCACTGCCTGCCTGGGTACAACCTTCCGATTTAAAAGGGGTTTTACATTTCTAAACAGTTGAGATAAATCACATGAGAATTATATGGAATTCAAGTTTCAGTATCAATACATAAAGCTTTATTGGGACCCCGCCATACTCCTCTGTTACCGTGTTGTTATGGTTTCCTTTGCTCAACAATCCCAACAGAAGCCATTCGGCTCATAGAGCCTGAGGTATTTACCACACGACCCTTCAGAGTAAAAGTCTGGTGAATAAAATGTAGCAGAGGTCAAGAAAGATAACTAAAAAGTGTTAACTGGAATTGGCACTAGATCACCAGTGACCCAGATACTGCCTTTATTGGGAATGGTAAAAGTAGAAACTAGATTTTGGTGCCCAGCCGATCAAAGTCTGTCTCCTGACTCCACAGCTCGCTAGCCGGGTGATCTTGGGAAGTGTCTTAACTTCCAAGAACTTCAATGTCCTCTGCGGTAAATTGGGGATAAACGGAGCTACCTTCTTGCGTTTTTGTAAGGGTTAGCAATAATGCACATAAACCATAAAACACAGTGTCTGGCTTATAACAGGTTCTCAGTAAATGCAAGCTCTTGTTATTTAATCTACTGTCACCAAAATTGCTGTTCCTTTATAGGTAATGCCTTTTGACTTTGAATATTTTATTTTTGTCTTCGGTGTTCTGATGTTTTACATTCTATGCCCAAGTCTCTGCCAGATTGCTCCTCTTTAATGAAGCCATCCTATTTAATACTATAACCTCTTCCCAACCCCAGCATTCCTAACCCTCCTACCTTACTCTACTTTTCCTCTTCCCATAGGACTTACCACTTCTGACATCTAGAGAATTTACTAATTTATCATGTTGATTGTTTAGTATCTGTCTTCTCTACTAGAATGTAAGCTTCTTGCCTCTTTTGTACAATTACGTATTTCAACTACCCACATAGTACCTGGCATACAGTAGGGGCTCAATTGGTATTTGTTAAATGACTAAATGAAAAAAAGAATAAGGGAAGAGTTTTGTTTCTGTTGTTTTTATCCTGCTCAGAACTGGATGTGCTCCTTTAATCTGGGGACTTGTGTTGTTTCTCATCTCTGCAAAATTCTCAACTATTATCTGTTAAAATAATAAAATAAACCAAAGAATAAATAAAAGGGAGCCTCTGCCCTATCCCTCTATTTTCTCCTGGAACTGTTTTTTGAATATGTCGGCCCAATCAATCTATCCTCAGGGACTCCTGAGTTGTTTCTTACATTTGACAACTGTTTAGCTTTCTGGTTTATTCTAAGGCAATTTCCTCAGTTCCGTCATTTAGCCTCTTCAGCTGTGTCTAGTCTACTATTCAAAACTGTTAATGGAATTTTTATTTCAATGACAATATTTTTTGTGTCTAGAATTTCTATTTCTTCCCTCTTCCTTTTTTTCTCTTCCCTCCCACTTTTTTCTGTACTTGTTTCATGGTTTATCTTCCTTTTATCTTCTTGAATATTTTAAGTATTTCTATATTGAAATTTCTTTCAGACTTTCCTGTTCTCTCTAGTACTTGGGGTGTGAAACCTTCCATTTTTTAATCAGCTGGGTATCTGGTAATGGTTCATGTCTTTACGCAGTCTGTAATTTTGGATCATGAACTCCCCTTCAATAGTGGTGTTTGGAATTTTCCCCTGCTAGGGTCTTGGGAGTTGGCAACTGAAAGGGCTCCTAAAATCTATCACTGAATGGCCTGTCATTGGAGGCTGAGTTGGAAGGCAGTATAGTGCAGATGTGAGGAAATGTGCCCTAAGTTCCCTTCCCCACTGTGAAACATTTTTGTTTAACTGTGGGCAAATTACTCTTTGAATCTTTATTTTCTTATCTATAAAATAAAGATAATAATTCCTATTTCCTAGAGATGTTGTAAGGAATTAGTGAGAAAAGAAAATTAAGGAACTTGGCACAATGTTCGGTATCTATTAAATGTTTTATAAATGCTAAAAATATTATAAATACACAGTACCTATTATATCACTTGTCAATATTTTCTCCATGCTTTTTAATATAAAAGAAAGAACCTAATGTTCATGAAAATAGCTTCTTTTTTTCTTAAGATTTTATTTATTTATTTGAGAGACAGTGAGAGTGCATGCACGAGAGAGCACCAGCGGGGTGGAGGGACAGAGGCAGAGGGAGAAGCAGACTCCCCTCACTGAGCGCAGAGCCTTACGTGGGACTCGATCCCAGGACCCTGGGGCCATGACCTGAGCTGAAGATAGACGCTTAACCAACTGAGCCATAGTTTCTGGATAGGAATATGAAATGCATAGCCAACCATTACATCTGGACACTGGTTTGCTCTATCTGCTTTATCAGTGACATACATTAGTTGAAGATGTGGGGAAAAAACCCTCATGTTCTCTCGGCTTTCAGCCACTGAAGAGGAGAACTGATGAGCAGTAGAAGGAAATTTCAGACATTACCCTCTTTTTAAACAAAATGCTTAATTAGAGAGTTGGATCATTTGCCAACTATTTTGGATTATTAAAATACAGCAGGAGGGAGAGTTCTTCTGCTGAGAGGAAAATGACCTAGATAAATGTCTCTGGTTTTATTAAAATAGAAAATAGACTTGACTTCTTGGCTGTGTTGTCATTGGTCATTAGTCCTTTTCAAAGGTTAGAAATAGAAAAGCAGAACCCTGAGCCTGTAGCTAGTACTCAGTAAATACTGTTAGTTCATTGTTAGAAAGGGATCGAGAGACACAGGCAAATTCTTGCACAAGAGAACCTCACATAACCTCATTTCCTTCTCATGTAACTTAAACCACAAACTTTTCCTTAATTAGTTGCTGTTTTGGAACTGTGGGGAAGGGGGGGGCCGAAGGATCGAAGTGAGTGAATAAAAGCTGTAGGCTAGCATGATTTATCATGGAATATGCTATCATCTGTAAACACCTTAAAAATGATCTTTAATTCTAATTTTCGTAAAACATTTAAAAGGCTAAAATTGAAATATTTAAATAGAGAGGTAATTTTAGATTTTAATTACCTGATCTTCATAATCAGAGCCTGTATAAATGGTCTCTCCAGTGTCCAACATCATTGAAGGATCAAGGTCACTCGAACCTAAGATTAGAAAAGAAAAGATTACCTGATAAAGGCTGTCTGTGTATGTTTCTAAAGCAAACTATCTCCCACTAGGTTTCCGTATTGTTCTTGTGGTTACATTAAATTCACAAACATTTTTAGACTCTTCTCCTTTGCTGGGCACCATGTTTGGGCTCCCAGATAGAAAACACAGATACTCTAGACACTGTTTCCAGCCTTAAGAAGAAGACAGTCCTGTGGAGGACTCTGATTTGTCAACAGCAAGGTGCAGAAACCAAATAAAGAGCTACTAATTCTGACTAGAAGTGGAGGTGATGATGGAGGTAAGAACTAAGCACAAGGAATGAATCTATGAGCCCAAACTTTGCGAGTGAGTAAGGATGGTCCAGGAGGGGAAGCGGTTTAGGGGTGTGTAGCAGTAAATGAGATAGAGGCAACACTATGAGCAAAGTGCAGAGTGGGAGAAGAGCCAGGACGTTCCAGAAATAAGTTGGGCAGAGTTTCCTAACTGCGTGAAAACCTGACAAATTTTTCCTCCAGGCTTTGGGTCACTTTAGTCCCTGATGATGAGGAACATCGGGTTGACTTAACGTATTAATAGAGAGCTTCCCCCTGTAGGTACTACAGGTTACATTAATTTGCTTACCCATTAATCCTCAAGGCTCAAACTTAAAGGTAATTTTCATAATGGGGCTCCTGGAGCACAACTGATTTATCATCCTTGTTTAATGACTCTTTCCTCCCGGGAAATACATATCACCTAACCAGCCAGAAAGACAGAATTCGGTGCTGCCCATAAAACGCTGTATGTCCTTGTGAAGAAACAAATCACTCCGCGTTTCACTGTAGACTTGTCTTTGCCAAATAATTCTTGGTCAGAAGACACTAATTAAACTAATTAGTGTAAAGACACGTTAAACTAATGCTTAATGAACAATAAAAATGTCAAGCATCTCATATGCTTTTCAGATACAGACCTCTCCCAGAGAGGCTGCTTTCATCCTTTCTTCCAAAGAGAGTTTCAAGGTATGTCCTCACACAGTCTTTTCTCAACTCTTCTCTTTTTTTTTTTCTTTCTTTCTACTCATGATTACCCCTACTGTTCAACAAATCAACTAAGGACTGGTCCATTGTCATACTGTCGAAGTACTAAGTTAGAACCTTGTTTTTGTGTATCTTTACACTTTTTTTTAAAAGGATGATAAAATTTTTCAGAGTGGAGATACTTGACCCATCAAAGGATTTTGGAAAAGTAACGAAATGTGAAGTTGCCATAGGTGTGTAGAGCACAACTGTGGGTAATGCCATCCTATCGTGAGAGCAGACCTTGCCAAGTCTATTGTTAATAAGGTGGTTGCCAGAAAGGAGTGGGGAAGACAATGCACCACACGCTATTTAACAAAGTGAGACTAGAGGGGTCATTTGGAAACTTAAATTTTATGTATAATTTTACCAAGTAATGCCATTATATGCAATTTTTCTATCTTTGTGCTTTTGCTATTTTTAAAATAAGAAATTCTATAAGGTGTATCTGAGGGGCAAAATATTTGATTGTCTTGAAGCCCATTTTGGGATCAGTTTGCACTTACGTGCTGTGGGGAAGTCAAGATGTCCGAAGTAAATGTGTATTTTTCCATTATAAGATCATGGAAGTTTTAGAACCAGTATTTCACAGAATACCACCCCCTCATTTTAGAAAAGAAGAAAATGAGCTTTGCAGAAGTCAAATAACTTGGGCTAGGTCTTACAGAAAGTGAGTGAGATCAAAGACAGAAGTCATAGCTCCCAACATATCCTGCCTAGTCTGAAGTCGAAGCAGGAGCAATCCAAACAGCTTTATGAATATGATCCTTCATTACAGTACCCTATGGGATGGGACTGTAATGTCGTCTCTTCCACATTCTGAGAAAATGAGTAACAGTGGATGGCAGGTGATGAGATGTGTCACCAGGTGGCTGTGGAAATGGGAGAACCAGAAGCGGGATCAAGAAGTGCCACTCCAGTCTGGGACAATCGATGCTCCTTTCTGGGTGGTTGCTATTGACAACATCATTAAAGGTAATGCCAATTTTCTTTAGCTTTCTTTGTTTCCATAATATGGATATTACCCACCACTGACTTGTAGAAGTGGTGATAGGTACTTGGATTCAAACGATACCCTCATCTCAGCTATATTTGGAGTGATTCATGTGGAATGAGCAATGTGATCTGAACACAAAGGCTTATTAAACATATAGCCACTTTTAGTTCCTGTGCCCTACTTATTTTATTTAATTAGAAACTGTTCTTTCAGTTGTTTTAAAAAAGTACAAATTTTCAAGAGCTCTTAAACAACCTGGTTAACAGATATTACACATTAATGTTTAAACTGGAACCAGACTGTTAGAAAACTATCTCCAGCGATGGTAGATCTTTGTTGAAGGGGGAACAAAAAAACTTCTTTAAAAAAAACTTGTGCTTACAAAGAAGAGTTGGCTTTCCTAATAAAATGCTTTTAACAGAATTTTATTGTATCATTAAGGGATGGAATTTCTTGACACGTTGTTGCTCTTGGCAACAGTACTAATAAATCATAGGAAGCAACAGACAATGGATATCATTATCAGCTCAGATAGTGACTGAATAGCTTTCGTGTTCTTTTAGCACTGGTTGCTTGGTTTGCTGAAAATGGCACCTTTAATAATAGTCTAAGTTTGACATACAGAAGAAGGAGGTAAATATAGATATATGTATACATTTTTGCCTTCTTTCATTGAACAATTTAATGCATAAAACGCCTGCAATGATCTCGTTACTCAAAAGGGACAGCAAAATTAGGGCATTTTGTAAAAGTGATAGTATGGCTTTCACTTGTCCCTATTTTGAATTTCTCAATTTCTTTCAGATTTAAAAATATTCTTTCTATAGATACAGAGCTGAAATAGAATCCCCCAGGGAACACTCAGCGTCACCTGTTTCAGATGTAGAATGGTCTTCAGAAAGATTCTTTTTAGGTTGTCTCCCTAAATTTAAGAGGGAAGATGATACAAATTAGCTTAAGAGGTACTGGAAGGCTAACCATATTGCTTTCTGGGGCAATGTTACAGACTTTTCTCCTCCTTGTGGATCTTTAATCTGAAGTTTTAGGAAGGTCCTCCTCTCACTTGGAGTACCAAATAGAGGGGCACTCCAGCAAGGCAGGGCTTCTTGGGCAGTGAAGGGCATCAGTAGATAAAGCTCCTCTCACATATCATTTGCATCCTCTGAGGAAGGCAGGCTCTCCCTTGTGCTGTCTCTTCTGCTCAACTGTAAACAGCTTTAGGTGGTGTTGTATTTCATCTCTAAATTTAAGAACAATACTTAGAAATTCTATGCATTTGATACATACATGCTGAATGACTGAAAAACGAATAAAAGGACATATACATTTTGCTTTTGCAAATCTTGATCTTCTCCATTCACTTCACAAACATGAAATTCCTCCTGAGTGCCTCAGGCATCAGGCACGGAGAGCCCAGCTCTTATTCCAACAGACATGGAAAGTGTTAGTAACAGTTTGCATTAGAATTCCTTTGAAGAGCATTGCATTTCTTTGGAAAAATACCCGGATGGTATTTGGGACTAGAAGATGAGCTTCTCAAGGAATCTGGTGTTGGAACTGTTCGGGGTGAGCCGGGCAGGAGTGATTTTCCAGTTACTCCATGACAGGGGAGGGAGTAGTAGTAGTAGTCTGGGATGGAGGCTGAGAACACCTCCTGAGGAAAATCACATTTAAACTGAGATGCAAAATAGGATCCAGCTGGGTGAAGGAGGATCTAGGGGGTGAGAGAGTAAAGAGGATGCACATAGGAGGGGGGGAGGGGCAGAGATACCAAGTAACTTGTGCAAATGGCCAGAGGCAGGGAGGTGCTTGAGACATCCAAGGAGCTGGAGGAAGCCAGTGGGGTGTCGGGGGTGGGGGGAGGAGATGCTGGGGCAGGAGGAGGACCACTGCAGCAAAGCTAAGGGTATTTCTGTCATGCTAAGGACTTTGGTGCTCAGCCTGCAGGGAAGTCATTGAAGGTTTTGCTTTGTTTCGTTTTATCCAGGAGGAAGGGTGGTCAGAGCTGCATTGGATGAGGAGCTCTATGGCAGCAACATGATTCAGAACAGATGGGAGAGGCTAGGGATGAAGTAAGAGACCAGGGATGAGGTAAAAGGCCCGGAAAGAATGACAAAGGCCTGACGAGTGCAGCGAGGATAAAGAACAGGGACTGCACTCCCAAGGTGTCCTTGAGGAATGACGACTGGCGTGGGCCCTGAGGATAGGGACATTTTTGCCTGGCTCCCTTAATAGAGAAAAACTACCTGATCTCACTGAGAAGGTGGAATCTATAAACAAATACAGGAAGCAGAGAGCGGGGCAATGGTTACCATGGCACAGGCAGGTGGGCGATATGGGAGATGTTGGCCAAAGGGTACAAAGTTGCAGTTACGCAGGATGAGTAAATCTAGGGATGTAATGTACAGCCTGATGACTGTAGTTAATAACACTGTATTAAGTGCTAGAAATTTGCCAAGAGAATATATTTCGGGTGCTCTCCTTACACAGAGAAAAATGGTGACTAGGTGAAGGGAAGATAAATTAATTAGCTTAATTGTAGTAGTCCTTCCACTATGTATATGCCTGCTAGATCATCATGATGCACATCTTAAATATATACAATTTTTATTTAAAAAATTTAAAAGAAGAATGGAAAGCCATTCGCATGGAGGTGATATGGGAACTGTGGGGTAGGCGAGATTCTGCAAAGAGAGGGTCCAGAGAGAAGGGAAGAGTAGAGGGACAAAACCTGGGGGCTGACAATTCACAGAGCAGTGGCCACGGACATGGCTCGTTTAACTGGGTGAGTCAGCAACCTTTACAAGCCTGGAGGTTTCACCCACAGATGCAGGCTTCCGTTTTCTCTTGAAAGAAAGATCCAGCAATGACTGGCCCATTCTTTAATGGCAGCAATAGCATGGGGCTTCGAAGTGGCTGCCTCCTGTAAGGGAGGCATGGTGTGCGTCCGGTTTACTACAGTCCCTCCCTTGCTCACGCCATCAACCGAGGGCTGTTATAGATAGAACAGGCTTATTTTAAGGCTGGAACAGGACTCAGCTTTCAGGGCTCTGAGGCATGGAGGGGAGCTCCTGGGAGCTGAGGCTGTGAGCGTCTAGACTCCTCTGTTCAGAAGTCTGGAGGTAGAGAGAGGAAAGACGAGGCCTGCGGAAGCCTCTGCTACGGGGAGGGGCCATGCACGCTGAGCACACAGCACCTGCCATTAGGCAGTTTACCGACTAGCACAGAAGCTAACTCAGCCACGCCACTGCAGGATGAGGCCACCTTGGAGAAATGCCACTACAGAGCCACAAAGTACAGTGTCAAGTGTTCTAAAGAAGGCCGCTTAGAAGACGTGGAGAAAAAGGAGCCCTTGTGCACTGTTGAATGCAAACTGCTGCAGCCACTGTGGAAAACAGCATGGAGCGTCCTCAAAAAATTAAAAATAGAACTACCATATCATCCACTACTGGGTATTTACTCCAAGAATACAGAACCACTAATTTGAAAAGATATATGCACCCTTATGTTTATTGCTGCATTATGCACAATAGCCAAATTAGGGAAGCAGCCCAGGTGTCCATCGACAGATGAACGGATAAAGATGTTGTATGTGTGTACAATGCAGTATTATTCAACCATAAAAAAAGAATGAAATCTTGCCCTTTGCAGCAACATGGATGGATCTAGAGAGCATAATGCTAAGTGAAATAAGTCAGTTGGAGAAAGACAAATGCCATACGATTTCACTCACATGTGGAATTTAAGAAACAAAACAAATGAACAAAGAAGAAAAAGAGAGACAAACCAAGAAACAGACGCTTAAGCATAGAGAACAAACTGACGGTTACCAGAGGGGAGGTGGGTGGGGGATGGGTGCAAGAGGTGAAGGGGATTAAGAGCACACTTATCATGATGAGCTCCGAGTAATGTACAGAATTACTGAATCTCTCTATTTTGCACTGATACTAATTCACACTGTATGTTAACTATACTGGAATTAAAATAAAAAAAATAAATAAAATAAATAAAAAACAACACAAGGGGCAGCTTAAATCAGCTCCTCCACTCCACTGTCTTAGCGAACTGAGGACACCTAGCAGTTAGATATTTGTTGTTAGAGGTCTAAGTAAATGTTCTAAATAAAAGATTGACTTATGAAGAACAGGTGTCATAGCATTTTCCAGAGCAGCAGCACCCAGGTTTATGTGATCGTACATGCTTCTCAGTATTCCAGCTTTCCCCGCAGTAGGCCCTTTTATTCTAACTATCACTGGAAAGCCAGACAGGTGAGTTTACACTGTTATCTGTGCTCGGTGGGGCTGCCCAGAGAGACTACATCCTTGCCTTTCTTTTTATTCTGCCTCTCTTAGGGTGCTTTCTTTCTTAGGGTGCTTCAAATCAAATATGGTTAAACATTATAAGTGTTGAGCTTTTTTCTTTACAGCTCAGAACTTTTTTGGTCTTTACCCACTGAGGCCATTACTGAGAAGAAAGGTCAGGACTGGGACGAAGGTTTGAGAGTCACCCACATGGAACTGAGAGTTGAGACCACGGAGGGACCATGAGTTGACCAGAGTCAGAGAGTCAAAGAGAGTGAGAAAAGGGTCAAGAACAGAACTGTGAGTACTGCCTACGGAAGGGTGTGTGATAGCCCCGCACTATCACAACGTCAAACTTCTAGGGGTGAGTGCTTAGGAAGGGAAGGCGCAGAGCCAAAATGGGAGCTGTGGGTTGAGATAAGAGTAGCCATCTGACGGAAGGGGAGGCTTTTCCTAAGGGGGCGAGGCAGAGACAAGTATGAGTTAAGGAGTCCTGGAGGAACTGTAACTTTTAATTGTTGCACAACGAATGGGCTAGATTCGTTTTTTTCAATTATAGTCACATAGGTCCTATGTTACGTTGGGACTGCCTGCTAATTTACAAGGACAATGACTGAAGGACAAGCATTACCTGTAAGGGCCAGATGGAGAGCACTTCTTTCCCATTTTGTTTTGTACCTTTATTTTTAAACCAGGAAGTGTAAAGCTCTGAGGACAGCGTCATCCTTAAAACCTTACAGCGGATTGTTGTGCTCTGACATGACTATAGAACTCCAGACACTTGGCAGGTGGTCAGGCGGGACTGGGGCCCGAAGGACACAGACACTTACCTGCTGCAGCTTCTTTGTTTGGAAACAACTTGCTGTCAACTGCCAGGCTGATGTCATAGAACACCTCATCCTCGTCTCGGTCAGCGTCCAACTGGGCGAAGTCAGGACAGACGAGTTGGGAACAAGAAAAGACATAAATTAGTTCACTCCCAGATACAATGAGCATGCATCACACAACTGTATCTCTAATGAAGCAGGTCAACAGGAATTAAAGCACTTGAGTCTTTTTTTTTTTAAAGATTTTATTTATTTATTCATGAGAGACAGAGAGATAGAGGCAGAGGGAGAAGCAGGCTCCCAAGGAGCAGGGAGCCCGACGTGGGACTCGATCCCAGGACCCTGGGATCATGACCTGAGCCGAAGGCAGATGCCCAACCATCTGAGCCACCCAGGCACCCAAAGCACTTGAGTCTTAAGCAGACCCTCAGAGAGTTTTTCGGCCTAGACCATGTAACAAACAGAGAAGGATATTGGGGAATAAGTGTACAGTCACTCACTTATGGTTAAGAAAAATGTGTAGAATTTTCTTAATTTGTAAAGTACGCTTTGGAAAAAGTGGGAGTTGAAATTTACCTTGTGCCTTCTGGCTCTTAGGGTTTTTGTTTTTAATTAAAAAGAACCATGAAAATACGTAGTTCTGAACAACAGGGGGGGAAATTTTCCAATGTACTGTTAAAAAAAGAAAGAGCTCCCAAACCAAATTTTAGTTACTATTCTAGATACTATAGATACTATACAAATGGAGGTAGTCGGTAGACACTATAGACTTAGATGTAAAAAAAAATACAGATTTAAGTATTTTACCATTCTTTAAAATTTACAAAAATTTAAATATTAAAAAATGTGGTTATATTTATAAATCCTCCATGTCCCAAGTTGTGCAGTGGTTTTTTTTTTTTTAAATACGTGCTTGTCTCTTTAGTTTTTAAAAACTAAAGCTTTGCTGAGTTATAATCAACATTTAATAAACTGTATACATTTAAAGTGTACAAACGGTAAGTTTTTTTTTTTTTAAAGATTTTATTTATTTATTTGAGAGGGAGAGAATGAGAGACAGAGAGCACAAGAGGGAAGAGGGTCAGAGGGAGAAGCAGACTTCCTGCTGAGCAGGGAGCCCAATGTGGGACTCGATCCCTGGACTCCAGGATCATGACCTGAGCCGAAGGCAGTCGCTTAACCAACTGAGCCACCCAGGCGCCCCCAAACGGTAAGTTTTGACATCTATGTCTGTATACCTGTGAAACCATCATGAAAATCAAAATAGTGAACATAACTATCACCCTCAAAAGTGTCCTTGTGCCCCTTGGGGATGAATTCCATCCTCCTGCCCCCCTACCTAGTACTCATTGATCCTACATTTCTCTAACTATAGATTATTTTGCATACTCTAGAATTTCATATAAAAGGATTTATACAGCATGCAATCTTTTTTGTCTGGATTCTTTCACTCAGCTCAGTTATTTTGAGATTCATCAATGTTGTAGCCATCATTCATCCATTTTCATTGCTGAGTAGTATTCTACTGTTTGGATACACTGTTAATCTCAGCCTGGATATCTTTCAGTTCAGGCATTATAGTTTTCATCTCTAGACATTTGATTTGAATCTTTAAAAAAATCTATGTCTCTATTTAAGGTTTTGAATATCTGAAATGCAATTATAACTTTTAACATCCTTTGCAAATTCTAACATCTGGTGTTTCTTTGCACGTTTGGTAGTGTTTATTGGATGCCAGGCATCATCATTTTGACTGTGTTGGGTGTTAGTTATTTTTGTATTCCTATAAATATTCTTGAGCTTTGTTCTGGAATGCAATTTAGTTACTTGGAAACAACGTGATCCTTTCAGATTTTGATTTTAAACCTTGTTGGGCTGACCAAAAAATTGCTAGAACTGATATACAAATTCAGTAAAGTTGCAGGATACAAAATCAACATACAGAAATCTGTTGCATTTCTATACACCAATAATGAAGCAGCAGAAAGAGAAATCAAGGAATCGATCCCATTTATAATTGCATCAAAAGCCATAAGATACCTAGGAATAAACCTAACCAAAGAGGTAAAAGATCTCTACTATGAAAACTGTAATGCACTGATGAAAGACATTAAAGATGACACAAGGAAATGGAAAAACATTCCATGCTCATGGACTGGAAGAACAAATATTGTTAAAATGTCTATATTACCCAAAGCAATCTACACATTTAATGCAATCCCTATCAAAATATCAGCATTTTTCATAGCTAGAACAAGTCTAAAATTTGTATGGAACGACAAAAGATCCCAAATAGCCAAAGCAATCCTGAAAAAGCAAAGCAAACCTGGAAGCATTGCAATTCTGGACTTCAAGTTATATTACAAAGCTGTAGTGATCAAGACAGTGTGGTACTGGCAGAAAAACAGACACATAGATCAATGGAACAGAATAGGAAACCCAGAAATGAACCCACAACTATACGGGCAATTAATCTTCAACAAAGTAAGAAAGAATATCTAATGGAACAAAGACAGTCTCTTCAACAAATGGTGTTGGGACACTGGACAGCGACATGCAGAAGAATGAAACTGGACCACTTTCTTATACCATACACAAAAATAAATTCAAAATGAATGAAAGACCTAAATGTGAGACAGGAAACCATTAAAATCCTAGAGGACAACACAGGCAGTAACCACTTTGACATCAACTGTAGTAACTTCTTACAAGATATGTCTCCTGAGGCAAGGAAAACAAAAGCAAAAATAAACTATCAGGACTTCATCAAAATAAAAAGCTTCTGCACAGTAAGAGAAGCAATCAACAAAACTAAAAGGCAACCTACAGAATGGAAGAAGATATTTGCAATTGACATATCTGATAAAGGATTAGTATCCAAAATATATAAAAAACTTATCAAAATCAATACCCCAAAAAATAATCCAGAAGCAGAAGACATGAACAGACATTTTTCCAAAGACTATCCAAAGCCATCTGGATGGATAACAGACACACTAAAAGATGCTCATCATCACTCATCCTCAGGGAAATAGAAATCAAAACTACAATGAGATATTACCTCAAACCAGTCAGAATGGTTAAAATTAACAACACAGGAAACTTTTAACAGGTATTGGTGAGGATGTAGAGAAAGGGGAACCCTCCTACACTGTTGGTGGGAATGCAAACCGGTACAGCCACTCTGGAGAATAGTATGGAGGTTCCTCAAAAAGTTAAAAATAGAGCTATACCCTATGATCCAGCAATTGCACTACTAGGTATTCACCCGAAGGATACAAAATTACTGATTTGAAGAGGTACATGCACTCCAATGTTTATAGCAGCATTATTAACAATAGCCAAATTATAAAAAGATCCCAAATGTCTACTGACTAAGGAATTGATAAAAAAGATGTAGTATTGGGGTGCCTGGGTGGCTCAGTCGGTTAAGAGTCTGCCTTCGGTTCAGGTCATGATTCCAGGGTCCTGGGATTGAGCCGCCCTGTTTCGGGCTCCCTGCTCAGCGGGGAGTCTGCTTCTCCCTCCCTTTGCTCCTCTCCCTGCTTGTGCTCTCTCTCTCTCTCAAATAAATAAATAAAAACTTTAAAAAAGATGTGAGATATATATACATATCTCTCTCTCTCACACACACACACATATATATAATGGAATATTACTCAGCCATGAAAAAGAATGAAATCTTGCAATTTGCAACAATGTATCTGGAGCTAGAGTGTATTATGCTAAGTGAAAAAAGTCAGTCAGAGAAAGACATATACCATATGATTTCACTCATCCGTGGAATTTAAGAAACAAAATAAATCAACCTAGGGGGAAAAAAAGAAAGGCAAACCAAGAAACAGACTCTTAATTATAGAGAACAAACTGATGGGTACCAGAAGGGGGGGGGGATGCATGAGAGCACTTGTGTTAAGGAAGGCGCTTGTTGGGAAGAGCACCAGGTGATGTATGTGAGTGAGGAATCACTAAATTCTACACCGAACACTAGTGTTGCACTGTATGTTAACTAACTGGAATTTAAATAAAAACTTGAAAAAAAAAAGATCTGTTGGGTTGGACCAGAGCAGTGTTTAGTGTACGACCAATTATTCCCCACTGTGGAGGCAAGACTCTTCAAAGTACTCTACCAAGTACCTTGTGAATTAAGAGCTTTTCCAGTCTGGCTGGTAGAAAAAGGCACTCTTCCAAGCCTGGTGTAGCACCAGTTAATCCTTCTGGGTGGTTTTCTCTCAGCTTCAGGTAGTTCGCTCAGATGCATGCACTGCTTAGCACCCGGCTGGATGAGGGGAACCCTCGCCAGATCTCCGGAGTGCTCTCTCCATGTTGCTCACATCTCTGGTGCTCTGTCCTCTGACCTCTGGTCACCTTGGTCTCTTAGACTCGCAGCTCTGTCTGCCCAACCCATGCGGTCCCGCCATCGCCACAAGGCTTCCTTCTTCCTGCCCAGGACTTGGGAAGTCTCCAGCAGTAAGAACGATCCTCGGGCTCACTACATCTGTTTCCTGTCTCTCAAGGAATCACCTCATTGCTTGATGTAAGGTATCTTGAAAATTGTTTTTTTTTAAATACATTTTTTTCTTTTCCTTTTGTCTGTTTGTTTCATGTGGGAGGGAAATTCCAGTCTCTTTTATTCCATCTTGGTGAGAAGTCTCAATTCTTTAGCTTTTAACCTTAATTATTATCTTGAAGATATTGAAGAAGATTTAAGGGATTTACCCCTTTATATTCTCCTACTGAAGCGTTTCATCAGTCTTAGTGAGGAAAATTTTGGAAGCCTAAATTAGAAAGTTATTTCTTTCCCTCCTCTTAAGGTTAAAGCACATCTGAATGGTGCTTCAAAGTGCTTTCACCATGTCGCATCACCCCATAGGAAAGGTGAGGCAGATAGTTTTCTTTCTATTTTACAGGTGAGGAGATATCTACCTAGAGACTTTCTTAGGTCAAGCAGCTATAAGCAGAGCTAGGACTTGAATTCAGGATGACTGACACTTTCCATCCTACAGATACCATCGCAGTAAGACAGATATAGTCCCTTCTGCTCAAATGAGTGTTAACACAGCCCCTTTTATCTAAAAGCAAGATAAGAAAAGCAGCTGGTGGTTAGGGCAGATACAAGGAGACCATGAAGTCACATTTAGTGCCATCTTGATGCACTGTTTCTTATACCCATACATACTATGGCTGGTTGGTTCTTTCAAAATATTTATTAGCTATCCTCAGTAAAGAGTAATGTACTAAAGAAGGATTTTGCTTTTATTTTTTCTTGGACTTTTGAGATATGGGTGGCAGCACTGTCATTTTATAAATAAAAGAGCATAAGTTTATGTTTTAGCTTGGGATCCCTAAAAAACAGAGCCTAAGGCAAAACATAGGTTAACAATTTATTGGAGGGTGTGTGTGTGTGTGTGTGTGTGTGTGTGTGTGTGTGTGTGTGTGTAAACCCAGGGCAGTAAATGTGAGGTAAAAAGGCAAAGAAAAAAGGAAAAAAAGAAAAGGCAAAGAAAAAAGGAAAACAGATGTAAGGTAGCACATTCCTGGACTGGCCGCAGCTTCACAAGAAAATAGAGCTGGTAGCTTGGTCTCTAGAAAGGTTAAATGGACCCTTTACATCTCAGAAGAGTCTGACAGGAGGTGGGGACAGGAGAGGTATTTATATGCTGGTTCTTTTCAGTTTCCTGTCTTTCTTTCTTTCTCTTTCTTTTTCTTTTTCTTTCTTTCTTTCTTTCTTTCTTTCTTTCTTTCT